>NC_071468.1:105559932-105862962 GCF_028500815.1 Rissa tridactyla
TTTCCATGTAATTTCCATGTAATTCTCAGAAACTCAGATTCCTATGTAATTTCTTTCTACACTACAGTATTACCCAAGTAGACTGGATGAAAGATCAAAAAAAAAGTAGATTGATAAATGGAATTTTTTTCCCTTTTAACAACTGAAAAACTTCGTTTGCTTTATGTAAGAAAGGATCTAAAATCAGATATTTATCTTAAGTTTACGTTGCTGTAAAAACAAGCTGGGTGATGAAAAAGCATATTTTTGATAAGGAATTCCAAACTTAAATGCTAAATTATGTTTCCAGTGGTAGCCCTAGATGTGTGCCAGCAGATCTTATGGCGCTGTACTAGACATATTTTGGAAGTGCTATTTATACTTGCTGCTGAGGGAAATGCAGCTCCGATTCTCCGCAAGAATGGAAAAGAACTTTTGTTTTTGAAGTTCCCTACAAATATGGGAAATGCTTCATTTCTCCTCTTTTATTTGGTGAGTCTTTGAATTAGCAGATAGTTTGATAACTTTTAATGGTCTTGCTTCATTAAGATCCTAAGATACAGGTTTGCTTTTGTGATAATGCATTTTTAGTTCCTACCTTAAGAAGCTAAAGTGCTTTTCAATATAAGGACCATATTTAAAATACCTTTGAAAATGAAATATAAATTTCTGCTGTCCTTGTGCTGAACAAACCACGTCCTACACCATTTTATTCTTTGCATTTGATAAATTAAATGTTCTGTCTTTGCAGGGTGTTTTCCCTTGTAAACTGGATTTTATTTATGAGGGATGGGGTTGTCTTGAGTTATCTCAGCTTTTCAAGCTGCTGTGGGTGAAACAATTTACAACAGTCTCAATTTAAACAGGCAGTTGCTTGGGAAAATGTTACAAGGAACTTTCTTGTGTTTAAACATGAATTAAAATATACAAAATGCAAAATATAAATAGCTTATAAATGTCTTAGTGTGATGAAGTAGGTCAATGTGACAACAGATGCATCCTCTGTTTCAGAGATTAGAGGTTACACGTCAGGATTGTTGGATCACAGCCTGTGGTTATTCTGCTGTCCTTGTCCATAATAGGCAAGTTGATCTGTAGCCAGCTGGTCTCTGAGGGTCTTCTTAGCAGTTGGTGAGGCTTTGGGTGTCCCTGAGTTTGATCTCCTGGCAGACATCTCCAAATGCAGAACCAGGAATTCTTACAATATATTGTTTTCAGGAGCACTTGAGTTGTTGACTGCACCATACAGATTTGTTGCCCCATTGTTCCTTGGTTTGTCACGTGGATTGTTACTCACAGTCAGAATGTCTAGTGGGAGGTGTCCCTGCCCATGGCAGGGGAGTTGGAACTAGATGATCTTTAAGGTCCCTTCCAACCCAAACCATTCTATGATTCTATGATAATGTGTGACTGCAGCCTTGCCAGATGACAGCTTTCATTGAGTTATGACCAGATCGAGCCACCAGGTACAGAAGTTCATCAACCTCAGCAACTGTAACCTTGACAAACAAGTGAAGTACCTGGGCATCCCTGGCCCGATACACTTCCGAACAGTTAACTCAAGCAACAGTAATGTAGTAAAGTCTACATAACTTTTATTCACTACTTCATGTGGGATTCATCTCATCAACTGGATCTGGGCAGATGTAGTGAAGATCTTTCTGTGAGTGAGCAGTTTTATACAGGATACGCTCAGTGACAGGGTTGGGAGCCTTTCACTGTTTTTTTGCGATTCTTCTGTTTGACACTGCAGTCGGAGTGGTGGGTGTCTGCCTTTACCAGGCAGGGTGGGTGAACTGCTCCTTCCTGCTACCTCTTCAGCCAGCCATGGGACACTTTGTTCTGAGGGCATGACCTGAATTGTCAGCAGCATAAGATGTGCAGACCCCCAATGAGGATGATCTGGTTTTCTCACTGAGAAGGAACTAACATTCAGGAGGCATGGTACCAGAGCTGCCCTTTGATTTTTCCCTTGCTTCTTCCAAGCTGTTCTCTCCCCTTTCTGCATTCCCCACTTTTCATCTCTTCCTTTGTCTGCTGATGTATTCATGAACATGTGTCTCGCAATGCACTGGACCTTGCTGTCTCCCATCCCAAGGATGTGGGCAGAGCTGAGATTATCCCAGGGGCACATAGCAGGTAGCTGGGGGAACAAAAGGAAGGATTAATGGGTATTTTCTGTGTCTCCATTAGGGAGAGAAAAAGCTGGAAGAAAACGAGCAAGCTAGTGAATGGGGCAGCCCCTCACCAGAGCCTCAGTCAAGGCAGAGATAGAATGTGGGCACATGTAGGGGTTAGTGACACACACACCCAATTTCTGTGCTTTGCAAAGATCCCACTGCCAAGTTCTGCTGTGGGAACAGGGGCTGCTCAGCTCTGCACCTCTTGCCTGTTTCCCAGCCTGCTCCTGTTGGAGTAGAGTAGTCTGTTGACAGTCTTGGCTTTCTTGGATGGTCTTTTCAGAGCTTTGAGAGGCATGAGCAGTTTCAGTATGAAAATAGACTGAGCCCGCAGAGGAGTCTGGATGTTCATTGTTGCTGTGGTCACTCCCAGGCCATCATTTTTATCTGCCCTGAAGATTTTCCTTATTTTCATGGTTGTGGTCAAAAGCTGTCTTAAATTTGCATTTGCTTCCTGATGCAACTGATGTGATCCTGGGTCTGGTATTCATTCTAATAAACATTTCACTAAAATCCTTCACTTTCCCTGTCCTTGCCATTATTGAATAATTATTTTTGAGTGCTTCCATTATTTTTGCAGCTGCTGTTGTCTGTCGTACCTTTTTATAGTAACGGCTTTTATTGGTTATGATGTACTTGGAAAACAATTGTTTTGTGTATGTAATTTGTGGGTTTCAGGTTTAGATGATGGATGCCATTTCATCTAACCTTGCGGTTAGCCTTGCTTTTGAGAAAGAGAGTTGGACTAGATGACCTCCAACGGTCTGACCTACATTGCTCTATAATTTTGATTTCCCAGTGATGCAGACTGGAACTGACTGGCTGGGGAGCAGCACTGCTGAGCATGACCTGAAGGGAAAAAGCTGAACATAAACCAGCAATGTGCCCTGGCAGCAAACAGTGCGAACAGTCTCCTGGGCTGTATTAACAGCATACCCAGAAGATTAAGGGATTCAGCATTTATTAGTCCACATCTGCATCTAACTTTGAGTACCTCAAATGAGAGGATGATAACGATAAACTGGAAAAATTTCATCAGAGAGCCATCAAAATGTTCAGGGAGTCCTTGGGGGGCTGAGGGAACTGGGCTTGTTTGACCTGGAGAAGACGTGACTCCAGGGAAAACCTAATAGCAACCTGCCAGTGCTTATGAGGAGATTATCAAAAAGATGGAGCCAGGCTCTTCTGGTGGTGTGGTGAGAGAATGAGATGCAATGAGCATAAATTGAAACTAGAAGGTTGGGCTTCATATAAGGAAAAGCTTTTTCCCCTGAGGACAATCAAACAATGGAAAAAGTATCCAAAGGGGTTGTGGGATGTCCATTCTTGGAGGTTTTCAGGACACAGTTGGATAGAGCCCTGAGCAACCTGGTCTGGCCTTGTAGCAGACCTTGCTTTGCACAGGAGGTTGGAATCACCTCCCTTCCAATGTGGATTATACTGATTCCACGATTCCACAATTTGAATGAGAAAAATCAACATCTTATTTGTGTTCACTAAACAATATTGCATTAGCCTGGAAGTGAAATGGATGTTTTTGTATGTTTTTTTTCAGAATCTTATTCCCTTAACTTCATCTCTCTCATCCACTTTCTGTCAGGGTTTTTTCCTCAGTGCAGAATAGCTGCAGGCTTCTTTAGGCTTACTTTTCTTTCTCCACCATATGGTTCCCAAACCATACAGGCAGTCTGAAATGCAAATGTCTTTTTGGTCTCTACCTATGAACATGACTGCCTATTAAATTATTCTACTAATCTCACCAAAGATTTCCTCAGAATTCTTTCAAAGCCCTGCTGTGTTCTGGCAAAACAACCAGATTTTATTTCTGTTGGGGTCTTTGTCCAGTCAGGGTGGAAGAGGCCAAATGTAGCTGGAAGCAAAAAGCAGTCCTGACAGTCTTAGATCCTGCTCT
The DNA here is from genome assembly GCF_028500815.1 of Rissa tridactyla. Taxonomy (NCBI): domain Eukaryota; kingdom Metazoa; phylum Chordata; class Aves; order Charadriiformes; family Laridae; genus Rissa; species Rissa tridactyla. The sequence continues at coordinate 105,564,004 of NC_071468.1, forward strand.
TAATTACACACTCTGCATTCTCTTTGACTCCCTCTGAAGTTTTCTTCTCACAGAATTGCTGCATTCATAGTTTTTCAACTCAAAAGTACCACCTTGTGTCATTCCACAGGATGGTATGGAAATTAAATACCTTTACATTTCTTTGATGTGTGACTGCATTGCACCTGGCACATAATACAGTGCATTTAAGTTGCAACAGAGCTATTGTAATAAAAGGGCAAGAAGGAATAGACATATTTAGGATGTACAGGGCAACTTTCATGACTGTATCTGATCTGATTCCAGAACTTGATATCACCATTGTATTTTCTGCTTAAGAACATGCCCTTACGGCACATCCTAGCCCCTCCCGCCCCTCATTCTTTACAAGCAGGAGAATTACATGCTGCATGGAGCAGGCAGCAACTGGAAGAGACTTTTTTTTTGAACATAGCATTGTTCTGAGAGATCTCAGCCTTTTCATCTGTGAGACTGAACATTTGATAGAAATCTTGTACTTTGGGGCTCCTGCTTATCCTTAACAGTCCATAGCTCTGATGGAGTGGTTTGACCAAATGGCTCAGACCATCTGAGCACGTTAGCTATGATTTGATCTCTGGAAGTAGAAATCAAGACACAGACATTATAAGCACTTATATAAGATACTTTCAAACATGGCAATAATTGCAAAGCTATAAATGTTCGTACATTTAACACGTGACAATACTGAGTTAGTACCTGTCAGCCTATTCTTACTCCCTGTGCATATGACCTGAGAGTATGCACATGTTGCAGTTTTCTGGCACAGGTGTGGGAGCTCCACTACCACATCTTGCATCAGGAGGGTTGAGAAGCGGCCTGTTAATCCTCCTTCAGCTTTTTTGCTGTTTGAGGTTTTACAGATTCATGAGTTGTTCCACAGCGTTGTTCCCTCAGGATTGGTGGGATATGTCTCTAGGCTTTGCTGGTCTGTTCCTGATTGGCTGGGGATGTTGCTGTGGTGATGAGGTTTTGACTTGTTCACACACCGCTCTTCACAGGCAATGTGATATTATATGTATTTTAATTCAAGGTTGTCTCCTATAATAGCACACCAGTGCTGGCAAGTCCGCTGTTGGGAAGATTGTGACAGAGGTTTTAGATACTGTTCTGTACATGGATTTTACATGACACTTCTGTGTTGGAAATTTCAGTGAAATCATCACACAGTTTGAGTTGTGAGGATTTCCCAACTGTGCTGAGATACACATCCTTCTCAGGTGTCCTGCACAGAGATCCTACTGCAGAGAAAAGGAAACTTGCACATTAAACTTTTTAGGTGCCTGAGGTAGGGACAGACATTTGAAGTTCCTTTCAAACCTGAACCATCATCCTTGTACAGGAAATAGATTTGTGGATGGAAGATTTTGAGGCACTGGAAAGGGAATTGTATGAGAGTCAAATCAGCAAAAAAAGTTTAAGCGTGCCTAGAAAACTTGTGGGAAAGGTCAAGTTGCACAGACAATTCCAAGTCAATGATGAGTGCAAGACGCAGACTGCATAGAGCATTTGGGGCAAAGACTAATTTTTACAGCTCCAGACCAAAGAGTTGCAGACCTAATTGCAGAATTCTTAGTTGTAGGCCTAATGTTTGCAGTTGGAGTGTGTGATATTTGGACAGTGAAACACATAAAAAAGGATCTATTTTTAAAATTGCCATTGGCAAAGAAACATTGTCATGGGAGTGGTTGTACATAGGGCATGTTGAAGTGTTGTATATTGCAAAGGTAGCCAATTTCAAATTGAGAGCTATGGGGTTTGGATGGAAAAAGCTCGTATTCTCTTGAAATAGGAATTTGGCCATAAATATGTATCTGGCCAGTAATTATATCCTACGCTTCCTTCCTGGAAAAGTATTCTACAACTGGAGATCCCCTCCTCCAGCTCCCTCCTTTCTGTGTCCAATCCCTCCATACCCTGCTTGTACCATAATCAGTGCTGCCAGAAAGTAAGGTAGTAGCCATTTGGTTTTTTTAAAAAATAGATTATCCCCTGCAGTGCCTTTCAACGGCATACTGGAAAATACAAAATGAGAAAGAAAAAACATAGCAGAGAAAGGACAATGACAAAATATGGTAACACCTGGGTCACCACTGAAAATCTATTCCAGAGCCTGCATTATCAATTACAGGACAGTGCTTCTCTGTGTGCTTGACCCCACACACAGCAGCGTGTGGAACAGCACCTTCAACATTCACCCCTTTGCAGTCTTCCTTGTAGCATCCTTTCCTTCTTACTGCTGTTTTCTCTGGAGTGGAATTAAATTTTAGACTGCTTAACAGCACTGTCTTTGATTTCAGAACAGGCTCTCCTAACGCATTGCCAGATGCTGCATTTACATGAGTATGGGTAACACACAGTCACATAAGGGCAGGGAGAGAAACTGATTCACTGTTGTCCTAATGAAAACAAATTAAATGTACGATTGTATGAAAATAGCTGCTCTGCCTTCCTTTCCCCCTGTCCCTTAAGTCAGACTACTGCAGATATATGGCAACATGGATTCATTGTGTCATTAGCTGTTGCTAGGGGAAAGATGCAGGCAGAGATCTTTTCTGTAAAGATTAGGTCTAGGCTTTCAGCATGAGCAAGAGATGGGTAATCTTCCAGAAGTCATGAACCACAGGAATCTCCCATCTCCCACCAGTACTATATTGAGTCAAAGTCAGAGCTCTAACATTACCAAATCTCTTCTGTTTCAGTAATTCCAATGCTGAGACTCTGGGGTGTTCTCTAGGGATATTCTCATCAGGAAGGGTGGTTAATCTTGTTTTTCCAAAGCCTTTGAATATCTCTCAAGAGGGTCCTCTGGTCTCTTCCAGGCCTAGAGACTGTAGGTTGAGCCTTCTTTTCCTTCTCCCAGACAAAATTCTTCAGCTCCTTGTAACAGGGAGGGATTTGTCTCAGTTTAGCAGAGACTTAGTTTCTGTCCCTATTTTTCAAACGTGGCCTGTTAACTTGATGCAACATTGATTTTGTAGGATGGGACTCTGCAGAGATCAGCTTCCCTGTGACTTCGGCAGACTGCTATGAGGTTGTTCAGCCTCCCAAGGAAACTTATGGTTATTTCCCTGACTGGGTTCACCAGAATAGTAATCTCTTGACAGAATCAAGGTGGTGACCCTCAGGTAGGTGCCCTTGGTTTAGTTTTCCTGAACTGAAGATGTAATGGTGGTATAAGATCAATTACACTGATGAGGTGAATACTGTATTAAAGTTATGCTCTTTGGAAATAGAAAGGCCAGGTGTAAGTTTGTGTCTGTCAGTTAGCAGTTTGCAGTGATGATGTCAGTTAGCAGTTTGCAGTGATGATCCCACAAAGATGCTGGTCTGGCTGTTTTTTTTTTTTTTTTGGAAGGCCCAGAAGCTTGTGGCCGATCTCCAATTACATTCCTGATCATTTTGGATTTCCTTCAGCTGTAGAGAATGGATGAGGCATATAAACATTTCCAGAACTCTTGCTTGCATATAGCAGAAGGACTTCCAAGTTGCTGAATTCTTGCTTTAAAGGCTGTACTTTGTGTCCCCACTAACACTGGGCACTCTGGATTGCATCCCAGTGTGAAGCTTTCTGCTTAGTTCAGGAGAGAAATCACAATGTGTGCACAGGCTGTGTGTGTGCAAAGTATGTTCTTTGTAACTCTGGGCGCACAAACTCAGCACATTCATACCTAAGAGAAATTGTGCTGCTCACTGAACTACTAATGTAGATGTACCTTAACTGTTCGAGTTAAGTAAGTTATCCTCAGTTAATTAAAATTGTCTAAGGACTCAGAAGTTCGTCCTCACTGGAGACCATGAGCTAGAAAATAAGATTCCTAAAGGGAGCCTGAGGATGAAGGCCTAATGCAGAATATTTGGTACATGAAGAAATCTTGAGAGTTTTCTTCCATGGAAACATTCAGAGTGGTATTTATTTTAGGTTTTTTTTTTTCTGTTTAAATTAAGGGAATTAAATACTTCTGTGTGTATTTGATAGTTTATTTTATTTGATCTGTTTCGCATATAAAGGGAAAATCAAAATACTGGATTTAGTATCTGTTAAGTGCTAATTATTGCTATTTTATTGTAGATATCAGGGGTTTTTTTGAGGGCTTATCTCTATTTTTTGTTTTAGTGCTCTTATCAGGTTAAGGCTGTTACAGGAAAGCACTTCTATGTACTATTACTGAACTGGTAGAACATTAGGATGTGCTTGCCAGTTTCCAATAGCGGATTCCTAGGGAAGAATATAAGAGCAGGACAATCAGGTAGTGATTCTTGCCCAGTAAATTCTCTCTGTATCTTGCAGCTCTTTGCTTTTGCATGTTGAAAGCTGGAAGAAATTTTCTATGACTGAGATTTGAACTGAAGTTGCTGAAGGCTCAATGCGAAACATTAGCCAATTCCTGTTGAACACCAGAAACAGGATTAAAGAGTGTTGTCATCAAAATACATATGCAATAAAACCGGTATCATTCAGCTAGTTGTGAGGCTAAGTATACTTCAGAGCATAGTGGAAGGTGAGGAAAAGAAACTGGCATTCAAGAGTCTTCTGTTAAATAAGGGCAGTAGGTGGCACTCTTACTTTGGTTTTCCTAGCTACATTTCTTTTTCAGGAACAGTGTATCATTTGAAGCAGTGTTCACAAAACAGGTTTTGAGGTACCCGCAGATGAAGGAAGTTTTGTGCTATAGATCCTCATCCTATTAAAAAGCCCAGCATACCTTTCAATTTTATGGAACAGTACCTATGCTTCCCGCAGGTGTTAATAACTACCCTTTTAGTCCCTACTGCTAAATATATTCTGTGGGTACAAAGACCCTGCAGACATCTGTAGGACCCTACTTGTTGTTAGTGGAAAGTTGCAGGAGATCTTTTTGCTTAAAGGTTAGGAAAGCAAGAAAATTTCACCATTAAAACTTAAAGAATTGTGTTGGGCATCTCTGTGGAAACACTGAAAACTGTTACTGTTTTTTCTGTCTGAGTGTCTGCTTTAAGCCAACGCTGCTTCAGGTGTCTGCCCCATGCACTGTGCTGCACATGAGAAACAGCATGTGCTTTGGTTCATTTATGCCGTATCCTACAGCTGATGCTGCTACCAGTAAGAAAGAGAAGTCTGCACGTGGACCATGAGAGACCTGGTGAACAAGAAGGCTGCAGCCAAAGTGATTGAGCTTTCCAGCCATGCCATTACACACAAAGCCTGAGCACTCACTGTGGTTAGCTAGTAGTGCCCTGTGACGTGTTTTTACTAAGCAGAATTTCTTTCTGGTGTACTTGGTCACTGCTGCCTTCTAAGGACATTTATTACTCTTATCTAAAGCTAATTAGAGATTTATAGGGACAAAGGAATTATCTCAGGGCTCTGATTGCTTGGAGATTCTGCCGTGCTACCTGATGCAAATTAAAATGTGGACCCCAGTGCCACAGTGTCGTTATTGAGGCTGGCTCTTGAGCCTCGGCTAGCTGCACAGAAGTGGAGAACTGCATGTGATGATGTGTTGGGCAGTAAAATCCTGGTATAAAATTTAGTTTCACAAAGAAGGGTAGATCTGACTTTCTTTCCAAGAAGATTGGTTGCATTACTAGGTAAGCAGTTCATCCTCCCTTAGTTTCTCAATTTTGAATGTATAGTGCTCAAGCGTTTGGCTAAAGTAGGTTTGGCCATCTCATAGGTGAAAGCAGATTATTATAGGCCAGTGCTGTTGGGACAACAAGAATCCAAGTTCCTTGTAGTCTCTAGACGCTCATGATGATGGTGTAGGGATAAACTGCCCTAAAATTGAAAGGAGTCTTTCACACTTTTTTGAGAATTAAGGTTTTGGTAGAGAATGGGTTAGCACAGTGTGCATGGTGGAATAGGAATATTAGGGTTTAGTGTGGGAAGGGACATGTGCCTCTCCAGCTTATTGAAATGGCTTTGAAGATTATGGAAAACACAGTATGAAACCAATTTTGTGGAATTCATGTATATATTCTTAGTAGGATTATCACTGAAGTGCAACCAGACCTTTCTGTATGCCCATTTCCCTATTTGGGAAATGTATTGCTATGCAGCAAAGTTCAGCCTGAGTATGTGCCCAAATGCAGACAATATACATTCAGGGAAAGAAAACTCCTAAAACTTGAGTGCAAAGTTATTATATGATGCATAGATTCCAATGAGTACCCATGTGAGAGATGGAGGAAAAAAATAGGGGAAAAAACCAGCACCTGAAACTTGTATAATATAACCCCCCACCTTTTGTTTTTTTCTGTGACAGCTAAATGTTTATTTTGTAAACTGAGTGTTTGATTTCCCAATATCCACCTCCTGGTAAACACTGCCGTTAATGATTCCCTGTTTGAAGAGTCCTCTGTCATGAACAGTGAAGATCTGTGTTAGTTAAAAGCACCAAAGACAAAAAGAAAGTGCCTGGTTGTAGATATTAACAAATGAACACCTTTAGGAGTTCTAATTAACACTTCTGTGGAAGAAAAATAGATAAATAGAAAAAAAATGATGGAACATATCTGGATGTTACTAATCGAATAAGGGCATAATGAAAGAACAATGGAGTTTTTAGCTCTTCACATTTTCTTGGGAAACTATAAAGAATCAGGCAGTGAAGTGTACAAAAAAACCACCATAGTAAATTGAGGAAAACAGTAAGATAGACCGCAGTTCCATTACATTGACATCAGCTGTAAGTAATCTTAGTGGTAACTTGTATATCCTTATTAGTGGATACACAGTGTAGTGATTAATGGGAGATGCAAAGCTGAAAAAATTTATTTCTTAAATATATCATGCTCTATCTGAAATTCTAGTAATTAAAATATATAAAACCGGATGGGGTTAAGATATTTGCTGCATGTATGACACATGAAAATTAAATAATATTTGGTAGCTAATATTAAAGGAAATCTTGATATCAAAGGAAAATTTTAGAAATGGGAACTTGAATAGCAATGTCAGAAAATAAGAACTATTGACTTACTATATTGGTTCTCTTAAAAATGTGTATGTGGATGAAAATCTGGGAACTTGGTGTTCTCTGCTATCAAAAAAGTTTCAGAGAAAAGTGTTAATTACAGAAAAAGCTGTATTCTTGCAAACATTTGCTAGAAATAGGAACATTAACTTAGACTATGCTAATAAGAGGTTTGACTATAGCTGCTGAAGGGACCAGGAGTACTGAAAGCCTTGAAGTCAATTCATTTTTATGGAAATTGTGCATAAGAGCCAGTCAGCCCTCTGAGTTTACCTTTCCTCCCTCACTGCACTCTTTGTGAAGACAAAGTTTGGTGAAAAACCTAAGGAGGAAGAGTCCTGTATAGGGAATTCTCTAAGTAAATGCTTAATCCACCTTTTCCAGGCAGATCAGAAAGTAGCACGTCCAGCCATCATTCCTAGCCAGTGAGACTGATGGGGATATTCTGTTTTCCACAGTTTCCTTTGTATTTGAAAGTAAAAAATTGTTGATACTTTCTTTAATCACCCCTCTTGAGACATGTATTTGTAAATACTGGAGAATTACTGGTCTACAGTAATGATGAGCATAAATGGGCATAAAAATGTGACTGTTCCCTCACAGTAAAGACTGGTATTTTTTTGCAGATGAATGCTGTCAATGAAGGATTGTGGCATCTCCATCTCTGGTTATTTTCAAAACTTGAGTGGATAAGGCTTTGAGCATCCTGGCCTAACCTTGAAGTTGGTCCTGCTGGGAGTAGGAGGTTTGATTGGATGGGTCCTTTCTATTGTAAATTTTAGTATGGTTGTGAAGACTCAGTTTCGGTTATTAAAATAACCCTTTATTTTTAAAGGACAAGATAAGTCAGTTCTATTCTGACACAAACTTTTATGTTTAAGGCATATATAACAGGTTTTTTTCTTCATAAATAAATATAAGAACTTTTCTCCTTAAAATAATTTTGATTTTTTTGAATGAGGAGATTCCTTTCTGCATACTTCTATCTTTTCATTCAACTTGATGATGAATAGTATTATTTTTGATTAATAAGATTGTTTTTAAAGAAAACAGGCTTTTCCAGCCAGATCGATCCCCCTGAGTCTGCCTTTGCTAGTTATGAAATATTCCATTTGCTTTCCCTACATTCCTTAATTGCCCAGTTTTGTTTTTTTTTTTATATGAGCAGTCATTTCTTCTTGTGCAGCAAGAGAGTTTAATTTTTGTTTTTGTTGTGATAAATTTGGAGATACACAAATTTGATTCCAAGGGGTGGCTCCCAAAGAAGCCATTTAGGAGCTAGAGTGTCTGAGAAGGGGTGGGAATAAAGAAATTTTATGAGAGACCACACAGTTTGAGGCCCTTCCAGGATCAACTACCAGAGGAGGAGGAGCTGGCATGGTGACAGTCATGAGCTAGCTTCTTTGGCCTCACCAAAGAGCCTTTAAACAGGTGTGTATGCTCAGCTTTGAGAAAATGTAGTTTTTGATAATTCCGTTGAAATATGTCATGGTAGTTATGCCTGTAGGCTCATTTCAGCAGTTGATCAGAGAAGGTGTTAGCAGAGTGACAGCCCAGCGCGCATCAGTTTGTCAAAGCACTAGTAGCGTTGGAGTTTGTGCTCCAACTCAACTTCAAAGTTATCTAGAGCCCTAGATCCGGGTCAAGACAAGCCCAGTCCTTCAGTGTCCAGGCTAGTTGCTGAGGATTCTTGGCATCATTTTAGAAACTGTGAGGTGGCATCTTGGCCTGTGAGGTGAACATGATAGTAGTCTGCATTACACTAAGTTGTGTCACTAGCATGTAAAAATATCGGAGTCTTTCCGTTTTGTGGATGTTAGTTCAAGATCCCTCCATGGGCTGACATGCCCAGGTTCAACCTGAGAATCAACCTGAGCAACTTACATTAGTATTTGCATCTCAGATCAGTGACAGACAAAGAAGGAGAGGTTTTGGCTTGAAGTTTCTGTGATTAATGAAAAAAAAGTTTATTCTGTGAGTTTATCATGAGCAGAAGTCCTGCCAGAGTTCTGATTATTTGTGCTTGTTATTGATAGCATGGTTTGAAGTCATTGGCTCATAGAATTTATGACTCTTGCACTTGGATAACAAGACCAAGAATTGGTACAAATTATATGTGTTTGGGATTAACAGTTTAGAAAGACAAAGGTGGGAATTCCTCAGAGTGCTGTTCAGAGAAATGTGCTGCTTAAACAGTAGAAGATGTAGAAAGTAGATGACTTGCAAGATTTCCAAACTCTTAGATGCTTTTCTAAGACTAAATTATAAACAGATGAGTTGGCCATGCTAAAATGCTCCTATTATGTGCTAGTGGCACACTTTATCAATATCAAATATATTTTAGTCATTATGAAGAATATCTCAGACTTTTATGGTCTTCTACATACAGAACTGTAATCAGCAGTCAGATGAAGGCTTCAATATGAGATACATGTTCTGCATCTGGAGGGTTCTCAGGGAACCAAGGGGTTGTAGCTGACTCTGGGATACTTCTGGGTGCTTCTCCAGCATGATTTCTCATTTGATATCATCTTGGACTTTGCAGTTTGTTTGAAGCACCGTGTTTCATGGGTCTAGCAGCATGAATGAAGGCACGAGGAGTGCTATGTGTAAACTGACACAAACTGCTGTGTGCACAAGAATTACCCATCCTGCCTTTGTAGAAGAGACAGGTAAATATAGATGTCCAAATAGAAATCAGTAAAAGTATTTTAATCTTTCAAGGTCATTTCAAACTGAGAGTATCTATCTCTCCTCTCCGGGGTGATCTTATTGCAGTCTTTCAATATGTAAAGGGGGCTTATAAGAAAAACAGAGAGAGACTTTTTACTAGGTCTTGTAGTGACAGGACAAGCGGTAATGGTTTTAAATTGAAAGAGGCTAGCTTTAGATTGGATACAAGGAAAACAATTTATACGATGATGATAGTGGGACACTGGAACAGGTTGCCCAGAGAAGTTGTGGATGCCCCATCACTGGAAGTCTTCAAGGTCAGGTTGGATGGGGCTTTCAGCAGCCTGGTCTAGTGAAAGAAGTCCCTGCCCATGCCAGGGGTGTTGGACTAGGTGATCTTCAGAGGCCCCTTTTGACCCAAACCTTTCTATGATTCTATGAGCAAGGAACGCAGTATTGCTAATAGCTCTGAGAGGTGCATTTTCTGATAACTGAGCCTTCTTACCAGACCTCTCAGCTGAGCCTTTCCAAGTGCTTTGACACCTTAAACATTTAAGGAAAATATTGATGGTCAGAAAATTGCCACAGAAGTTGGCAAGATGTTTTGGCTGCTTTTGACTTACATTTCTTCAGTGAGGGAAACCTTTACAAGCCCTTAAATGTTTCAGAATTTTGAGAAAACTTTTATTCATAACTTGTTAACAATATGAATGTGGAGTGGAGCAGGCTCTTATAATAGAGAACACGTGAACTGGGAAATGACTCTCTGGCTGTTTAAGATTACACTTAAGAATTACATTTTAAAAGGCTGTTATGAGAACGGAAAATCATTTATATAAAAAAATACAATATTAAAGCAGAAGAAATATCTCAGAAAGTAAACTTATAAAAGTTGTTCAGATAATTTTCTGCCATCAAGATGAAGTCAGTAGCATTGTCAGTTCAGGAAAAGTTATAAATTATTGTGTATTTTATAGTGTTATCCAGTGTTACAAAGTCTAACAGTACAATCCAAACATGCAGTGAGACAGTGACAGTTTGTAATTACTAATATTTCAGCCTGAACAAACCCACACATTGTCTTATTTCTTTCAAATAAGAAGGGCAGTTCTGAATTTTCTCGGTAGGGAGAAAGCCTTCGCCAACCTATCTATTTCTTCTAGTTTGCCTGTAAAGCAAGCTCCGTGCTGTAAAATTAAAAACAGAAAGCTATGAAAAAAAATACAGAAGAAGAGATTAGCACAGTGTAAAGAGCTAGCAGCTATCCAATTGTTTACTGTTTCTGTTATTCATTATCACCCCAGTTTCAGTGGTTGCATCATTGTGGGTGACATGAAGTCACAAAGCATTAGCAGGCGATGGGATTTTTTTCTATGATAATTTTCATGGCGTACTGAGGTGCTGTTGCAGTTTAAGGTAACAGCTTATCAAATGAAATGCAGTGTAGTGAGCTGTTCAGTCTTGTAAAGGGGACATGAATTAATGTTAACCATTAGAGTTTTTACACATTCTGTCACTAGACGAGAATGTACAATTGCTAAAGGAGTTAAAAAAAAAAAAGGAGGCACTAACACATTTGGGGCAAGATGAAAGGAGGAAGTGGCAAAAGCCAGAGTGTGGCATGGAGCAGGTGAAGAGAAGGAAGCAGAGAAAGCATTCTTAAAGGACTAGGACAAAGGGCTTGGAAACAAAAACCTGAAGCATCAATGAATTAGAACTAGCTATCCCACAGGTGATTTTCACATATATGCAGTCCTCCAGAGCTGCTGAGTACCAAAGAGAAGAAAGGCTGGATGCAGAAAGAAGCTGTGTAGTGAGGACTATGGCCTCAACCAGGATGACGCACAGGCTGTCACGTTACAAAATTTTTCCTTTGTCAATGTGAGAATCTCTGTAGTTTTCACGGAATCACAGAATTTTTCAGAGTTGGAAGGGACCTCTAGAGATCATCTAGTCCAACTCCCCTGCTAAAGTTTTGCAGACTTTCCTTTTGCACCATCCTTTACTTTTCCATGGTCAAACATTGTGATGGGTTGACTATGGCTGGCTGCAGATGCCCACCCAGTCACTCTCATTCTCCCTCCTCAACAGGACAGGGGGAGAAAATAAGACAGAAAACCTCATGGGTCAAGATATAGACAGGAAGATCTCTTACCAATTACCATCAAGGGCAAAACAGACTCAACTTCAGGAAAATGAATTTATTATCAATTAAAAATAGAGTTGGATGATGAGAAACAAAGACAAAAACCAAAACAGTCCCCGTTCCCCGCCCCCGTTCTTCCCAGGCTCAACTTCACTCCTTCATTCCTGAGTCCTCTACTTATTCCTTCTGACACACCAAGTGGTACAGAGGAATGGGGAGTAGGGGTTGCGGTCAGTTAATAACACTCCATTTCTGCCGCTCCTTCCTCCACTTCTCCCTTGTTCCAGCATGGGTCCTTCCATGGGCTGCAGTCCTTCAGGATAAACCCACTCCTGCCTGGCTTCTCCTCAGTCTACAATTCATTCAGGGCACATCCATCTGCTCTGGCATAGTGTCCACCATGAGCTGCAGTGTGGATATCTGCTGCAGCATGGTCTTCTAGACAGCTGCAGGATGACAGTCTGCTGCCCCAGGGTCTTGTCCATGCACTTCAGGAGAATCTCTGCTCCAGCATGTGGGGCATCTCTCCCCCACCCTCCCCCACCCCCCCCACCTTCTTCTCTCACCTTGGTGTCTGCAGGGCTGTTTCTCACGCTTTTTTCCTTACACTCTGCTGTAGAGTATTTTTTGCCCTTTCGTAAATATGCTCTCCCAGAGGTACGACCATCATGGCTGCAGGGCTCAGCTGTGACCTGTAGTGGGTCAGTTGAAGCTGTCTGGAATCAGCTGTGTCCAGCAAAGGATAGCCCCATCCTCTCCTCAGAGGTTGCCCTTGCAGCCCCTGCTGTCCAACACCTTGCCACATAAACCCAGTACAAGCATTATGAGACCTCTAAACACTTTCTTCAATAAATGTAGGAGACAGAGAGGGTTATGTATACTGTCAAGACATGCTGGGTCATGCCTGTGTGAAAAATAATAGTATTTATAGGCTTCCCTATGGCCTAGATCTGAAGAATACTGCAGTTTTTTACGGTTATTTTTTCCACATGGGGACAAAAGTAATTGATGGAGTCATAGTGCTTATCTGCATGTGGTTGATGGGGTGAATTCCCTTTCTCACTGGGTAATAGAACCTTACCCAGACAGTAAAGGATCGCATTGCCAATTCAGCCATGCACTTTATTATGCCACAATGTGATGGAGCATTCCTTTGGTGGACTTTCTGCAGGCAGAGATGACTGTGGGATTTGTAAGTGCCAATGTTTCAAATACTTTGTGAATAATTGCAGTCTGCTTTGCCCTTCATTTGCAATGGGAAGATGCAAGAGAAAGATTTTACTGTGGCTGGACTACAGTTTCCGCAACAGCTGTACTCCCAGCCTACAGCAACTGATGGCAGCACACGTAATGCATGGGAGGATCTCAGAGGCTGAAGTACTATTTGCAGACTTATTAGTGATAGTGGTGATAACTCTGCCTGTGATTAAAAAAATCTATTCAATGATTGTTAGTGAAGTGTCATTTTAGGAAAAAAATTACTTGTCTTGTAAATCCATGCTGGTTTTCGAAGACACTGTTGTGATGTGTATTTTCCAGTTCAGTTGCCTTCACGTATGGCCTTTGAAGAATCAGAATCCATGTAAGGATTGGTATTGTGGTGAGCATGTATAAAATGAGAAATTCCTTATTTTAGGGAAATATAGATGCCTCTTTCATAATTGCTGTAGTCTCTTCTGAAGGATAATTTATGGATGTAATCTCATAAGAAAACTACACCTATGACAGTTGAAACTGCATAACCTTTGCTGGGAATAGTATCTGCCTCCGTAGGACAGTGATTTCCTAGAAGGGATTTCTAGCTCTAGTGTGTGCGGGAATCTGCACTGCACCTTCTTGATAATATCACCTGGGTAATAACAGCTGATACAACAGGAATATGACTGAGTGGATAGAATACCCCAAACTATTCTGAAGGGTTTTGCCCAAAGCCTGATAGTGCTAGGAAGAAAGTAACAATGACCAAGTTTGCTTTAGATGACCTTCATCCCAATTAAATAATAACCAAGAAATTACCAAGGTACCTTTGAGAAAAGAAGTCAGCTTGAAAAGTAAAAAAAAGCTTGGAAATTTGTCATTGTGGGGAGAGACCTTGGAGTGAGTGTGACAGAACAGCAGCTTGGTCAGATGCCATAAGCATCCAGCTACTGGAGTGACAGTACAGGGGGCAACACTGAAACCCACACCTTAGGTGTATGCATGTGAACTCATGGCACGCTTTTTCATCAGTGTGTGGCTTGGCAGATTGAGAGGACATACATAAAACTAGAGAACCGCTGTCTCCATCAGGAGCTGTGGGTAAGTATGGGGAGTTTGTCCAAAAGTGAGGGTATGTGGTGTGGATGCAGGAGGGAACACGTGTGTCTTTCGAACAGGATCTCCAGAGGAGTGGTGGCAAGGAGGAAAACACACCTGCAGATGTTGCTGTGTGTAGGATTGTGGTAGGTAGCAAGGAGAGACAAGTCTGCTTTTAAAAGCAGAAGTGACATTGATCACAAAGAGTTTGCATTTCAAGGGTAAAAAGAGGAGAAAGAAGAGGAATGATGAATGTGGGATAGACAGGCAAAGAGGAGAGCAGCCTGATACATAGCCATCAACAGAAGAAATGGGGAAGGGTAGAAAAACTGGGCAAATGTAACATAGTGGTTGACACAAAGTACAGTGCACATCGGTCCAGAGAGGGAGGAAAAGCCATGCAGCACTTTGGATGATTGCCAGCCAAAAAGGAACTGCATAATTGGAAAATGAAATACACTTAAGGGGAGTTTTTGTGAAAACCCATATTTACAGAAAAAAGCCCCAACACATTCCTGTGAAAGTGACTGGAACTTGTCCTTGCAAACATAAGAAACCTCAATGAAGGAGAGCCATGTGCTGCTGACAGAAGCTGCTTCCAATTCAGATGAGCAGTATTGTAAAATTTGTAAGGGAAGAAAGTGGGGGAGGTGAGGGGATTTCTTTGAGTGGGGACTGGCCGTTTTCGGGGAGGCTCAGCAAGCTTGGACAGTGGGGGGTGAGGTGAAGGCATACCAGTGCTCTGCATTGAGGAAGTTAGAAGCTGTTCACAGGAGGAGAGCTTACATGCAGCTGCTGAGATAAAGTATTCATGTCTGCTTCTGCTGTTCTTGCTTTTTTTCTTCCAGCAGTCTAGATTTTAGCAGCAGGGAAAAAGAGAAGTTGCTTTAATGAAACAAGAGCAAAACATAATTCTTACTGGCACTAATCACAGCTGCTTGAATGACCGAATGTCTGCTAAAGGAGATTTTCTCAACCCCTTTATTTCAGGAAAGATGTGCGTGACAGCACTCAGTATTCTCACCTGTACTTCGCTCTTTATATCAATGATGTGTGTGTTTACGTCTTCTTAGAATAGAAACCTCCCCTAACCTGAATATTCGCGTCCCTTGGTTTGCCAAAGATGAAGTGTAAATGCTGGAAGTGTCTCCCTGCAACAGCAATTCACTATGCAAAAACCTGTCCTGTTAGCTTCTTATTTCCCTAGCAGGGAAAGTAATGGAGGGCAATTGCCTCCTCAAGAACAGAAACCTCCCAGTACAGTGCTCATGTTCTAAACAAGATAAACTCTTAGCATTAGTACATGAATGACTGAGGTAAACTAAAGCCTACTAAAGATTAAATATGCGATTCTTCTTCAGTAGAGTCGCTCCAACTATGTTTATTATCTGATTTGGACATGATGGTAAAATGAGCCTTGGAATTAAGACTTTGGTTTTAAGTTTGACACTAATGTCACCCGAGTCAGGGTAGGGTGGCTACTAGAAGAGAACTATACCATTCAGTCACTTATCTTTATTTACTCGGTAGAACAGGTATAGCAAATGGGTAGCAAATCCTGCTTCATGAGCACACCTTCCCCCCTGCCCCCAACATACACATGTACATAGAAATCAGAGATTCAGCCTGACCAGTTAAGTACCAACGGGGAAGCAAGGTGCTTGCTCTGACGGGTTATGTGCTGCATGCATGGCAGACAGCTCAGCTGCACACGTGGCAGTTCCTCTCCTTGCACTTTTGCTTCTATAGATGTCAGACATCTGTATGTGATGACTCACTTTCAAGCTGCTATTGCCCTAATTATTTATTGCTTTCTAATGGTTTTGCTAATCGTGTAGCCTCAGATCAGCTCTTGAACTTCCTCCATCACTGAGGCCAATTAGTGGTTGCTACTTATTGCAGTTTATGTCACCCTCCAGGGTCTGCCCTGGTGTGTTTCAGAAAAATGGGTACATTTGTTTTCTATGTCCCACCAGATTAATGTGATCACCTTGTGCTGAGCAGGTGTAGTCAAGTCTCCTTGTTCTGTCCGGTGTTTCAAGTGCTTCTAGTCAATAGCCAACCAGTTTGTGGGCAACCAGAAGCAGTCTGTTGCACAGGTTAGCTGTGTTTCTGCTGAGTAATATAACAGCTGAAAAAGGTTTAAACCAATTGTCTGCAAAGTCTCCCAACCTATTTAGTAGCACCCCAACCTATTGCTGTCCTGGTTCCGGCGGGGATAGGGTTAATTTTCCCTGGTATTCCATGCCATGTGAGCCATGCCCACCCTGAGCTGCCGGGAGAGGGGGCAGGAAGTCGCCGCTTGGAGCGGGCTGGGGCGTCCCGGGTCCGGGCGGGGAGCGGCGGTTCCGTAATCGTGTTTGTATATTCCTTTATCCGTGTTATTGTTGTTGTTTGCCTGTTCCCTTTGCTGTTCTGTTAAACTGCCTTTGTCTCAACCCAAGAGTCTTGCTTTTTTTTCTTCTGATTCTTCCCGTATTGGGAAGGCGCGAGCGAGCGGCACGTGGCTCTTTGTTGCCGTCTGAGGCTAAACCACGACAGTCCTTTTTGGCGCCCAATGTGGGGCTCGAAGGGTTGAGATAATGACAGAATTCAACTAGAGCTTGAAAAAACGAATGTGTTGTATGCGTTTATTGTATTAGGCAAATAGACGCTGGTCACCATGTTGCTTGGTTTGTTCTCATGGCTGTGTTATGTGAATTCCTATATGGCTTATGTACTCCTTCCGATGATTTTTGTTACTTCTGGGAGAGGGATGAGGATTATCATTTTGTTGTCCTGTGCAATATCTGTTTATGATATGATAACATCACTTGTTAGACAGTTACTTTGGGGCTTTTATGTGGTGTTGCTGTCCTGTCCGTACCTTGGGCATCGTCTCTCAGAATTTATTAATAATTACACCCAGTCTGTGGGGGAAACAGGGGGGGACACTTTCCCCTGCTCTTTTGCCTCCCTTTTCTCCTTCGGGTCAGGTATGGCAGCTTTTGAGAATTTTGAATATCCTTGGGATACTCAAACCAGCCTGGTCCTATTGTTATGTCTGCTGAATGTGTTCCACGTCCTGTTTAAGGTTAAACAGCTATTTAAGACTACTACCCAGAGATCTGCTCCGAGGCTGGATAGTCAGGGGTGGTACGGCATGTGGGAGAGCATGGGCAGGTACCTAGAGAACTACTCGCCTCCAATGGTCTGGGACTTCACCCCTGAACAATTACAGGACCCTGATAAAGTGGTAGAATATTTGAAGGGAAAATGCTGTGGCTATTCTAGAGAGGCACAACTCACCGCGCTGTGCTGGGCCCTGGCCAGTATCTACCAGGCACTGCTCAGAATTATGCAGCACCCTCAAGGGGAAGAGGTGGAGACCAGACCAGCAGCCACTGCGGCTGCTGCAACCCCTGTGGCGGCCACTGCGGCTACTGCAACCCCTGTGGCGGCCACTGCGGCTACTGCAACCCCTGTGGCAGCCACTGCCGCTGAACCAGGGAATCAACCCGTGCCAGTATCAGTTGCCCCCATACAGAAGAAGAAGTACACAAAGAAATCAGTTCGCTTAGCAAGAGATGATGATGAACCAGGGCCATCACGAGAGCAGGAGGAAGAGGCAGAACCAGAGATAATTACTCGATCCCTATCCTTGAGTGAGCTGCGGGATATGCGAAAAGATTTTAGCCGACTTTCAGGCGAGCACATTGTCACCTGGCTGCTCCGGTGCTGGGATAATGGGGCCAGTAGCCTGGAATTAGAGGGTAGGGAGGCCAGGCAGCTGGGATCCCTGTCTAGGGAAGGCGGTATTGACAAGGCAATTGGGAAGAAGACCCAAGCCCTCAGCCTCTGGAAACGACTCCTGTTAGGCGTGAGGGAGAGGTACCCCTTCAGTGAGGATGTTTTATGTCAACCAAGCAAGTGGACTACCATGGAAAGAGGTATCCAGTACCTGAGAGAATTAGCCGTGCGGGAGATGATTTATTATGACTTTGACAATGCAGACTTACCCACAGACCCTGATGAGGTGCGATGCACAAGGCCCATGTGGCGGAAGTTTGTACGGAGCGCACCATCGTCATATGCCAACTCCCTGGCAGTAATGGAATGGAAAGGTGAAGAGGGACCAACGGTGGATGAGGTAGCTGGCCGGCTCCGGCGATATGAAGAAAGTCTCTCTTCCCCCCTTGTCTCAGCTGTGGAGAAACTGTCACGGAAGGTCCAGCAACTTGAAGAGAATATGTCCTACTCCCCACCTGTACGGGCCAGCGTCTCAGCTATTAGAAGCAGGCATTTCCCCACTCAAGAGAGAGAGTACAGAGGGTACACACCACGAGGCACCCTGTGGTTCTTCCTGCGGGACCACGGAGAGGACATGAGGAAGTGGGATGGACAACCTACTTTGACCCTGCGGACACGGGTACAGGAGTTGCAAGGAAGGACAACCACAAAAGGGGATCCCTCCAGGAAAAGTGCCGCCCCAGTTTCCAGTGGGCAGTTCCCCAGACAGAGCAGAAGGCCTGATCTTGCTTCTGATCCTCTTGAAGGAACTTCCAAGTCATTTATGCAAGAAGTGAGTAATGGAAACTATGACCAGTATTAGAGGGGCCCTGCCTCCGGCCAGGTGGAGGAAAGGGACAACCGGGTTTATTGGACAGCGTGGATTTGATGGCCTGGCACATCAGACCCACAGGAGTATAAGGCTCTAGTGGACACGGGTGCACAGTGTACTTTAATACCATCAAGCTATAGAGGGGCAGAACCCATTTGTATTTCTGGGGTGACAGGGCGATCCCAAGAGTTGACTGTACTGGAGGTGGAAGTGAGCCTAACTGGGAATGAGTGGCAAAAACATCCCGTTGTGACTGGCCCAGAGGCTCCATGCATCCTTGGTATAGATTACCTCAGGAGAGGGTATTTTAAGGACCCAAAAGGGTACCGTTGGGCTTTTGGCATAGCTGCCTTGGAGACGGAGGAAGTTAAACAGTTGTCTACCTTGCCTGGTCTCTCGGAGGACTCTGCTGTTGTGGGGTTGTTGAGGGTCGAAGAACAGCAGGTGCCAATTGCTACCACAACGGTGCATCAGCGGCAATATCGCACTAACCGAGACTCTCTGATTCCCATCCATGAGCTGATTCGTCAACTAGAGGTTCAAGGAGTGATCAGCAAGACTCGCTCACCCTTTAACAGTCCCATATGGCCGGTGCGAAAATCTAATGGAGAGTGGAGGCTAACTGTAGACTACCGTGGCCTGAATGAAGTCACGCCACCACTGAGCGCTGCTGTGCCAGACATGCTAGAACTCCAGTACGAACTGGAGTCCAAGGCAGCCAAGTGGTATGCCACGATTGATACAGCAAATGCATTCTTCTCAATCCCTTCGGCGGTGGAGTGCAGGCCACAGTTCGCTTTCACTTGGAGGGGCATCCAATACACCTGGAATCGACTGCCCCAGGGGTGGAAACACAGCCCCACCATTTGCCATGGACTGGTCCAGACTGCACTGGAACAGGGTGAAGCTCCAGAACATCTGCAATACATTGATGACATCATTGTATGGGGAAACACAGCAGAAGAAGTTTTTGAGAAAGGGAGTAAAATAGTCCGAATCCTTCTGAAAGCTGATTTTGCCATAAAATGAAGTAAGGTCAAGGGACCTGCGCAGGAGATCCAGTTTTTAGGAATAAAATGGCAAGATGGACGCCGTCAGATTCCAATGGATGTGATCAATAAAATAGCAGCTATGTCTCCACCAACTAGTAAAAAGGAAACACAGGCTTTCTTAGGCATTGTGGGTTTTTGGAGAATGCATATCCCAGATTACAGTCAAATTGTAAGCCCTCTGTATCAAGTAACCTGGAAGAAGAATGATTTTAAATGGGGTCCTGAGCAACGACAAGCTTTTGAACAAATCAAACAGGAAATAGTCCATGCAGTGGCCCTGGGGCCAGTCCGGGCAGGACAAGATGTTAAAAATGTGCTCTACACCGCAGCCGGGGAGAACGGCCCTACCTGGAGCCTCTGGCAGAAAGCACCAGGGTCGACCCCTAGGGTTTTGGAGTCGGGGATGGTTACAGCAGTGGGGGTGGTTACAGCAGTGGAAGCAGGGAAATTGGCAGCGCAGAGGCAAACCCATCTGGGCTGCTGAACTATGGAAAGATATTGCTGCCCGGATAGAGGATCTGGTTGTGAAAGTACGCCATGTAGATGCCCGTGTACCGAAGAATCGGGCCACGGAGGAACATCAGAACAACCAGCAAGTGGATCGGGCCGCTAGGATTGAAGTGGCTCAGGTGGATCTGGACTGGCAACATAAGGGTGAACTATTCATAGCTCGGTGGGCCCATGACTCCTCAGGCCATCAAGGAAGAGATGCGACATATAGATGGGCTCGTGACCGAGGGGTGGACTTGACCATGGACACTATTGCACAGGTCATCCATGAATGTGAGACATGCGCTGCAATCAAGCAAGCCAAGCGTTTGAAGCCTCTTTGGTATGGAGGGCGATGGCTGAAATACAAATATGGGGAGGCCTGGCAGATTGATTATATCACACTGCCACAAACCCGTCAAGGCAAGCGCTATGTGCTCACAATGGTGGAAGCAACCACTGGATGGCTGGAAACATACCCTGTGCCCCATGCTACTGCCCGGAACACTATCCTGGGCCTTGAAAAGCAAGTCCTGTGGCGACATGGTACCCCAGAGAGAATTGAGTCGGACAACGGGACTCATTTCCGAAACAGCCTCATAGACACCTGGGCCAAAGAGCATGGTATCGAGTGGGTATATCACATCCCCTTATCACGCACCAACCTCTGGGAAGATAGAACGATACAATGGATTGTTAAAAACTACACTGAGAGCAATGGGTGGTGGGACTTTCAAACACTGGGATACACATTTAGCAAAAGCTACCTGGCTAGTTAACACCAGGGGATCTAACAATCGGGCTGGCCCTGCCCAATCAAAACTTCCACGTACTGTAGAAGGGGATAAAGTCCCCGTAGTGCACATGAAGAATATGCTAGGGAAGACAGTCTGGATTAGTCCTGCCTCAGGCAAAGGCAAACCCACCCGTGGGATTGCTTTTGCCCAAGGACCTGGGTGCACTTGGTGGGTGATGCAGAAGGATGGGGAAGTCCGATGTGTACCTCATGGGGATCTCATTTTGGGTGAGAATAGCCAATGAATCAAATTGTGTGTTAATTACTAAGTAACACTGTCACTGTATGTCCTCATTACTATAATTGCTATCAGTTGTACTATGAGTAAGGCACAGGGATGATGGGATAAGAACTGACCTCAGCAGCTGGCGCCCAGCAACTTCCTCAAGATCTTCAAGATCCTCAAGATCTTCAGCCCACGGACTGTGTGCATGAGCCACACCGGGTGCACCAGTCACAAGCTCCGAAAAATACAGCATGCAACAGACCAGCACCACACGGCATCTCACCTGCCCTGAGAGACTGTTCTAACAGATGGAGCCCAAAGCCGTGGATTACCAGAGCTCAACGGACACTTTTGAAGGGACAGCCCATAAACTAAGGGCATTATATCTGCATGAATATATATGTATATATATATGACAGGGGAGAGTGGTGGCAATTCATTGGAACCTGTAAGATCTGGGCATGGCATAGATGGTATGGAATAAGGGGTGGATAATGTCCTGGTTCCGGCGGGGATAGGGTTAATTTTTCCTGGTATTCCATGCCATGTGAGCCATGCCCACCCTGAGCTGCCGGGAGAGGGGGCAGGAAGTCGCCGCTTGGAGCGGGCTGGGGCGTCCCGGGTCCGGTCGGTGAGCGGCGGGGAGCAGCGGTTCCGTAATCGTGTTCGTGTATTCCTCTATCCGTGTTATTGTTGTTGTTTGCCTGTTCCCTTTGCTGTTCTGTTAAACTGCCTTTGTCTCAACCCAAGAGTCTTGCTTTTTTTTCTTCTGATTCTTCCCGTATTGGGAAGGCGCGAGCGAGCGGCACGTGGCTCTTTGTTGCCGTCTGAGGCTAAACCACGACAATTGCCTACTTGGCCTGTGGCTTTTTAACATTGGTGGTGGTCAGATGAAAGTACTTGTTCAATAACAATTTAGAATTGAGCCTACAAAAGCCTACAAATCAGTGTCTTGGAAGTTTAGCTATATAACAAGTCTGCTAAGCTGTCTCCATGCAAAGCTTAGGAAACAATGCCTGAATTTCAATGATATTCTTCACCTATTTAACCTTTCTTGACTTGAGAGGAAGGGGCATGATCTGTAGATTTTTCCAATATTGCATTTCTATGCAGTCATTGCTATGACAATGTGAGATTTGTGCCTTACCCCCTGAACTGCGGTATCTTGTGTCCTCGTTACAGAAGGAACACTGTACATGGGCTCCAGTGTACAGCTTCCTGCTTGGTTCCACCAGGAAGAGCATCTTTTCGGATCTGTACGAACATAGCCTGTTATTGCAATGAACATAACTCCAGCTGTGGATGTATGTAAAAGTTACACCTAAAAAAAGACTATGTTACCATTAAACTGCTAATGGAGACACCTTTGGAGTGCTTCAGATGGTACTTAACACCTTGTTTCACCTGCAGAATCATGGCCTGTTCAATTTCTTCTACTCCCCAAGAGCTTTATGGCTAGAGTTTTAGAAAAGCGTCTTCTTTCTGTAATATCATTGGAGATATCTTTGTGGGAAGAAAAAAATCCTTTTTTAAAATAGACTTCTCATTGTTATTGTGTCCTTACACATTGTTGTGGCAGGCAGAAAGGATGTCTGTGTTTTTAGAGTTACCAGCCACAGGAACTCTTTCTTGTTTCTGAGAAGGGTAGAGGAAGGAGATGAGGTGAAGAAGGATCGGGGGAGGCCTAGCATTTCCAAAATTGCAGCCGGTGGCTATGAAAAGAGCTCATAGAACACTATACTTGACTATTTAGGCAGAGACAGTCTTTGAAATCTAGGCTTGAGATTTTTATCTTAAGTTGCAGCGTGAAAAAGGTGCCCAACTATTTTTGTGCTGCCCACTTCAACTGACCAGAAGATAAAAGAAAGGCTGCAAATACTATTGGAAAAGGGAGAATTAGCTGTCAAAAGCACGGGGGCACTACTGTGTAATGACATTACGTGCAACGGGACTACATGGATGAATAGATAAGAGGTGATATGACAAGTTGTTTCTGAAGCATAACACACTGTGCTTTGTTTCCTCTAGCTCTTTTTAATCCCTACAGAAAGAGAGCACAGCTTTTCCTTGTTGCTGCAGTTTTATAAAAACATACATAAATGTTTTTCTGTTTCATTCATGGACATTTTATGCATAATCTGCCCCAGCAGAAAGAGCTAGATGTGCAGTATTCCTGTGCTGCTCTGTTAATGTGACACATGTGGTAGTTCAAAGTAGAAATGTGATACTATAACCGTCCTTTACAGGAGTAAGAACCTGCAACTAAGCAATATATAGGACAGCTACTGAACTGCTGAATAGGATGATGATAAGTTGAAAATACAGACACTCTGGGAACTTTGTTTTACAAAGTCCCTTCCTTACACAGTGCATCAGCTCCTATGCATCATTTGGAAAACTTAATAAGGTGCAACCATTGCTTCTGGTGAGATTGACAGCTGAGATGGGCTATCCTCAGTGGTCTCCGACTGTAGCATGCAATGAAGAAGAACTTTGCTCTTGTTGTTTTCCAGTGTTTTGGGAAAAAAGGCAGATTTTTTTCACCATAAATACAGAGATTTGAAAGACCCTTTCCTCAGAGAACTCTAGCATATATGTATTAAATCGAAAATTTAAAAATTTTAAAAACATTCTGCTTTCAGTTACCAGAACTGATAATCTTAGTATTAAGATGCCAGTTCTATGATGTCAATATTGCCGGTGAATTGAAAAGTTTTATAAATAGGTATTTTCTTTTCTCAAAGATGTACTTATGACCATCTCTTTTACATATATAGTGAATCATGTGGATTTGCACATCTTGTCGGGAGCTAGGCTTTCTATACATTTGTGGTCTGAACAGTAGTGGAGTCTGACAACATGTTATGAGACAAGGTTTTATTGAGACAGTGGAAAAATAAGCAACAACGGGCCCATATGGTGACTCACCCAATCCCTCATAGCAAACCCAGGATCACAAGTGATGCCTTGGCTCTGGTGGATTGCCAGGTGGCCGACTTGGTGTGGGGGTCATCTGGCCACAATAGCCAATTATGCAAATGTCTTTTGAATGCAGATGAAAGTCACTCTGCCCCTTGGCTCCACTAGTGGTAGTGGGATGTGAGAGAATCCTACCTTATGTGAATAATGTGGGTGGTGTACTGCCAATGTTAGCCAGGGGCAGGGTGTTAGCTATGTGTCTATGTCTGTGTAGTCTGGAGATAGATAGACTTTCGATACGTTAGAATGAGTACAAGCTCTCCCTTCCTTGACCATACTTAAGCTAACAATACATGAGAAACAGTCTGTAATGGAAGTTAGTATAGAACCAGGTAAATTGTTCATTAGTAACATACTAGCTACTAGTGAACTACATACCAGATTTTTTGGGTTGCTTTTCTATACTTGTAATTTTTTTCTTGTTTTCTCTCTAGGTTACAAGTACAGCACTGCTTTCATTCCTGCTGATACACAGGCCAGTCCTTGCTGAATCCTAGCATATGCAGCTGACTTCCAGGTATTGAAATTGTAGCTTAGATCATTCTTTTCAATTTTCCATTGGGGAGAATGTAGCAATGTGTTTTTTTGGACAAACTGAGGGCATGAGCTTTCTTAGGCACTGTTATAACAACAGGCCAAGTGAAAAATTCCTTCCTTAAAAATATCTGAAATATCTTTGTCTGTGAAATTAATTGTAACTCTTGCATCTTCCAGTTAAAAAGTTGCAGACGTTCTAGTTCTATGTTAGTCACTGATTGATAGTCAACTGTGTTGCTCCAATTTGATATGCATCTATTTCTCCACATACTTGGTAATTTAAGTGGAAAAAAACCCCAATTTTCTGTCATAGTTTCAGTGCAGAAATGTGAGTTTTAAATGTGCTTTCAGTGATCCGAGGAACTTGTTACACCATACTTAATTAGTTGTGTTTACTGACTATACTTAGTAAAAATATATGCTGTGTAGAGCAAACACTTTAAAGATCAATACTTCTCTTTTTCTAGTCTTTCATCAACCCACCAACATGCATTAAATGTTATAGACCATTTCATGTTAGTGCAAGGTCATGCAGTACATAATTGGAAAAAATGCCTGAAACTAATGACATAAAGGACTGTTAAATAACTGCATTGTTTAAAAAACTGTTTTGGCCAACTTTCTTTTGATTGCAGTCCTGATGGGTTTTGAGGTGCAGATGTGTTCTGATATTAAATTAACAACTTTTCAAAGAAGCAGCAAAATAGCATACAGTATTTTTACTTTTTTTTTTTTTAATCAAGAAAGAATTTCAGAGAATCTAATACAGCCCAGGCAATGGGAATGACTAATCTTACTTCTTGTGCTCTTAATGGGAACAAAACAACTGTTTTTCTCAGCCTCCTGGGGTGTTATCTTCACGTGGATATTTCAGGTTGATAAGCCAGACAGCAAATATACTGTATAGTAGCTACACTGTTGTGAGATGCATTCATTTATTTGAACTCTGGAAGTCTAAAAGTTTTTTGTCTGAGCCTAGTGGGTAACCTTAGTCTCTTATGTATTCAAGAACAAAAAAAATAGGCATCTCCAAAAGGTGCTTCATCTCACCTGCTTTTATAGAGCTACCTTAGGATGAAATGGAACTTCAACTAGCCTGAATCCCCCCAAAAAACTTTACTGGTGATCTGTGGCAGGTGTTTGGCACAAAAGTACTTTTAATAGTCATTGTGGGAGGCTTGCACTGGGCTAGTTTGGGGTAGCTAATGTACTATCCCTGAACCCAGTGCATGGTACCTTCCCTAGCTCCGACTTAAGAAGTTAATTCACTGCCAAACTCTGGTTAAACTGACATTTAGGATTAAGTTGAAAGGCATTTAAGGTAAGCAACTTGCCATTACCCTTGCAAAATAAAGATATGCACAATTTTAGGAGGTATCAAACACTTGAGAAACTTGAGCAATCTCACAGTGATTATTTATAAAACCACATTTATCTGTTCCAAAATTGAAAGTGAAAAGAAAATCTTTTTGTATTCATTCCACCCTCACCAGGTTGAAAATAATCAGGTGTTAATTTGGATGTGAGAAATGTTTCTAGTTCTGTTTCAGAAAGTATTATTAAAACTTGATGGGAGCTAATGGCAAGCACTGGCAGCAAGTATTAATAACCCTGGAGACCTAGCATAATCAAGTCATAATAGCTACTTCCAAAGGGATGTTTTTGTCTTGTCTGCAGGGTTCAATTTTCTGTCATAGGCAGGGGGAGAGAGGAGGCATCATGAGCAATAGAAGGAAAGATCAGCCTCCCAGGCATGAGAGTTGTGTCTGCTCCTGCCTTCAAGTGTTGCTCCTTCCCCCATTTCTGGTGACACGTGTCAGGTGAATTGATGACAAGTACTAGATCTACAGTAACAAGGAAACACATTTCTTTTTATGATCTCCATTTGCTCTAATGCAGATATGTGAGCTCAGTGTGACCCTGGCATGGAGTTGTGTGAAGATAATCATGTAAGGGATGAATTCACGTTGCAGATAGCAACGTTAATGGATTTAGTAATTTTGTCCAGCAGCCTGAAAACAGTAACTGGTAAAAAAACATGTTTCAAGTGCAAGATCTTTTTTTGTGTATAAGTACAAAAGCAGTCAGACATTTGTAACTTTCTAAGTTGCCCTGAGGGTTTGGACCACCTATTGAGAAATCTGTCGCTTTGCAAGTGTATGGGTAGGAACAAGAAATTGCTCTATCAGACTGGATCCAAGACTTCTTGTCACTTAGAAGGATGAATATTCTTCATGCTTTCTGAGGCTTATGTTCATATTTATATGAGGACTTGCTATCTCCTGTAAAGGAGAGAGTCCCCAGTTTTGTAGTGTGGATCAGATGTCAATTATGGGGTACCCTGTGAGACCACATATGAAAATGTTATTATAGAACACAGATGAAAAAAACATCTTGTATTTTACTTAGATGGAATGTTTTAGCATACTTTCACATTGTGAACCTACATAATTCAGAATACTGGAGAAGACTTGGCCCTAGTGGTACTGTAAGAGTATACACCATCCCTCATATTCTGTGTGTGGATTACCTGTATTCCAGTTTCTTCCAGTTTCAGAGCCCCTAGGAATTGCTTTAATTCTGAGGGAGAAGAGTAGGAAAATAGAGAATGAGATGAAAACATATGAAGAACTCCAGTTAGTGGCACAAACTTTTCACTGAGTGCTTTGAGTGGGTTGGTCATTGAACTATGTGGCTTAAAAGAGAATACATCTCATATCAATATATCTCATGATATAAAGAAACTGAAACACAGCCCTAAGGGAAATTCTGGGTTGTGAAACAGGCCTTAATGAGGAGATGGTGTTGGAGGGAACGTTGTCCAGGGCCATGCTTGCATGCACAGTGTGTGAGGAAGTGCCTTGTGTGTCATGTAAAGAGTTTGTTCATGCAGCTGAAAACAATTAGCGATAATTTTGCACAACTTATGGTCAGTCTTAAGTTTTCTCAAGAGCTCCTCTTGCTAAGACTAGAGTGGGTTTTTTTGGAAGAGTGGAGGCTGGTCTGAGGAATTCCAAGCTGAGTTAGGATAAGTTCCAGAAACTGTACTAGAGGACCCACTTGTGAGCGTGGAATGTAGAAATGGGCATCTTGAGGTAAGGCGAGATATTTTTCCTGGTGAATTGTTCTAATGCCACTTGCAAAACCACAAGCTTGAACTTGAATTTCAGCAATAAAGTAATTTGATGTGTCTAGTTCCAAAATGCACTTTAAGTGTTCTCTCCACCTTTTCTTTTTTTTTTTTTAAAGGAAATTTCTCTTTCAGAAAGTCCATTTCCAGAGGTGGGAGGTAAGCAGCGCCACTCACATGGTACGTTAACCTCTTTCTAAGAATAATTCCCCTGAGAGAGGGGAGAAAGACCCTTAAAATGGACAGGAAGAGAGGATATTAACGTGGCAGAGTAGTACCTTATGTAGATTAATCCCAAGTTGACAGTGTTCAGAACACACCTGTTGGCTATTGCAATCTGTTGTGATACCTGACAGGTTGGGAGCTGGACTCATGGTTCCTAAACCGTTTCTCAGTTTGAGACAAGGAGACAATCCATGCCAAAAATCAGTTTGATAATAGTATTGTCAGTTTCTCTCATGTGTGAGGCACCTTCAGGTGTATCAAAGAAGTTTGGCTAAACTGAAGGTGTAAAGAAAAGCTGTAAACCTGTTATGACATTCTCCTTTCAACAGCAGACTGAAAAACTTGTAAGAATGGAAGCTCCTTGCTGGGGGCAAGGAGGTATTACACAAGGTGTAGCAGGAGAGTTAATCTGAATATAGGGCACAGGCACTCAGATGGTTAGATAAATATTCATAAATGAAGGAGATGTACAGGAAAAAAAAAAAAAAGAAAAAAGGGATCTAGTATCCCATTTACTGGCCATGTTTCTGTATTGGCCATAATGTATGCATCTGAGCCAACATCTAGGAGTAGATCTCCCAAGTGGAATTTCTTCATTCCCAGCTTCTGTTTTTCACTTTGTAGCTTGAAACATACCTGAGGATATTACCTTACTCCTCAGATATAACTTGAAGTTGAGAAGGCTTATTTTCAACAGGTTTTGAAGGTTCAGTGCTGCATGTTGGAAGATTTTTCTTTTCTTTAAGTAGCAAAACTGATGTTTGTATCTTCAATCAAGATGTAAAGTACTGAAAAAATAATGCTTTTCAACCCATGATGGAGTGCTGAACAGTCTGTTATCTGAAACGTAATTTTTTGCTCTAGAAAAGATAAAATCTATCGGTGTCAATGATCAAATTGAAAAAAGAGGGGGTCACATTCTGTGGCAATGTGTTTTCTTGAAGCTGTTTAGGACGCGGGTGAGCAAGATGGTGTGGTGGGAAAGCTGGAATGTGGCTTGGAATAAGTTTCCCCGTTCAAGAAGTTACGCCACTTTGCCCAGCAGTCTCCCACTCCCTGCTTTTTTTTTTTTTTCTTTTTTTCCCCCTTTAACAAACCATGGATATGAAGTAACTTTCATTGGTATTAATTGTTGATGCTTTTGTAACTTTCTAGCTGTCAAATGCTTCATTATCAGCTCAGTAGCATCGTGAATCAGCAGGATGCCAGTCATTACTGTGTAGTGTAAAGGGGGAACTGCTGTTAGACTGAAATCTCCTAGAATCCTATTAACATGGAAGCTGCTCTGCTGTGTACAAGTGAAAGTCACTGATCAGTGGAATCCAGTGCTTTTACTAGAAATTTAAGTTTTCTTTTCAGTGCCTTCGGAGACAATTGGAAACATACTAGATGGCCCTAAACAGCATTTACCACGGTCAGAAGGAGGAGTTGAGTTCTATATCTTTTTGAGGATTTCAGTGAATATGTTTTTACAAGTCCGAACTACTCTATGCTGTCTTTTCCCTTCTTTCACATTGGTCTCAATTATTATTGCTTTTGTTAATATTTTAACTTGCTATTTAGATCAAATATTCTTATACCTTAAAGTTCTCTCATAGAGAGATTTCACTTCAGATATCTGAGCTGCTGCTTCAGTAGGTATCATTCTTTTGCTTGTATCCAGCATATGCATTGCAAAGTATATGATGTGGCCACTCTTTTCCATGAGACTCTTGAAAGTTACAGGGAAGTGCAACAAGTCTCATTTGCCCGTCAGACAGAGGATTCCATTCAGGTATCCGGCGAGGAGGGAGTATATCAAGCTGGCATTTCCACTGGGATGTGTAATGACTTGTAACTGGTTCTGGTGGTGCCCTGTGGTGGAATATCGGAAAAGCATTCCCTAAAGCAGAGAATACCAACAACCCCACATGTGACCTGAGCCTGCATACTCACTGCAATGTCTGCCATTGGCAACAAATAGTGTCTTTTACTTACAGTTTTGATCTCAATGGCCTCAGCCTACTCTTTACCAAAATATCCTTGTCTTTTTGTAATTTGTGCTGCAACATGCACAAAATAAGGACATAATATTGCAGAGTTACTGAATGAGATACCCTCTTGGTTAGGTATCTAGAGTTGTCTCTCTGAACTTATTGCAGAAAATGACAAAATCACTTTGAAACACCTATTTCCTTCTTCCCTTTACAATGCCTCCAGAAGAGGCATTAGTTGTTTTAGTTGTGTAGTTCATCTTTATAAGGCTGCTATGCCAGTGCATCCTTCTCTGGAATCTGGAACTCTTGAGAGTAATGTGAGGCTTGAACGGAGAGTGTTTGAATGGTGCTGTTCTTGTACAGGCTGTAAAAGCAGGCGTTACCAGTGCAGCCTGTCCAGCAGTTGCCTTTTGTTCCCATGCTGTCCCTCTCCTTTGCAAAAGCTAGGTAGCAGAGGAACTACAGGAGCTGGCTGTGATTCCTCTGCCCCCAGTTTTGGGTTGGTAGTGAAAACATCTTGCCCGTACAGTGACCATCTGCAACTCTTTGGAGTGGCTGAGTGTTGGCAGAAGTTTATTGCCCTGTCTTGTTTGTGAAGGCATGGTCGGCCCAGAGTAGGATTTCTATATACTTGCAGCAGGGTGGGCTGTTTATGTTGCTCTGTGGCCAAGTGCGGAGTCCCTGGTGGGTGTGTGCATATGTGTGCATGTAGGAGTGTGAGGGAAGGGAGGAAGATGCTGCTTGTGCTGGGTATTGTGTGCCCTGTAAATGCACGTGTCAATATAGAAATCTTTCACTAATGCTCTTGCCCCTCTATACATCTGGGAAGCAAGTAAACTTCTCCAAGACCATTCTCCAAGGTGATAATAAGACCAATAGGCAGCACTGCCAGGCATCTTCCCCTGAAGTAGCAAGCCACCTCTGGCTGCAACTATAAATTTTGGGTTGTCAAGGTGCTTGCAGATAAATGAGTCAATAGGCCTGATACCTTCCCTGCCGCTTCTCCTCATGGTGTGTGCTCCGTGTGCAGTTCTGTACAGTGGAAGACTGGTCCTCCTGCACTAGAATGTGGTTTGGCCTTTGTGAACAGAAAGCTGGAGCAAGCAGCTTACAATATAGGGCATAGTTGTATACTCTCAATTGGCCAGATATGCAACAGACTCAGCCCTTAACAAACTGCCCTATACATCTTTTTTTTTCCTTTCCACCTATAGTGACCACTGTTATTTCATCACTGATACTGCATTTCGATGACATGCTCTCTCAACAGAACTTAGCAGCAGTACATCTTCAACTGTGTGGGTGACAGAGGTCTGTTGGCATCTTAATGACGGAGCTAAGATGCCTCTACTTGCCTGGCAGCATCCTATAGTATGACCTTTAAAAGCTGAATGGGTTGTTTTTTGTAGGCTTTCTTTAGTAAACATCACTTAGAAGTGGTCTGTGGAATATTTCTACCTAGGGGCTTGAAGACAGGAGAAGTTGAGAAAGTATTGAGAAGATCTAGAAGAAATTAAGACCTCAGGGTTACATAGGAGGCTGAATAGAGATAGTTGTACAGTTGAGCAGTCCATTAAATACAGTGGTGCCACTGCTGGTAACCAAATACAGGCTTTGTATGGACTCTGGAAGGCTTCTGAACTTACCAAGTTTATTTTGTCTGGACTCTTCTGCCCTATCTGGA
Organism: Rissa tridactyla; assembly: GCF_028500815.1. Taxonomy (NCBI): domain Eukaryota; kingdom Metazoa; phylum Chordata; class Aves; order Charadriiformes; family Laridae; genus Rissa; species Rissa tridactyla. The sequence continues at coordinate 105,595,786 of NC_071468.1, forward strand.
TTTTTATTTTAGCTTGTCTAGCTAAAACAAAAATAGTTTAACAACCAAGTTACTATTATGTAACTTGTTTAGCTTTAGCTAGCATTGTGCATTTCTGTAGTGGTATAATAATTTTGATGTCCTTCTGCGAATATCAGGTAGCAATAACGAGCAGTTCTTCTATGTACAGTGAACTGTCTATGACCCTAGAATAATAGTGTGGTGAATTGGAGTACAAGTGAAGAATGATAGTAGAGGCCTTGAAAGTACAAGAACAGGAAGATAGCAAAAGCTGTAAACCAATCACCAGTGGTCAGTTATTGGTCATTAAAGTAATGCAGCCTTGGGAGCTCAGTAACATTTTTAAGGATAACAGAACAAAACCCAAATACCCAGCACATGTAAAACGCAGTATACATAGTACATTTAGAAAAGATCTTTAATTATGGACCATGAAGAAAAATGCAAGGGGTAGTGAATGCTAACATAAAAAAGTAACAATCAAACAGCCTCTGAAGTGAGGAGAAAGGAAACCCCGCCATAAATATCAATATCCTCCTCTGCTGATTCTACTCCTCGTCTTCATGAGGAAGACTGGTGCGGTAAATAACAGCAGAGGTAGCAGGAGTATGTCTGTATGTGTGTGTGGCAATTTTAACTGTGTAATTTTGAGAATTTTTCAGTGGAACTTCCTTTTGTGTTCTTCCTTGCTTGTTGTATAATGGTTATATCTGAAGTAGTAATAATTATTTGATTAGAATGTTAAGGTTATAAATAGACTAATAATAAATTATTGGTTTCACATAAAAAGTGCACATAAACTGCACATGGTGTAGCGTAATAGGGCACAAGTTAGAATAATTTCTAACTTCTATATTCAGAAAAGTGGTTCTACATATCATTGCTCCTGAGTGTTACTAAGGTTAGAGATGGGGAGGCAGAATGATTTGGGCAGCTGGAGTGACAAGGACAGGCTGGGTAAGGGGGAAAGGAAGATGTCACAGAGCTCTGCTCTGGAGTTACAAGTAACATATGTAGTAAAGCAGGGTAAACATTATAGCAAGAAATGAAGCTACATCTAGTGTTATGTATTCCATGCTATTTTATGATCTATTCTATTAAAATATTATCTATATCTATTATCTATCTCCAGTTAGTGTTATCTGTTACTAGACAGAAGTGGACAAATTACCAGTTTTATTGGCAGAAATGCTCAATAATATTTCTAATCTATGACTGGGAAAAGACTGGCTTGATTTATTTAGATCGTAATGATAAAAGACATCCTGTTCCAAGAATAACTCAGAAATGTGTGAAAAAACCTCTGCTAAAATTAAACATTTTAAAATCATCTGGCCAAGGTAATTTGCATAAAGAAGTTTTAAAAGAGCAGATTGAATAGTTCTTCCAATATATCTGGAAATTGTTATGAAATTCAAGAGATCTAGAAGAAAACTAGAATGCCAATATTTAAAAAAGGTTGAACAAGAGGACCTAGGACTTTGTCCCTTGATACTGATCAGGGGCAAAATGAGGTCCTAACTGATGCAAGATGTTAAAGTACTTAATGAAGTTAACGCTAATCAACATGTGTCAAGTTGACAAAAGACTTTTTCAAACTACCAGTTTGAAACAATAAGTTTAGATATGATAGAAATCACAGTGCTAATATATTTTTGTAAAAGATTTAATTTTACACAGGCTTAATTTATGGAGTAGTAGAAGGCTGATTTAGTGCTCCTGAAGTAAATGTATGCAGTCTCAGTACATCAGTAATACAATTCAAGCAACTCGGGCAGCACCTGGAGCTCCAGGGTCCTTCTGACAGAAAAATAGGCCAGCCAGGAGGTGAGCAAGTGATATGAAAGAGATGTATAACCTTAGACAAAGGAATTCTGTTTCTGTATTAGTAAACTAAGCCATACAAGCCATGGGCACTGGGTTGTAATTACCCATACTATTAAATTGACACTAGGGAGCTCTTAGAGACTATGGTATAGCAACACACATTCCCCAGCAGTGGAAATGAATCACATTGATGGTAATTTCTAAGAACAATCATAATGAATATACCTTTTGTCACCTGAAACATTAAAAGATTTACCTTGTGTAAAATTTTGTGTTGCCAAGATCTCAAAAGAGGCCGTGCATGTCACCTATCTGAACTTCCATAATGCCTTTGACGGGGTCCCCCATGTCATGCTCTCCCTAAATAGGAGAGGTATGGATTTGATGGGTGGACTGTTCAGTGTATGAGGAATTGGTTGGATGGTTGCATACAGAGGGTAGTGGCCAACGTCTCAATGTCCAGATGGAGATCGGTGACAAGTTGTGTCCCTCAGGGGTCCCTACTGGGAGCAGTACTGTTCAATATCTTCATCAATGACATAGACAGTGGGATTGAGTGCACCCTCAGCAAGTTTGCAGACGACACCAAGCTGAGTGCAGTGGTTGACATGCCTGAGAGACAGGAAGCCATCCAGAGGAACCTAGACAAGCTTGACAAGTGGGCCTCTGTGAACCTCATGAGGTTCAACCAGGCCAAGTGCAGGGTCCTGCACCTGGGTCAGGGCAACCCTGGTATCAATACAAGCTAGGGGATGAAGGGATTGAGAATGGCCCCGCCAAGAAGAATTTGAGAGTACTGGTGGATGAAACACTAGACATGAGCTGTCAGTGTGCACTCATAGCCCAGAAAGCCAACCATATCTTGGTTGGACTAGATGAGTTTTAAAGGTCCCTTCCAACCTAAACTAATATATGATTCTATTCTATGGTTCTATGATTGTTGAATAGCTACTCTGATTCATACGGCTGAGCAGTCTCAGAGCTGGAGGTCGTCGTTTAGGTCTGCTGTTCCTACCTCTTTCCCAACCACTGCTATGGTGACACAGAAAGAACAATGCACCAGCATAAGGTTATTAAACAGTCTTTCATGTATACAGTACCTTACAGTAGCAAAAAAACCAGGGGACTTGCCCCTTAGAAAGTTTTCTGAAAGTCCATATTCTGCCAGTAGTTGTCTTTTACCATGCTAAGGTCAAGCATCATTTTTTTAAACCTTTTGAACTGCTTGCTGCTCCTCATTAAGCTAAGTAATTGTGGTCAGTCAGCATGGCATGATAAATGCACTGGTATGAGCCCTTGTGTTGAAATCATGCTCCTGTTATGAATTCAGAAATGCTTCTCTAGTACTTCTCTGGGCAAGTTGCATTTCCTGAGGACCTTTTGTCATATGGGTTGCTATTTCTGTTTTAAATGAGATTGTAAGATTGCATGGCTGGCCACATGCTTATCATGTAAAGTTGATAAGAGATAATAAGACAAGGACTCAACTAGGAAAAACAAGCCATTTTAATAAAGAGTTAACAGCCAGCACTGACCTCCGGAGCAATATATTACATTTGGGTCTTGCTTTTTTTCTCTGAGTTAGCATGCATTAGAAAATTCGATGAGTGAATGCAAGGGCTGTCCTTTGAAGAGAATCAGTCTTACCATGCAGCAGCATGTTTAATAGAAATTGATGATCTGATTCTGGATCAAGATCTAAATGTCTTAATACATGTAGGAAGTTTCTGAACTAGATAATGGCCCAAGCCTACATAATTAGCTGATGGGTATTAAATGGTACGTTTAAGGCAATTCCTTCTTTTGTAACTGCATTAACTATCAAAGATAAGCTTTGCTATTGTGCATGGGTGAAGAGATCAGAATATTTACTGTCTTCTGGTAAATTGTGTGCTTGAATCCAATTCTGTTGGTTTTGGCTCTAGTTGTCAGGCTGAACATTCAAGAAACAACGTCCTCTAATACAGTATTGTAAGCATCTTGTTCAGCATCAGTCAAGGTACAATTTGAGACATAGCTGACAAGAAGTCCAAGAGTTCCTTACTGTTATACCTGGAGCCTCCTTTGATCGGCTTGGCTTCCTGGAAATCACTGATATCTGGTGTCTGATATAGACGGGAAGATGCTTGATAATTGTTACGCCAGCAGAGAAAGTTAACATCTGCCATGAATAAATCCAGACCATTTGTGGTTTTGTTGCTGCTGCTGCTTTTTTCTCCTATTGACATTATTGGAGATAGCCAATTATAGCGTCAACAGTTTCAGTGTAACTTCTGTCACCTACTGACTGTTGCATGGCAGCAGCTTGTTGCTGAAAAGAAAGTTGCAGTCTCCTTCATGATCAGATTGATAGTGGGAAAGGTGTCACCTTTTGTTGTTGTCCTGTGCTCTTCACTTATCATGCTAACAGATCAGTAGCATCATGCAATGATATGAGCTACGTCTTATACCAGAAGCTGCTATGTGGTGCACTAATTTGCTCTCAGGGGAAATTGCTCAAGACATATATTCCCTATATTCCCTGTGGCATTTTCATGGTCACGGTATTCTATTGCACAGTCACCATGATTTAGATGTCAGTTATAGTCCTTCTCTCAAGGTGCATGATGTTGCATTCAGCAGTATAAAATGCAGTTACCAAGCACTCTTGATTGCACTGTATTGCTGAATTGTCCACATCATTATTTACCTCTCTAGCAATTTTTGTGCAATCAGCCAATTTTTCTAGCAATGATTTTATATTTTACTCAGATCACTGATTAAAATATTAAACAGGACTGATCCAAGAAGAGAACCTGTGAGATGTTCAGTAAAGGGCAATAACCTGTTCAGTGACAGAATAGCAGAAATTCATATTTATGTGTATTTTGAGATCTGTTGGAACAGCTTTTAATCTCTTAAATATTGGCTACATTCACTTTATAATGTTAGAATCGTAGAACGGTTTGGGTTGGAAGGGACCTTAAAGATCATCTAGTTCCAAGCCCCCTGCCATGGCCAGGGACACCTCCCACTAGACCAGGTTGGTCAAAGCCTCATCCAACCTGACCTTGAAAACTTCCAGGGAGGGGAGATCCACAGCTTCTCTGGGTAGCCTGTTCCAGTGTCTCACCACCCTCACAGTGAAGAATTTCTTCCTAATATCTAATCGAAATCTACCCTCTTTCAGTTTAAAAGCGTTTGCTCTCGTCCTACCACTGCACTCCCTGATAAAGAGTCCCCCCTTATCTTTCCTGTAGGCCCACTTTAGGTACTGGAAGACTGCTGTAAGGTCTCCCTGAAGTCTTCTCCAGGCTAAACAACCCCAACTCTCTCAGCCTGTCCTCACAGGAGAGGTGCTCCATGATCATCTTCATGGCCCTCTTCTAACCCACTTGAGCAGGTCCATGTCCTCCTTATGTTGGGGGCTCCAGAGCTGAACATACTACTCCAGATGGAGTCTTATGAGAGTGGTGTAGAGGGGGAGAATCACCTCACCCTTTACGTGCTGGCCACACTTCTTTTGATGCAGCCCAGGATACGATTGGCTTTCTGTGCTGCAAGTGCACATTGTTGTTTCAGCCACCAATATACCCAAGTCTTCTCTGCAGGGCTGCTCTCAATTCACTCGTTGTCCAGCCTGTATCCATGTTTGGGATTGTCCCAACCCAGGTGCAGGACTTGCACTTGGCCTTGTGGAGCCTCATGAGGTTCACAAGGGCCCACTTCTCAAGCCTGTCGAGGTTCCTCTGGATGGCATCCCTTCCATCTAGAGTATCAGCTGCACAACTCAGCTTGAGGTTATCCACAAGCTTGCTGAGGGTGCATTCAATCCCACTGTCCATCTTCTCAACAAAGATGTTAAATAATACTGGTCCCAATATGGACCCCTGAGGGACACCACTCATCACTGATCTCTATCCAGACATCGAGATGTTGACTGCAACTCTTCAAGTGTGACCATCTAGGCAATTGCTTATCCACCAAGTGGTCCACTTGTCAAATCAATGTTTCTCCATTTTAGAGACAGGAATATTGTGTGTGACTGCATACTGTGTGGGAGTAGGTCAGTTGCATTAGAGAAAATTATTTTTTATAAGTCTCAGTGGAAAGTAGGCTGTGGGTCTGAGCAGGTATTTCTAATAGGACAAAGGAACCTTCAAGATTCTTAAAGGGAACTGGTCCCACTTGCTAAACTAGTGGCAAAGACAAAGCCTGTTAATTTTAACTTACCTTCATAGAAATTTAGAGATAATTAAAGTTCTTTCAGATGAAAGTGATTGCATTCTTGAAGAGAGTTTCAAGCACTGTGTTGCATAATTTGAAGAAAAGTGAAATAGTTTTCTTCTGTTGATTCTAATTGCACAAAGTTACTGTATTACTTTTATTTGATGGAAGATTGTAATTGCAAAGCTCTAGCACTGGTGCTTTCCCTGACCTGACTGCCAGGAGGTGTGACTATCTGAGACACATATCCTTTGAGGATGTCAAAAATCAGAAACTTATCTTGTTTAGGGAAACATGTGGAAGTATTTACTTGGTAAAGAACATTATTGCACCTGATGATATTTAAAAACAAAAAAATGTTGCCAAAACTGAGATACAAAGACTAAACTAAAAGCATTATACTTACTAAGTAAGTCAGGTTTGATATTAGGCTGGAGTTAAATTTCTAAGTTTATGGAGTGGAAATCAGCTAAATTCAATACATTTTTCAAAAGGTAAGAGATGCATTTCAGTTACAAAGCCTGATGAATGTTTTTTTTAAAGTTGATCAAATGTCAAATGTGAATGATTAAGTGTCGTAATAATAAATCTCAATTCTTATCTTTTTGCATTGCAATCTTCACTTCCTGTGAAGTATTACTATTTCTAAGAATTAGTATTACTAATTCTTTAGAAGATGGAGGATGTGTTTTGTGAGACGTCAGTGAGGAGATCTGTTGAAAGATATTACAAACCTGGTCACCATGAAAGGCCTTTGAGAACGTCCTTGTAGGGCATTGGACAACTCATGCTGTCACTGCAGAGATCTTTTGGTTAATGTAAGAATTGTATGTGGAGGCAGATGAAGGATGACTCAGGATATTGTTAGAGAGACAAAGCCATTTGGATGATTGAACGGAACTGGCTTTTGATATGTAGTAGCTATTCAGAAATCCTGTTCTCTACTTTGAAGTAACACAGGTGGATCACAAGCAGGGAGGAAGACTCCTGAGAACAGCAGTCATATTTCACACTAAATGGAGTCTATCTGCCTCCAGCAAGAACAAATGCAGTGTTTGGTGAGTGGTGGAGAGGTCTTGATGTACTCCTCAACCAATTAATGAAGCCACTGTCTTCTGCAGAAAGCAGTACAATCTCAATAACATAAGAGAGAATCTAATCTTGACCACATCTAGCTATCTTCTTTCTGATAATTTTCAATGTTCCTATGGTCTTTTGATTTTGGGTGTAATCCCCAAGAGCAAAGCAGCAAATCCTCAGCACAGTATCAAGTACACCTCATAGCCTGACTCATTTCCTGGCACAGAGATGAGTGACACATAAAAGTACAGCCTTTGTTAGGAGTATGGGCAAAGTAACTTGAACATCTCCTCCAACCTCTAAGGAGGCATATGTCATATGAGCCCAAAAGCTGTAAATTTGGAGAAGGGTAGAAACAAGGGTCCTGTTGGCTATTCTTTACCTTTTGAAAACTTAATTGAATTTAGCTGATTTTTCTTCCATAAATTTAGTAATGTAACTCCAGTCTAATATCAAGCCTGACTTACTTGATAACTATAAGGCATTTAGTTTAGTCTTTGTATCTTAGTTTTACCCATTATATTAACTTTCTGCATGTGACTTTGAGTGCTGATGGCCAGTCATGATACTCAACTTTTAAAAGTAAATAAAAAGCCTTAAAATTCAAATAGGCATACTTGAAGTCCTTCCCTTCAATGTTCCTGGACAATTCAAGTGTGTACCTTATATTTAAGCCATGCGAGTAGATCTTGCCTTGGAATAAGTTTTTGTCAGCCAGCCTCAGTTTGGAAAAGTTCTGATTACATTACCAGTTGAAGGAAAAAACACACAAGCCCAACACATTTTCTACATCTCTGACCCTACTGAAACTCCAAGAAAGAATTATCTTTACGTACATGTGATCACTTGTTCAAAATGTGCTATGCTTTTGGCAAGGCAAATATATTAATGTCCGTAAGTAGCTTTAGTGTAAAGGCTGACAACTAGAGAAGCAAAAGAAGAAGAATATTTATTGTTCAGCAAAAAATAAAATTAAGTTCAAGGTTGTAATCAGTTTCATCAAGTTTCTTCTAATCTAAACATAGAAAGATGCTTGTTAATGCTTTCTGATAATGCTTCTGTTTTGGTGCTGGTATGTAGATCAAACGTCTGAACAAGAGAAACATCTTTTAGGACAGAAAAAACTATTTTAAAATTGCCTCTGTATGAAATTATTTTAATGGTGATAAGCAATATATTTTATAAATGCATGTATACCATGCAAAGTATTTTTGTAGTATGGTTTAGCTTAGTCATGTAAAAAGACAGATTTGAAAAGTCATCAAAATGTGGGGGGTTTAATCTTAATTGCAGTAAAGATCAACTCTTCTTGATCTGGGAATTGATAGTACAATAAATCAAATTTCTCCATCATTATTAATCTTGCCACTTGGTTGAGCCTGATTTTTGACCATTCCTCCAGTGATCTTTTTCTGTGCCTTTCGCTATTTCCTCTCCTTTTCTTCTATTTTCACTTAATTGTCTTTTGTTAACATGGTCTATGCCATATCAGTCTTCTGAAATGCTTGCAAATAGATTTCTGGGTTTCTGTTTTGTGTAGACTTTTCTCTTCGTGCTGTGCTTGTTTTTCTTTTTCATGGTTGGAATCTGTTGACACTTACAATGGCTTTTTTTTTTTCCAGAATGACTTTTAGCAAGATCTGGCACAAGTATAACACCCAAGAAATTATTCTGCATTTATGTTTTATTTGTATTGGAGATGTATGTTGATATTTCTGTAGGTCTCCGGTTACCATCCAGTTTTCTGTGTGTCTGTACATAATAATCAGGGAAGCAATAGCAAAGGGACTCACTATATAGTATGCATGTAAGTTACTAGATTTCTTTTTATTGGCTCAGTCTGGTGATTCTTTTGCCATATAGCAAAGTAAAATTGCGTGTACCATTGCACACTGCAGATACCTTCTCTACTTCCTTGGGACCAATTTTATTTTCTGTACATCTGTGGTTATCTTAAAAATGTGTTGCATCGCAACGTCTTCTACATTCAGATAATGTGTTTAGAATAAGTCGCCATCACTTTTATGGCCCTCATATTCAGGGTCAATTCCTACAAATATGCAAAGCTATTTTTTTTTTTATATTATTTTTGACTATCAGTCTGAATGCCAAACAGTCCAGTTATATCTGGAGAGTTTACAAGCACTCCATCCTCCCATGTTCTGCAAACAGATAGCGAACTTCTTGGCATCTGTCTTCTATCATGTTTGCTCCTTCAGTTGAGAGCATAAAGTGCTATATGGAAAAGCCCCTTCACATAATTTTATTGGAAGGAGATTCAAGTATCCCCCATAGAATTCTCATGGAAAAACTGGCGGCTCATGGCCTGGATGAGCATACGATCTGCTGGATCAAGCACTGGCTGGATGGGCGGTCCCAAAGAGTGGTGGTCAATGGAGTTAAATCCAGCTGGCGGCCGGTCACAAGTGGTGTCCCTCAGGGCTCAGTGTTGGGACCATTTCTGTTTAACATCTTTATTGATGACCTTGATAAGGACATAGAGTGTATCATCAGCAAGTTTGCAGATGACACGAAGCTAAGCGGGAGTGTTGGTCTGCATGAGCATAGGGAGGCTCTACAGAGAGACTTGGATAGATTGGATTGATGGGCCAATGTTAATGGAATGTGCTTCAACAAGGCCAAGTGCTGGGTCCTGCACTTGGGCCACAACAACCCCATGCATCGCCACAGCCTTGGGGAAGTGTGGCTGGAGAGCTGCCTGGCAGAAAAGGACCTGGGCGTTCTAATTGACAGGCGGCTGAACATGAGCCAGCAGTGTGCCCAGGTGGCCAAGAAAGACAATGGCATCCTGGCTTGTATTAGAAATAGTGTGACCAGCAGAAGGAGGGAGGTGATTGTCCCCCTGTACTCAGCGCTGGTGAGGCCACACCTTGAGTATTGTGTCCAGTTTTGGGTACCTCAATATGAGAGAGATATCAAGGTGCTGGAGCAAGTGCAGAGGAGGGCAACGAAGCTGGTGAAGGGCCTAGAGAAGAAATCTTATGAGGAGTGATTGAAGGAGCTGGGACTGTTTAGTTTGAGGAAGAGGAGGCTGAGGGGAGACCTCATCACTCTCTACAACTACTTGAAAGGACACTGTAGAGAGATTGGTGCTGGTCTCTTCTCACAGGTAATTAGCGATAGAACAAGAGAGAATGGGTTCAAGCTGCAGCAGGGTAGGTTTAGGCTGGACATTAGGAAAAAATTCTTCATGGAAAGAGTGGTCAGACACTGGAATAGGCTGCCCAGGGAGGTGGTGGAGTCACCATCCCTGAATGTGTTTAAGACTCGTTTAAATGGAGTATTAAGGGATATGGTGTAAGGGAGAACTTTGTAGAGTGGGGTTGATGGTTGGACTCGATGATCCCAAGGGTCTTTTCCAACCTAAATGATTCTATGATTCTATCAAAACATACAATAGGTTGAAAAATGCAAGGTGTAAGGGCAAAAAACACTATAAACACCAAAAAAAGGCTTTTTACCCTGTTTTTATTTTTTCATGCCAAGGTACCTCAAGTGTGAAATTCTAATAAGTAAGTGACTAGCATATTCTACTCATATTATTCCCTTTGATCACTTGCTATCATAAGAATGCTGCTACATACCTGTTTTTTTTCTGTGTACTAGATTAAAGATAGTCTTTCCTATCTGAAGAATATATTAAGTACGTACATTCTGCATTAAACTGAAATGAGTGTTTGTGAAATAATGTTCACTTAAGCTTCTGCTTTTGTGTAATTAGTGTCATTAAGCATTCCAAATTAGTACAATACTCCAGTTAAACTCTACTAAAAGTATGTATTATGAGTAATCCCCTTGTAAGTTTTCAGTGTGAAAAACCCAAACTTCTTAAAGAACATGAAGCCTTTTCTGGGGGAAGAAAGAAATGGAGTCTGATACATTTTCTGATTTATTTTATAGTTTGGAAATTAATTGTATTGCATTATCAAGTTATTTTAGCTTTGAAACTGGTTTACGCAAGGAATAAAGAAGGCAGGAGGACACATAAAGATTTAGCAACAAATTGTCAAAAACTGCCCACTCATGTTGAAAATAACTGCTTTGTTTTGAAATTTGTGATCGATACTATGCTATATATCTTGTAGTGGGTTCCACAACAAGCCTCTCTTCCATTGACATTATCTCTTAATTATATCAGAACAAGAAGGAAGGTGGACTAACAGGAACATTTGAAGTGATTGAGTTCTTTTTCTTGGAAGTTTTATTCTAGATAAATGAAAGCTATTAGTTTGTTTCAGGAATAATTACATGTCAGGGACAGAAGAATTTGTAGCAGTCTGTCACTAATCCTTTGTCTCTGAATCAATAAAAATATGTCATTAGAACCTGTGTAATGAACTGCTATAGAAAGTGGAACAGTCATAGGAAGACAGAATTGAACCTGAGATTTCTGGCACTACATCTTGAACTAACCATATTTGTGTGAACATGTGATAAACTTCTGATTTCCATGCTTCATCATGGCATGCCAGGAAATACTCCAAATCTGTGTCTGTGCACATGGTAGTAATTTTAGCAGTACTTAGATCCCAGTTTTAGTGTCCTGACGCATCCCAAATGACTGGGAGGAATGCCAATCACTACAGTCACCACAGCAAAGCCTAAGCAAGTCTAGTGCTTAGTCTAGTTCACTACCTCAGATACACTTTTCAGTTTGAAGATCATTTTGTTTTTACATGGAGACTTTTATATTGAAGTTTAATGATCAGATATATGTATATTTTTCCCTTTGACTATGTCCAGAAGAATCCCTGAATATGAGGAGTTGTTGCTGGACTGATATTTTGCTGTTCATGGGACAGCTTCCAGAAAAGTCCTGTGCACATTGGCCGGCACCTGGAGTTCAGCTGAATGCTAATTTAGTGATTATGAATGATGAGCTATTGTTAGCCATTCACCACTTTCTCTTGAAGGCCTGTAGAGAAGGCTTTTGAGATCGAGCAGAAGCCTAGACTGATGAACTAATAGTGTCATTTATGCACTGGCATATGCTTTAGCAATGGATTTATCATTTCTCACTGGAGAAAAAAAGTCATAGTCCTCTCGATAGTGGCAAACTGAATTGGCAGTTAATAAAGCAACTCTGGCATGTTTGCTGTAGGACTCTCCAAAACTGTGACTGATTTGGTGAACCTTGTCTGCATAAAGGATGTTCCTATTGTAATAGCTGAATTCCAGATATTACATTATCCAGTTGAGCCAGAGCAGTTGATAGCATCCATTTTCCAAGTAATTGTCTACTGAGGAGTTTTCCAGAATATGCAAACAGGAGATGACTTTTTTCCCTGAGCTCTGCCTGGCTGCTTCCCTGCATGCAAGCTGAATCTCTGCTGGTCTCTTCTTTGCTCTCTTTTGCCTGAAGATCCTCACTGAATGTCTTGATACACCACTGGGTGATTGACCGTGGTCTTGAAAAGGGGAAAAATACAAATTGAAAAAAGATGAATAAGAAGCCTCTGCAGAGAACATTTCACCACTGGGTTGCAGCAAGCCACCTCATACGCACAGTGCAGCTGCTCTCCCTGGTCGCTGTGCCAGGGACAGTGCAAGCCACTGATCCAAATTTTCCCCAGATATAATGGACAATATTAACAGTTTACAGTGCTCAGGCAGGCACATACAAAAATATACCATTCACGGTAGGGAGAGACATCTGTCCCTCTTTGCTAGTAGCAGTTTCTCCTAGTAGACCGAAGTGTTAAAATAAGTACCAAAAGTAAGTTTTCTTTAGTGGCTTCTGAGCTTTGCTGGAGTGGGAAGAAATTAAAGGAAAGGTGGATCTTTTTGGAACAGAAGAACTGGACATGAATAATATCTTTCAGATAATCCAGTCGCCAAAGACAGCAGCAAAGGGAATGAGTTCAGCAGTCCAGCTACAGTAGGTATGAACCACTGAAGATAAAGGGTACAATGTTGAGTATTAAAAAAAACACTTTTCACTGTGGAAAACACTAGGCTGGATTTAAATTAATTCTTGAGATCTTAATGCGTCTGTGGGAGGAAACTTGAATGACTCTAGAAGGACTGTTACCAAAAAAAAATCAATGCAAGTCATTACTAATTGCAGGGTATTTCACATCATGTAGCCATTACATCTCTCCCATTTCCATCTGTTGTTTGTTTAATGTGGCCTGTTGTGTTTGTGCTAAGAGATTAGCAGGTTAACTAAAATGTTAATGTGAGCTCTAGCAGAGCCCAGAGAAAACAAGTGGAAGCAGAGTGTCTGAATGTTAGAAGCCTATTATCTAAAATTTACAAATGCTGAAGGAAGCATCCATTGCCTGTAGCTTGCAAAGTGCTCTGAGTAGGCAAGGAATACACAGGCATCCGTCATCCACAGAAAGGGTGCTGGGCAGCTAGCCATTTCACCTGCCATTGCCATCTACCTGCCAAACTCCCCTTCCCTGCCTATTCAGAGAAAACCCCCTGTGCAGGAACATTCTACTGACATATAGTAGTAACAGCCTTACACGCCCTTCCATGATTTTGTTTTGTCCTCTTGTAACTGATTTTTTTTTTTTTATCTGAGGACAAAGAGAAGCCCTGAAATGAACGAACCCCAAAATATCATTTGTAGTTGGCAACTGTAATGAGCTCTGGGAGAAGTACAGAATGGACCTGGACTATTGATGGAACCACAGAAAAGAATAATGTGCTACACCCTCAGCAAACATGATTCGTGTTTGTGCTACCTTCTTTTTTAGTAGCTCCTGCGAGATAAGTTTTTTTTCTGATTTCTAGCCCCCCACAAAATTGCCTTTTTTACATCTATGTGGTTCATTCAAGGAGCAATGACCACTGACATCTCAGCTGTGATTTATCAAAGCATGGAAGCGCTTTAATGCTGTAAACAGAATGCGAGCTAATTGATGTAAAATTTCAGAGCAAATTTAAAGTCAGTTCGGGACTGCAGGGAATGCATTTTATGAGACGATAGAATCACAGTGCTGCTTTGATTTAGGTCCCTGGCTTTACCAAAATTGCCTTTGATTTTTGGGAGTGTAGTCATATAAAATTCTAGTTTACCTTTCTTTAGCTGATCATCTACTTTTCTTGCTGCAAATTTTCAAAGAGAAGAATGTAATGCCCCCTTGTCCAGTGTACTTTTAATCAAAACAGCAGCTTCTTCTTTTTCCTTAGTTATTTGCATTCCTTCCTTGCAAAATGTCTGGAAAGATGTAACAGACAATATGACCAATATCTTAGAAAACATTTTTCAGGAAATGGATACAGTACTGGGAACTTGTCAGAGTACAAGTTGTACATTAAATTTCTAGATGCAAGTACTTTTTCTTTAGAACCAAATGGAAACAGTGGAGGCTCCTTTTGTTTGCTGTATATGAACTTGGCAATTATCTCCCCTATCTTCTCCTCTGTTGTGTATCTATGCAGATTAAGTTCTTCTTTTGTCAAGGCTCATGTTTTCTAGTTCCCTGAACTTTGTTTTCCATAGCAGAATGATTCATCTGAGGCCTCACAAAGGCTGGGGAGACTAGAAAGTGTACATCACGCGTCCTGCAGGCTGTGGTTATGTTTGCTTGACCTTGACTGGGGTTTCCTTTTTCCAGACCAGCTACTATTTGATTATGTTCAGCATGTCCTACACACTAATCCAGAAGAGACACTTCTCTTTCTAATTATGTTGATAATCTGGATCATGCAAAATCACATTTTTAAGCTCCTGATATTTATGAGAGAGACTCACTTACATCCATGTTTGTTTGGGAAAGGGATGGACTAGCACTTGTGGACTGAAGATTCTATGTTAGTCAGTGCCCAGAGAGGTTCCTTACTCCCGGAGCAGGATGAGAAAATGTCTTAGCATGCTCTCTGTTTGTTGCCTGTCATCTAATAAATATCGTCATTCTTCTCCAGTTCCTCACCAGGTACGTGCTTTCCTACAAGTCTAAAATGTTAGTGAAATATTAAAAATACTTTACCTTAGACTAGTATAGGATATCGCTACATTTATTTTAACAGAAAGAAATAGAGATGGTAGAGGGTGAAAATCAGAAAAAACAGGGTAATGACAGTGATTAGCAGATTAGGGTATTAAATGATCTGTGGAGGATCTCTTAAGTAAGAGATGGAGAAGAGGTGGATAACAAGATATTACTGAAATAGTCTTGTTAAAACTGTGTTCTGGCACTACATCCTACTTCTGCTGATGCCCGGTGGTTTAATCAATCCTGAAATGGCGTCAGGAGTGTGTTGGCCTCTCTTTGCTGTACTGAAACCACACTCAGCTCTGTACTCTTTTAAAAAAAAAAATTAAAATAAGAAGGACAAGTGGATTCTGTTCCTGTGTAAACATCTTTATTTCTCTGCTAATTAGTGTAACATGTCAGCTACCAAAGTAAAGAGAGATGAAAGCTTAGATCTGCAATGTTACATGGTGGTGATAGACATAAAATAGGAATAATTTGGTGAAAGCATTATGGACAGCTAGAGAGGCGAGGGATGACTAAGGCTGAGCAGATGTAGGGATTTTCCTGTTTTCTTCCCACAGGCTGTGTGAGAGGAGACCTGGATCCAAAGTGGGGTTCTGGCCTGATCTGTGCAATGCAATAAGTTGAGTGCTACAGTCTAATCCACGGCCTCAGCCTTGCTGAAGTGCCCATACTAAAAATCAGATTTAGCCACTAGAGATTTTATGTGTGGACCCAAGACACATTAAAACACTTTCTTGAGTACGGTGTCAAACTATTACATCCAAAATTAGCTTCGGGATCATTTTTATGTTTGCTAGCACGCTTGTACACCTTTTTTCTTTCTTCGTTGGTCTGCAGCTCTATGTTACATCTGAATTTACTAGGTATGCCTGTTGTATCCATGTTAGATACTATGTCTTTGTTCTCTTTGTTACCCCTAAAACTATTTTTGTCCAGCTTCAGGTTTGCATTTCTTTAACTGGCCGTGAGTGAGCCGTTTGTAGCTGTGGACCCTCCAGTGCCAAGCCTGTGCCCCACCTCCTGTCACCCCATGCCCATACTCCTCTGTACCACATCCTGTGTCTCCACTTCTGAAGGCATGCACAGTCATACCAGGCTTGTATTTCCTGCATTATGTCATATATTATATCCTGGGCTGTGTAAAAAGCGTGGCCAGCAGGTCAATGAGGATAGGCTGAGACAGTTGGGGTTGTTCAGCCTGGAGAAGAGAAGGCTCTTCTGTGGCACTTTACTCTGGGGTGGCTTCTGAGTATTTTCACAGGCATCAGTGGTGCAAGGGATAAGAGGTTTGACATTGTAAGTGGTTGGTGAATTAAGATTCAGGCTCGAGCATAGCTGAGGTGCTCTCAGGTAGTTTCACCACCTCAGTTCCCAACCTGAGGGGTCCCCCATCAGCTGATTCAGGTTCAAAACCAGCCATCTATGCAAGGTCAACAGCTTCATTTAAATTCTTCAACAGTAGCAAAAACTGTGCTTTTCATGGCAGAAGTGTTTTCTCCACTTAATAATAGGAGCAATCAATTTATATCTAAAAGGCTGTTTGTGTTTCTTGCTCTATTTTGGTTTTTACTTACTTCCTTTTTTCTTTTTCACAGGAAAATCCTTTAGCTTCTATATGAAAGTAAAAATACCACACAGTATTTCCATTCCTTAAACACTCAATCTAGATTTATAATATGGTATTTTCCCCTCTCTCTTCTGTAAATACTCATAATTGTCTCAGGACCTGGTCAAGAAGACAGAGATGGTATGCCAGGCTTTCCAGCAACTTTTCAGTCCTGTTCAGAGAACTGGCAAAGTAGCTTGTTTGTTCCTTTTATGCTACTGGAAATCCCACACCCACTGAGCAGTTGATTTTCTGCCTTTTTGGTACGTTGAGATCTTGATATTAAATGGTTTCCTTGTTGGATATTACTGTAGTCTTAGAAATTTTTGAATAATTCTGTGCTGTCTTTATCAAAAACATGCTGACCCAAACTATACATTTGTCAGCAATTTTTCCCCTCTAACACATGAAAAAAATAGAAGTGGAATGTGAAGCCATTCTAAATAGTTTACCCAGAAGAGAATGGGGAAGCTGGTGGTATTTGGGATGTAGAGTCTGGGTGTTTCAGAAAAGCTTGCTGCTGGGGAGGTGGAAATCAAGGAAACAACAGCATGATTATAGAACAACTTCAGCCATGTGAGTTTTTTTTTACCACTGTTGCATTGTTCAAGTATATTGAAAACAAGCAAATTTACTTCCAAAGTTCAAAACAGGAGACAAAGGTCAATCTAACCTCATATTTCATTTGAATGTTTTGGAGTTTAAATAACAGTAAACAGAAAATTCAACAGTAACACTACCAGGTTTCCAAGACAACAAGTAATGATCTTTTAGTTTTTAAACACCAAATCCAACAGTTAAGTCCTACTCAATATTATTGAAATGTTGTCAAAATTAAGCACAGTCAATGACGTGAATCTAAATATATAAACCATGCATATTGAAGAAGAATTAACCTACA
Source organism: Rissa tridactyla (assembly GCF_028500815.1). Taxonomy (NCBI): domain Eukaryota; kingdom Metazoa; phylum Chordata; class Aves; order Charadriiformes; family Laridae; genus Rissa; species Rissa tridactyla. The sequence goes on from NC_071468.1 coordinate 105,613,379, forward strand.
GTGGTATTGGCATGATCTTTTTTCCTCGTATCTCTCAGGCTGCTAGATATTTTGTGTGATAGCCTGGGTTCCCTAATTGTAGGGAATATGCATCAGGATATAGTTGTTATATTCTTATTCTCTTCAGAATGTCTTTCCCCTTCTTTCACAGACAATATGCAGAACAAAGTATGCTGTCATACAGAGGGAATTATGGACATTTCAGTTCATTCTGTGCCTTAAGGGTTTGTATTTAAATTATCTGTGTTGTTCTTAGCTATTAGATGCTACTTAATAAGTTAAAGCAGCAAGTTTTAGGTCACATCACATATTCCCCAAAATTCTATTGCTTGAGAGTGACAGTGCAATGGCACGGTTGTCTGAAGGTAAGATAGATGTATTTTGATTTAATGTAGCAGAGTCCCTTACTAATCAATTGAAGGGAAAATAGAGACTAAGACTATGACCAATATTGGTCATGATTTAGACAGTTCAGCCTTACCTTTGGCCAGAAAACTGGTGGGACTCTTGGCAAATGATGTATGTTTTTGGAATTGCACATGGGCATAACTAACGTAATATTGTATATGACTAGACAATAGAGTGGTTCATAAAGTTGAGTTTGCATTCTAAAACTAAGCAGTGAATCCTCCATCAAAGTCTCCGTTATCCTGGTTTCTTACACTGTGTCACTGTCCAAAATTATTTCAAGAAGCAATAGGTTTAAATGTCTCAAGTCAACATAAGCCTGTCAGAATTCTCAGATACTCCTTTTTGCTCAAAAAGGAGAAGAAAGAAAGTTAGGAATTGAGATTGGAAAGTCTGTTACATGGAGATGCAGTATGATCATTGTATTCCTGAAACTTTTAAAAGTACTTTTTTACTAGCAGCTATGACATAGATTCCCAAGTTAGTGAACTAGGTAGCTTCTAATTTACTCTTGTCCTTGGGCATTGATTTTGATCACTGAGTGCTGGTTTGAGAGAAAAGAAACGTATAAGTTTATATTTTGAGTATGATCTTATGATTTTCGGTCTGGAATAAGAACCTTTCTGTTTAGGCATAGATGAAGTTCTTCACGTGTTAATGACATGCTCTGCAAAAAGTTAGCCATGCAATACTGTAAGCAACCAATTTTAAAGCCCTGACAGTGTCTTCGTACATCACTCTCACTGGTGGGTTTATTCTGAGAGATAATTCTTTAGGTAGGCACATGTCTATCTGTGTAGACCTATTCCATGTACTGTGGGGCAGATATTCCTCTGCTAACATGACTAAATGCTGTCATGCAATGGATCATTGCCTTTCAATGAAACATCACTTTTCAACTCCATTCGGGCCTATCAATTTTATTCTAAGGTAGTTCAATACTCTTTTTTTTGGTCATGTGTCGTAAGACCTCCTTCAGCTTATTTCTTTATGTGGTGGGTGTAGTGTTAGCTGTGTGTCATATTTTTCTGGACTTAGCGGGAGAAATGAAAAATTGCATACTTTTTTATTCCCATCTATTTGAATTGACAGAGACCAAGAGATTTTGTCTCTGTCTTTAATTTATTTGTGTACAAGCTGCAGAACTTTGATCAGAGCTATGTGGAAAAAAGGAGTTTTTGTGCTATTAAAATAAAGGGTCTTTTTGTTTCCTTAGGCAGAGTTTTTGGCATTAAAGGTGAATTCTTATTTTGTCTCCATTCTCTTCTTTGTCCATGGTACAGAGTATACGTTGCATGAATATCAGTATGAGTCTTAATTCAATTTTGTGTGCATACTGAAAGCTTATCCAAACACTTGTTTAGAAAAGGCAGTGGAAATGGAATAAGATAAGGCATTCTCCAGAGGTTTATAATTCTTCTTTGTCTCACTTCCAAAACATTATGTAAACATCTGAGGGAGATTTTGGCATGTCTGCTTTAAAGTGGTAATGTTCTAGCCCTGTATAGGCAAACCCATACAGTGGAAGCTGATGGGATCCAGCTATTTGTCACTTTGTGACCTGTAGACACCAGTCAGCTTTAAAGTTACCCAAAACCTTAGAATTTCATAGGTCCAAATATCTGGTAGGTTGTGGCAGTCACATCTGTCCTTTGCCGAAGCTTCTCTTAATGCAGGCAGGGAGAAATGCTCAAAATTCACTTGAATTTCAGTAATATATCCATAGGGTTTTGTTACAGGGGCAATGTATGTTACCTACCTGCCTTTGGCATGACTGGCATGGACGTGGACACCTTAGCCATTTGGCAATGTCACCACTCCCCTTCAGAGAATCCATAGTGAAATCTGTCCAATGTAGGGTGAGCAAGGAAGTCAGTAGAGATGCTGTGGTTTAGCCTCTAAGTAAGATGGGCTCGCAGAACATGAATGGGTTTATTGCAACACTTGGAAAGGCACAGAGGTGCCAGTTCTTGGTCAGGTACAGCCAATATAGGTCAGGATGTTAAGGAAGGGAGTTGGCAGACAGAAAGACCAAAGAGTGAAAGGTGTGAATCAAACCAAACTGCAAAGCAGGCTGGGTAACTGTGCTCAGGTAGAGCCTGCCAGGAAAGGACGGGAAGCATCCAGATGCTCCAAAATGGGATGACATCCAATTGGATGATTCCTAAATTCATCATACAGACTAGGCAGAAGCTTTTTTGGATGTTTTCAAAGAAATCTGCATTTATATGTAACAGCTGAGAACTGCAACACTATACTCTATGATATGCTCAGAAGTAGCCTTGTTCCAGACATGCTCTTCTGAGTTTCAGAGTAGTTTGGGAAGTAGTTCTCTGGCTGTTCTGGCTTCTTGATCATTTCACCAGCTTGTTATAGCAGACAGTTTAGCACCGTCACAGAGATCAAACATAATCCACTTTCCCAAGGCTCTTGGCATTGTTGGTCATTCAAGAATAAGTAAAACTCACCCTGCACCCCAGCCCCAGGAACCTACGTTTATGTCAGTGAATACATGCTGCCCCTTAAACATAATGGCTGAGTGCAGTGCCATCATGACTCTTTAGGTCCTGCCATTCCTGGTTTACAATTCATCATACTCCCCCTTCAGCAGGCTGGGCTGATTTTTTGCATGTCTAAAATTCTGCATGCATTGTGTAGGACCTGAAATAAATTCCTTAGTTAGATTAAACTGTCCTCTGCCTCTTCTGCCTCCTTCTTTCCCATCATTCGTAAACATCTAAAGTACAGATGCTGCATTTAGCATCCCTGGAACAGGTTAAAGTTGATTTGATTGTATGTTGTGTGTCCTGTCAAGATGGCATATGACTAAGTAAGAACATTTTCTCCCTTCTGACGTGGTAGTCAGCACCTATTTCTTGGCCCGGATTTGTGCTGTGTAACTGGTCTTGAAAAAGGAGTGAGGAAGATAATGGAAAAAAATCTGAATCATGCTCTGAAAGTGCTAGTCTTTCTCTACTGACTATAGAGGGAGCTGAGGACCAACAGGCTCTAATTTGGGTGTTTTAGTTAAGTATCTTTATTAGGTGGGAAGGATTCAGGCTCTGTAATCTACTGATACAAATATGTGTGAATGTATGTGGCCATGAGGGAAGGAAAGAAGACAGCTGTGTATGTGTTTTCTTGAATGTCAGGTGTGATCTGACATTCCATAAATTTCAGATAGCCTTAGATAGGAAAAAAAAATAATGAGGAAATTGCTGTAGTTACACACTAAGGAAACATCCCTTATTGTGTTATTTTGCAGCCTATCTGTCCATTTTTGAGTCTGCAACATCCACAAATCCTGCAGGCTTTAAGCTTTTCAAAGTTACAGAACTAAGGAAAAAATTCTTTGCCATGATCAAAGGATATATGTAACAGGGGATTTATGAAAACGAACAGTGAAAATGAAACAAAATCATAGAAACTATCAATTCATCATTCAAATCATGATCCAGAGAAAAGAAACTTTTAACACCACAATCATCCAGTATTCTCCCAGTTGGATCAAAAGTAAATTGATGGCACAGTGAAAGTGGGTAAAGGTAGCTGAAATCTCTCATTTCTACTTACACAACATTTACAGCTGCTGTTAAAATAAGATTTTTACTGTGCCAAGGAGAGAGACTTTCAGCAAAGCAAAACTCATTTTGTGTATGACCTTTAAAAGTCATCAGTTTCAGATGACCTCCTCACATACAATGTGGTACCCCTTTTCAGGTCGTAATGAACTGTCTGCTCTAATACTTTCAGGTAAAGCGGCAGTTAAAGTTATAAATGTGGAGAAAATAAGCTCCCAGGCTTATCTTATTGGCTTCATCTTTTAAATGCCATAAGACCTGCACAACAAACTAACTTAATACAGCCCCAGAATAAAGTTATCAAGGCACCAGCAGCAGAATGCCTTGCATTTTTCATTTAAGTAAAGTATGTGGCAAAACTTAACTTGTGAATATGTCAGAGTGATAAATTCTTTTTATACTTGGCACTGACGAGAGAATAGATTTTAAATATTAAAAATGCTATGCTACACCTTGTTACTTCCTGTCAATATTAATATTAGAAAGCAGTAAACTAAGCCAGTATTTGCATGACTGGAGAGGAATACTTGGTGTAAAATAAAGTATAGCATCATTTAAATTAAAGAAAACATCAGTTTTTAAACACTTCTTGAGAACGCAGAAGAAAGTGTTTTAATATGTATCACTTTGAAGAAAACATTGCTAATACCGTATGACTTGCTTTTAAGATAAAATCTGCTCACTAGTGTAGAGAAACCATTTCTGCAAATGCAGAATATTAAAATAAAAAGAGTCAGTCAATAAAAGTACTGAGAGGGGAAAAACTGATTTTTTTAAAAAAATAAGAAGGTTAGGAACGGCGGCTTAAATTATTTACTGTGTTCCTGAGGGTTTAGAGTGATATATGTTTACATTTTTCCAGGCTGTAGGTGTTTGAGGATAAACTGAAGTTGGATTGTTTCAGTTCATTATAATTGTTTTGGGGAGCACTGAGAATAGTCTATAGGAATGGCACACAAGGTTGCAAGCAATTGTTATAAACTGCTGTTAGTGTGATTCCCGTAAAAAGAAATCTCTAGGGAGCTCTGGTTAAAGTTTTATTCTTAAATTTTTTTAAAATATTTTTAAATTTTAAAAAATATTTTAAAATATTTTTTAAAAACCTAACTACATCATTTCTATAACCAATTATTTTATTTGCTTCATGCTATTTTACGAAGATATTAATTTTAATCTCATGGGGCTTTTTTGTCTAAAGAAGTAATTTAAAATATTACTGACACATTAAACTGATAATGTGGTTAACTTTGTACATTAACATTTTCTGTTTAGTTAATTCAGGATTTCTCATATCTGTAAACCCGAAATGATAAATCAGTTAATGAAACTGTTTAACATCTGTGTGTGGCCCGGTCCAAGTCTAAAAGAGTTTTGCTAATTATTTCACAAAGAACAGTGAAGAAACTTGGCAAAAGTGGAAATTTTGATAAGAAATCAACTGTTCATAATAAATAATTGGAGAGGAAAAATGGATGGGTGATAGCTGATAATTGTTTAATAAATCAAATCTGCCCATGCTTGGAAACTAACTTACTAATATTTGATGTTGACAGTCTCCAGTGTCTATGTTTAATGAAGTTGGGGTGCCTAGAAGAACCGCTTTGTATCCCGTATAGCCACAGTTCTTTAAATAATCAATGGCTCACCTGTACCTGAGGCAGGAGGCCCTTGTGAAAAAAAGCACAACAGTATGTGGATACGGAAAGTACGGAAATGTTGGTTTGGACAGTTATTCTTAAGTATGATATTTCCTGAATATTTGTCTTTCCAACAGTAAGAATATTTTGTCAATTTTTTCTTTTTTTCCCCTCTCACTTTCCCAAAATTTCATATCATAGGAATTTTAAAAAGCGAAACAGCGTGTGTAACAGAATCATAGGATGTTTGAGGTTGGAAGGGACCTCTGGAGATCATCTGGTCCAATCCACCTGCTCAAGCAGGGTAACCCAGGGCTGTTTGCCGAGGACCATTTCCAATAGCTTTTGGATGCCTCCAATGAATGACTCCGCAAAATCTCTGAACAACCTGTGCCAGTCCTTGGTCATCCTCCCAGTAACAAAGTGTTTCTTAATGTTCAGACAGCACCTCCTGTATTTCAGTTTGTGCCCTTTGCCTCTTGAACTACTCATGGCTTCTTATCTCATGGTTCCTATAACAGCAATTATGTCCTCTTAATGGAACCTTTTCCTAATCAAAAAACCTCATAACCCTTAGCAAATGTTTACAGAAGAGCCCAAATATGGATTGGTGTAACTTGTATAGGAGGTGATGTGTATGGGACTACTTTGTGCCTTATTAGACAAGGCTCTCTTAGCAGCTTGACTGTTAACTGCATATGCAGCCGCTTGATTCTTTCATGCCTGAAACAGACGATATATTGTTTCCTCTATTCTTAGAGTAAAATGGCCGAGTCTAAGTCTGTGAAGGAGTTTTTTGTGAATTCAGCTGTTACAGTTTGGTGAAAAAAGCATGGACTTAAAATTCGTATCATTAAATTCGGTGAGCTTTCCCTGGTATTGTGTGGATGATAGATAAAAGACACCTTAATTTATCTCCTGCCCAGAGACTCAGTTCCATGCAATGGTTTCCTATAGCATCGGACAGCTGTGTGGCCTTGGGAAGACAAGATATGTAATTGGAAAGTTTTGAGATTTTAGGAGTTCTCTAAGAGTGTACCTAGTTACCCTAGTGTAAAAGGTATTTCTCTTATTCCAGAATTAGACTCTCATTATGTTTCAAGTTTCTATTCAAGGCCCATACCATTATTAGAAATACTGTAAATCCATCTTGGAAAAAAAAAAAGAAAACCCTTCAGTGATGGCAGTAGTCCCTATTCTCTTCTAGAGTTAGTGTTAAAAACATTTTTTTCCTTCCACTTAGAAAAAAGTAAATAGATAATAATTTTTTAAAAAAATATTATATTAGCTTGAACAAATTAGTTTGATTTAAAGCAATTGGAATTTATAATGGAGTACAGCCTCCATATATGCATAAAGAATATAAAAAAAAATACAGTACAGCTACAGTATATGATTCTGCTTGAAGATATTGCTGTAATGTCAGAGTGTTTGTCGAAAACACAGACAGCAGAAAGCTTCTAGATTGTAAAGCCAGTCCCCTGCTACAGTTAGTAACGGCAAATTATAATCATTTTCATAAATGACATCTTTTTGAGTCTGAAGTTTATTTGCACTCAGACTTGACTGGCTCCAGTAGACCCTTGTCTTGTCTCCCACCTCCAATGCTATTTAATTTTTTCTCTTATTTCCATCCTAAAATTATACACTATTAATTCATACCCATTTATTCTGGTGCCTTGTTCTTTATTTTAAATAGCTATTCTTCTTTCCTGATATATATTCCTGGATGTATTTATAGAGAGCAGTCAGGTCTTCTGGAATTAGTACTTTTAAAATAGATATCACACTAATTGCCTTCTTATTTCATGCAAATCTTATGGGCTGGAGACCCCTCTCTAGCCTGCACTACTAAGTGAGATTTTCTGTCTTCATTTACGGGGCTCTGTTTTCCTGATCCTGTACCCTGTAGAAGCAGATGCTCAAGGGGATATAGGCAGAGAAGATGAAGGTTAGGAGCATTCTGAGCTGCCACTGCTGGCAAGGGTTAGGCAGTTATCTACCTATTATGCTCATAATCCTATGGTTTTACGTTCAGCCCTTCAGGAAAGTGTATACTTTGCTCTGCCTTTATTTTTCATTGGTATTTGAGGAAATACTTGGTTTATGCAAGTGCTGAGCTAATCTAACTCTGAACACCTGCATTAAAACTGATTCATTTCTTGAAAGGGAAGCAAGGATATCATCTTTGTCTGCTACAATTACAGTTTCCAAAAGACATTAGATAAACAGAATCAGACAAAGAACATCAAACTGAATTCCTATCTATGAGAATTCTAGTGTTGATTAAATTTCATTGACTTACAAAGCACCCTTTCTTAGTTCTTTTCAAATGCTGTGATATACTTCTCCCTGCTCCAAAAAAGGAGGGGGCAGTTATATTAACAGGTGTAAGCATTAGATGTTGATACTTCATATCAGTGTTACAACTGGGTAACTGCAATCCAGGGACACTCTCTTTTGCTAGCAAAGAGCAGAACTACTTGTCAGACTTATGGGGAACAGAAGGGGAGAACAAGTGCTGAGCCAGGCTGTCTCTACCACCTTTCTAACCATTTTGCAAATGCGATTAAAGGTCCCTCACTGCAGACGAGGAGAGTTTAGAAGGGGCTCAGATGGTGAGCATCCCCTCTCCCCACGTCTTCCCTGTGAAGCTAATAGGTCATAAGCATAACTGCCTTCTGTTGTCTGGATTCCTTGGCTGCATAAGCAGAGCTCATGTGTCTCAATTTGGGAATGAAGCACAAAATAGCCTGAGGGCATTGCTGCTGGTAATCGGGAAAACTCAAGAGGTTGTTGGAAATCACCTTTTCCTGGAACTCTATGTTCAGTTCACCCTTCTAGTTCACCAGGAGTACATGTGAATAATTTCAGCCCTCCCAAAAGGAACGAAGGAAGAAAACCACAGAAACACCTACTTGCAAAGGTCCTTGCCCAACAGCATATAGGAACAACGTAGGTAATGGTGCCTGGTATCAGAAGGAAGGAGCTTAAATTGACAGGACTGCTGTGATTGTATGGTTCACAGAATTACACTACACTAAATAACTGTAATAGAATAACTGAAAGAGAAGTTATTTCTTCTCTTTGTGAAAGCACTGTTGCCTGCACTCAAGATTTGTGTCCATATCCTTTGTCAAATCTTTGCTCACTGTCTTCTTGTGTGTTTCTTCTAAACCAAAGGTCATCTGAACATCTTCATATTTAATGTTTCAAAGGATCTGAAGTATGAGGAAAATTCTGAATTATCTAGTGAAGGGAAAGATGGGTCTATGACAGTTCAACAAAGTCAGTAAAGGCTTTGAAAGTAAACAGCTTGCGTTAATGCTTAGCATCACTGAACTGCTGACTCCTGGGCACCAAAGGATTAATCAACTTTTATTCTCATAGGAGAAACACCAATTAAGGTTTGGGTTGGGTTTTTTTTTTTTTTTCATAAGAGACACTTGTGGTTTACTGCTAACACTAGCAAAATTGCACAAATAGACAAATTGCACTAGGATGATATCTGTAGCCTGTAAACGGAGAGGCTGCTTGCAACATGCATTTTTATAGTATGCTATAAAAGAGATGCGATTTGCACTTGCTGACACTGAACTCCTTTATCACAGCCAACCAGGTATTGCAAAGCAAGTAGTAGATTGTGCTTTTGTGTGTTATACAGAATTTATATATACTTCCTCAAGTTTTATCTAATCCGGGAATTTCAATTGATAAACTGTGTGATTGGAACCACCCATACACACAGATTGCAAACATTCAGTGCTTTCTTTTCCTCTTTTTTTCTAGTCCCATTCGTTTATTAGATGTGTTCTCTATGTGAGATTTAGAAATGCTGGCTTTTGTGAAAAATGTGGTAGTAAATATTATTGTCACAACTTTGCTCTTCCAGGTGCACTCAGGGTTTTCAGTGAAGAAGCTGTCACTTTAGGGGAGATAGTATGAAAGTACTCTTTTTCTAAATTGTATGCATTTTGTTATGTTTTTCTGTTTGCGTCCTGCACTGATTCTGTAATGGAGACAGTTAGATGTTTCATTTATTTTATGCTTCTCTTGTCAGTTCCTTATCATTAGTGGTTTTGATTTATTGTGTGGTTCTTATGTAATTCAGTAAAGGATAGCTGATGTAAAGAGCTTCAGGTGGCTGATTGACTATGATCAAGGGCATTTCATGTTCAAAATGTTTCTCTTTGTGATGATTTGAATAGCCATTTAAGCTTTACAAATTATGACCTGTGATTTGAATCACATAGACTGGTGAATAATATAGTATTGAGTATATAGATTTCCTATGAGGTACCTCTGTTCTACTACTGTAATTAATATAATTTCTATTTGGATAACAACATTTCTGTTGTTTAGCAGTCATTACTGTACTTTCTTCTAATGCTAATGGATTTTTTTTTTATGGATATGCAAGTATGCATTAGTTTACAGATTGAATCAAACCAACAAAGGAATATGCCTCCCTATATGGAATGGTCGATATGTTTTCCTCCCCAGAAATCACCTATTTTCATAAAATAATTTAGAAAGTGCAAGACTTTGGTTTTTTTTTTTTTTAAATATTAAAAACTAATGTGTGAGGAAAAATCACCTGATAGTGGATACAGAACATATGACTGCTGGGCCAGAAAAGTGTGGAATGAAAGGTTCACGAGAAAGGTCAATTCTAGGCTAATGCAAAGAAAAAAGAAGGGAAGAAAATATAATTCTTTTTTAAATCTCCAGTATTTCATGGAAGCAACGTAAAGGGACTTACATTGATCTGCTCTCTGTGGATTTCTTCTGGTTGAGGTCTTCATTCCCATGGCCAGTTTGAGTAGTTTGAGCTTTCTGGTATTTCATTGGTTCACAGTAATAAATTAAAACCTTTTGCTGTCCAAAGAGAGATGGAGTTGCCTATGATTCTGTGCTTTCTGTCTCCTGGTGTGTTCTATGAGATAACAGCGCGCACGGCTGAGCGCTTCTTTTGAAAGTATTCCCATTTCCAGTTAGAGCAGGGGATCTTTGTGAATGAGCTGATAAGGTGCACTCACAGCCCTGAAAGCAAACTGTATCCAGGGCTGCAACAGAAGAATCGTGACCACCAGGTCAAGGGGAGGGATTCTGCCCCTCTACTCTGCTCTGCTGAAACCCCACGTGGAGTACTGTGTCCAGCTCTGGAGCCCTCAGCACAGGACCTGTTGGAGCGAGTCCAGAGGAGGCCCACAAAGATGATCAGAGAGGTGGAGCACCTCTCCTATGAGGACAGGTTGAGAGAGTGGGGTTGTTCAGCCTGGGGAAGAGAAGGCTCTGGGGAGACCTTATTGTGGCCTTTCAATACTTAAAGAGGGCTTATAAGAAAGATAGGGACAGACTTTTTAGAAGGGCCTGTTGTGATAGGACAAGGGGTGGTGGTTTTAAACTGAAAGAGAGTATGTTTAGACTAGATATAAGGAATAATTTTTGTACAATGAGGGTGGTGAAACACTGGCAAAGGTTGCCCAGAGAGGTGGTAGATGCCCCATCCCTGGAAACATTCAAGGTCAGGCTGGACAGGGCTCTGAGCAACCTGATTTAGTTGAAGATGTCCCTGCTCATTGCAAGGGGATTGGACTCAATGACCTTTAAAGGTCCCTTCCAACCCAAACTGTTCTATGATCCTGTGATTGTTACTGGAATAGTAGTAGACTTAGTGCAGATATCATCTGTTCCATGCTCCAGTGCTTCTGGTTTAATGCCTTTTTATTTCAGCACATCAAAATCTCTTCTGAGAGACCCTTTTTGCATTAATGGACTGAACTGGGAGACACCTGAGTCCATATGGTCATTCTGTTCTGTTGTTCAGTTTTCCTCATCTAGTTGTCTTCCTCGTAAGGTCTGTCAAATACTACCTACTAGGCAGTAAGAGAGGGATGAGAGCTGACAGAGGGTTAAATGCATTTAAACACTCTGCATAGGCTGGTTATAATCTTAGGGATGGAGGGTGGTGACTGCTGTGAACAGGGAAATACAAAGGTACCAGAATCTGTGTTTCACAACTGATCTTTAAGAATGAGTTGAAGACTTTGCTAGCATGAGAAAAATGGGATTCACTAGTGAGAGACAAAGCTGCCTGACTTCACTAGAGAGCACATATGGTTGAAGACTTTAAAAGGGATTTGGTTTGGTGTTCTCAGGGAAGCAGACCTCAAGGCTCGTTGTTGTTTTTGTTGGTTTTGGGGTTCTTTTTAACAATTTATAGAGAATTTGTCACTCATCAGGCATATGGAGATCAGAAATATGTTGTTCAGCCTTTCCTTCTGAGAGTAAGTGGGAAGTAGGGTAGGTGGATAGGCAGACAGAAGAGAGGGGCAAATGTGGGTGCCCTGTGATAGCTACATTTTAAGGGCAGTGGTACGTACCAGAAAGTTACATTTCTCCATCTTCTTTTTCACTTATGTGCTCACCATTTACTTTTGTTCATCTTCAACTACATCTCATCAGGAGAGAGTCATTGGTTTATTGACATCAAGACTTCATAGTTTTTGCCTTGTGATCAAACCAAGTCTCTTGGAAGATTTTCCTCCCTCTCGTCCCCTCCCCTTTCCCCCAAACTTTAATTGACAGCTACCTTCCCAGGCACACTTCAGGGTCCAGTGACACATCAGAATCCATGAATTTATGTGAAAATGTTGAGCTTTTCTGCACTGTACTTCATCCCTTTTGATACAACTGAAAACTTCAGTAGTAAACCCACAGTAACCTCTGGCAACCCAGAATTTACCGACAGGAATGGCAAGAAATTTTGATCTCTCATATTTTGTTTGCATCTGGATTTTGATAGGATAATTGTCTGATAAATGTGGAACATTTGTTTTTGAACCAGTGCTGGATTACAGTGCCTCAGACTGGGTTTACACTGATGGTGTGGACCTGTTTGTACTGAAGGATGGCAAAAGGAATGAATCAGCGCCCAAGTGTTTATACAAGGACGGCCTCACTGCTGTCCTGAAAATACTGTCATAGCCCATTTTAAAACAGATGATTCCACTTGTATCAGATGGAAATGAGGATCTGAGGGAGAGAACAGGAAAAACTGGTGTGAGTCCTTTTGTGCTGGTGTGGTGGGTTGACCCTGTCTGGACACCAGGTGCTCACCAAACCGCGCTAGCACTCCTCTCTTCAGCAGGATGGGGGGTGGGGGGGAAAATAAGATGGGAAAAAAACCTTGTGGGACAAGACAAAGGCAGTTTAATAAAGCAAAAGCGAAGGCCATGGGCAGAAGTGAATGAAAACAAAAGATTTATCTTCTACTTCCCATCAGCTTGTGATGCCCAGACACTTCCTGGGAAGCAGGGCTTCAGTACAAGTAGGGGTTGCTCTGGAAGACAAATGTCGTAAATAATGAATACCCCCTGCTTCCTCCTCCTTTCTCTTAGCTTTTATTGCTGAGCAGACATTATATTGTATGGAATACCCCTTTGGTCAGTTTGGGTCCCAAGATCTTCCCCACCCCCAGCCTACTGCTGAGGAGGTTATGTCATGTCAGACAGAGAGCCTTGATGCTCTGTGAGCGCTGCTCAGCAGTAGCCAAAACACTGGTGTGTGTTACCAACACCTTTCTAGCTACCAATAAAAAGCACAGCACTATGAGGGCTGCTATGGGGAAGACTAACTCCACCTCAGCCAGACCCAATACAGCTGGGATTTACGGTTATCTCTCATGCAGGTGGATTTCTAATAAACCAGTCACATCATAGGTAAAGGAGTGCAAAGCTGTGGACTTCCTTCTGCCTGGAAGCAGATTTTATTCTTAGTTGACATCCATGCTGATGTGGGCTTCTGGAAAGGTTTGAAAAAGAAGGAAAGAGTCAGAGGGTCGGCACAACTGTTCTCATGAGGAAATTCTAGCTCTTGATTAAGCTGTGATTAAGCTGCTCCATTTGAGAGAGGAGAATGTAATTCTACAGGAAATAGATAGTGAAAAGGACAGAGTTACTTACCAGGAGGAATGATGCACTGCCCTGCAGGTAGGTTCCCTAACTCTTTAAAAATTTTTTTTTTTTTTTAAACTGTACCTCTGCTGCACTAGACAGTAAATTTCCATGCAAGCAGGCACTGCTATAGTAGAAGCACAATGGTTGTCCTTTGGATATAAAGTGCAGAGAATTTTTTTTTTTTTTTTTTTAGGACTCCAAAAAAGTTTTTTGGAAGCTGCTGTCAGGCACTGTTTATGGTTGTTTGAGGAGGAGCAGAAACTCTAAGCTGCAAGGAGGTCTAGGTGTCTTCCAGAGGATGTGGAAAACGTGCCCTTCTCTTCTCATGGCTCATTCATTCCATCAGTTTACCAGGGACATCCTCTGTGCCAAAGAGCAGTCTAACAGAACAATTTCAAGGTGTAAGATGGGGGCATAAGTTGAATATGACAACCAACTTGTTGTATGAGGGCTTTCAAGTTCATGACTTGCGTTAGTTTGTGTCTGATCTTTCAAGGATGGTGAATAGAATCTTGAACCAGACAATTATTTTAATTTACTGTGATTTCTGATTGGTAAAAGTGATGGGGAGAGAGGCATCACAGCTGCATGGAGAGAGAGCTGGATAGCCCCAGTTAAGTGTTGTTGGACAGTCACAGTTAAGTGTTGCTGGGGTCAAAGTTCTAGGAAGGAAATGGTAGGGATACCTGAGAATATGTCCACTCTGTGAGGTCTGTGCCTGGAAAGATGAAAAGAGAAGAGGAAGGGATTCAACAAATTTGGTCATGAAAGACATCAGGTCACATTTCTAAGCAGCTCTCTGCTAATCACAATGGCAACTCAGATGTTCATGATGAATGGTGTGAATCACATTTCAGGAATGATTCACTATCCCAGTTTGGGGGCTATGAAGCTTGATTAGTGTTACTATGTCATTAGTCTCTTATTCCCGCTAGTGAACATTTCCAGTGAGGTCCATTAGACAACTTCTGTAAGCCCAGACTGGACACCAGCCTTGGTTTCCACAGACTTATCTGGACATGTATTTCTATGTTCAAACCCCATGAGCTTGAGCTGTCAGACCTATTGTGGGGATTTTTTTTGTTTGTTCCTTAAAAAAACCCAAAACATTTCACCATAGAGTAATCCATCAAAACCTTGATTTAATTTCATTTTTGCTATTTTTAGATTTCTTTTTATTTGCCCTTTTAACATAGTGCTATCAAAACTGTTGTTGATTACTTGCAGGTCATACCCATGGAGACCAAGGTAATTTTAAAAATAAGTTCTGTGGGTCCAGGATCAACTCTTTAGTGAATAAATAATCTTACTTTCAAACAAAGTCTTTCAACACGCTGAAAATATTCTAATGTCAAAGACTTGTATTCCTCTCTTCTATTAATATTCATTAAGAACTGAAAGAAACATGTATTAAGTTCCACTGGGGTTTGGCTTCTACTTTTGTGTTCTCACTGAAGTTTCTTTTAATGTATTCTGAGAAGTCTTTGGTAACCTTTATGCTCTTTCGTTGTGTGCAAGCTTTTACACTTCTTCCTCCACAGAAATCACTGTCTGGTTCTGAATGTATTACTGTTGTTTTCTGTCATATTGCGGACGTCCTTTGTAGCTTGTTGAGACTGAGTGAATCTTCTGTTCATCTTGAATGAAAGCTGGTACAGAAAATTGGACACATTCGCCAGGGTAATTGCATCTATTTGCAGTTCAACTTCCAGTGGTTTTCTTGCAGTGAGAGAATTGAGAAGTGGTGACAGCATTAGGCTTTTTGACACAAAGCTGCCTGAGACTCAAGTATGATGCATTCAATTCATTTCTCTTTCTATGGCAAAGAAGACCTGCAGTAAAGATATTTGTTTTCCCAGCTACTGTCATATAGACTCACTAACTGTCTTTTTCTTCCATCTTCTACTTCTGCATTAAAATTTTGCCTGCAATTATGGTGTACTTATATTTACTTTGAATAGCTTTGTAAATTATTCCCCTGTAGTGGAATATTATTATACACTAAGAAATATATTGAAATACCATCTTAACACCTATCAAGAATATACTTGGTAAATGTGGTTTATAGTCTGTTGTCAAGTGATTTAATTACAGGGTAAATTTATGATTTTCTAGGATTATTCTTTTTATTGAATTGATCTTTGAAAATATTAGTTCCAATGTCTCTTGACCGATCTTGGTTTCTCAGATGATTTATTGACAAACAGATGAATGCATAAATCATGAAGAAAACCCATTTTCATAGTCTATACTGATGGAGTGGAGTGCAAAAAGGGACACAACTGTATTTCTGTGAAGATTTAAACAAAAAAGTTATTTATGGTATAGATTTACACCACCAGAAATAGATATGCTTTTTCAAGTTACTCTGATAGTGGCACATCATGTTTTGTAGGTAGAAAATTAGTTATTGAGAAAACTCAAATCTTCAAATATAAAGCAGTGATGAAATCTTAAGTAAAGATCACATTTTTCAGCAATATTTGCTGAAGTCAATGACAAAGATTACACAAGTTTCTGGATGGATAGCCTGAAATTTCATCAGCAAATAAAAATGTGCTATTTTTGACATAGAGCTCCAGCCCAGGCTTTGAGTGGTGTCTTTTAAATGATTGTTTTTGGGAAGTCATACAAAAGACTTAATGAACATCTCAGTAGCAGTGGTACTTTAAAATTCTAAAACATCAAGTAGAATATATCTGCCCAGTTACAGAAAGGTATTTATTGTGGCAATTAAAATAATTTTGCATTTAGCAGTTTGAAACTCAATCAAGATATTGAAATTAATACAGTATAGGCTTTTTAGTATTGGTATATCAGAGTGTTCCGTGACACATCTCTTCAATCCACAAGCTGTTAAGAACTAGCGGTAGTAGCATAAAAAGCAGTTGCAAGCCCTCACTACCAAACCTCGCTCAGCCTCCTTGTGGCACTATCAGTCTTGCACTGTGAGCTACGTGGTGACACAAATTTGCCGGAGGATAATGAGAGCTCTCAGCTTGTTGACTGCAATACTTTTTTGGGAGATGACAGATGCAGTCTTATTCGTCCTCAAGCTGCAGAGAAGACTCCTCTGTGCTTTTACAGTAAAAGCATAAAGCAGCTGTGTTACCCAAAAGAAAGATCCAAAGGCAGCCAAGGGCAGGAACGGGTCCAGGCTGTGAATCCCTAACACAAAATAAGACCGGTCTAAGGGAGAGGGGGATTTCAGACATGCCTCTGCCTTTTTAAGTGTCTAGGTGTTAGGAGAATTGCTGAGACTTGCCCGATTTTTCACTCACCAAATAAAGAGCCAAAATGCCTAAATACGGGGTTTAAGGATTTAATTCCCAGTCAGGTGCTTAAAAGGTAGCTATGGCAGCACATAAATTCCTTGTGAATTGAGGACTGAGACCTTTCTCACACAGTTCACAAAATTCTTAAGAGCTCCATATTCCTACATATTTCTGTTAAAAATGAGAATATTCAGTGCATGCTGAATTTTGTGACTTTAGAACACTGAATGTTGCAGAATAAAATGGATATGGTAATATATTTGATGCCTTTATAAATTTGGCATCCTAAAAAACTTTGTCCATCTGGGATAATTCTATAGACAGTTAAGCCTCATGGTATTATTTTGTTGAGGGGAAAAAAACCCCAAGGTAATAGTTACCATTTCAGAGTATGAAATATGCCATGAATGGGGTAAGCAAAACATGTTTCTGCAGTGATTAGGATAGGCCTGATGGTTGAGGTCTAAAAGGGATATGAATCTCTCTTTCCCTCACAAAGGAGGGGTTTGGAGCCCAGTACGAGCTCTGTTGTTGACATATGGTGGAGAGAATGAGAGGTAAATGAAGAGGTTCCAGTGGGCAATCATGAAACATGTTTATTTTATAGATGTTAGAGATCTTTTGGAATTTGGCTTTTCTTTTTTTTTTAAGATTTCTGTTTAAAAAGGGAATTGTGCTAAGTAAGTGGTGAAAAGTTTACAATTACACAATTTACCATCACAAATGAAAGACTGGGCATGCTAGTTATGGTTAGCTGTTCTTGAAGTTAGTGACCATCCTTGTTTTAGAAGCTTGCAACCTTGGAATGCTAAAACTGTAGCCCGAAGAAAGTATTGTCATGGCCCTGAGGGCACCAATAAGCCTTCCTGTCCATGCCCAACCTCCCCTGGGGCCTCCCCCGTCCCTGCCCAAGGGCCTAGGAGACCCATTTTGGCTCAGCCCAGGGCTCCCAGTCCTGGCTGTTACTGGTCACTCCAGTGCACAGCCTTGTTTCCTCACCTCATGGCTGGGTTTCCTGGATTGATCTTGGACCTGACTTGTTACTTTGCATCCCTATGTTGTGGCAGTCTCAAGTCTGGGATGCAAACATGAGTCATGTGGAATAATCAGAGAAACAGGAGCGTGTTTAAGGATCTCCAGGAGGCAGGAGGACTGCATGTTGTCCTTAATGGGTGTCCCAACTGATGAGCTGAAAGCACAGGAGCACAGGGAGGCTGTGACTCTGGCCATGAGCACAAGGAGGAGTGGAGCAGCTGCTGAAGCCAGGAGCGACTGGGAGGGGTGGCTGTCAGAGCCAAAAGGGTGCTGGGAGGAGGTGGCAATTTCAGACAGGTTTTCTACCTGGCTGAAAAAGTGTCAGAACCCCACAGCTTACAGATTCCAACCTGAGTAAACAGCGTTACTGTAAAAGAACAAGCTGTGGGTCTTGCAATAGCCTTGCTAGAAAGCTAGAGAAGAGGATCACAAAGCTGTAATAAGCAGACATCAGCAGTCGACATTGCCTATTAATCTGTTTATGCTTCTTTCTTTTCTTTAGTATGATAAAATACATCGTGCCAAATGAATCACGTCTGCAAGTGGGGAATAGCAGTTTATCAAACAATCTGCAGCTTAGGTCAGTATCCTTAGACTTCTGAATAGAAGTTTGAGACCCTTTTTTTACTGACTTGTAAATGTGAGTAAAGTTGGGTTTGCTATCTGTAAATGAAGAATAGAATGCCTCATGATATGGTGGTTACTACTTATAAGCAGTTTTTTTCATTATTATTATTAATTCCAAAATGGAGAGTTCTGAGAATTTCTCCATGCTCTTATGTGAATGATACTTGAAGGTAGTAGTCTAGAAGCCATGGGTTATCACAGTATAAAGGAATTCAGATCTGTCACTCATTTCGAGCAAATGGCCTAGAAGTGAATGTCATGTGTCAATATTTTGACACTGTCAGCACTGATCAATATTTTTGTGTTAGCAGCAAGTGCTTTTGTTACATTAATATTTCTTTTATTAACTAATGGTGATTGGTTTCATCACCTTGTTAGTTAGATGATTTTCACAAGCCTCAAAAGGAGCGTACTTTAGTTGTGTTGTAATGTGGACTGAAACACTGCAAAGAAAAAGAACACATAGATCTAACCTACAAACTTTCTTGTGTCAATGCTGGAAATAAAATTGCTTTCTCAGTTTCCGTCATGCTATCACGGTTAGCCATTATAAGGCTTTTGTACTCTGAGGGATAAATCAAATTGCAATAAATACCCACAACATACTGTCATTGCCCTCTTTCTGCTTTCCTTCTTTCTCCTTGCTAAGTCTCTTAGTGGATATCAAACAGACCCTTCCTTCCTACAGCAGCAGACATCAACCTACATAACTTCACAGAATGAAGCTGTTTCACTCAAAAATACCAGTGACAGCAAATCTCACAGGGCTCTCTGTAAAATGACATCTGTGTATAAGAGGTGATAGTACTATTTGCTTTTTATAAGATTTCAGCAGAAAATGAACAGGTCTTTATTTATTAAGCAAACATTTAAAAAAAATAATTATTGAACCAATTGGTATAGACAGAAACATTTAAAGCCTCATGGCTACAACAGAACACCAGTTATGTGGGTGGTGCACTTTATATTTTTCACAATGTATAAACTTTTCTTAATTTGACTTCAGATTACTGCATCAGGGAAAGAATGCAGTAATTAAGGTAGGCAAAAGAAATCTTAATGAAAGAGTGCTATGGAAGAGGAGTGAAATGAAGTAGTTTCCTGTGATAATGCACCACGTAATGGAGTAGGAAACTAGGAAGGAAGTGAAGAAAACTTAATCAGGAAGAAAGCAGCACCAAGTTATTCTAGCTATGCAGGGGGAGTGTAGATGGATCTCAGTCTTTTCTCCCGGAGAAGACAGCAGTCATCTTAAGTAATTAAATTTGTAGGTTAAAGCAGTGCCAGTGCAGGTCAAAAAAAGTAGGACATGGAATTATTGAAGCCATTCAGCTGTCATTGTGGGGAACTTGACAATGTGATTTACAGGAAATTTCAACATAAACTAACAAGGAACTTCCCTCTGTAGAAGATATATGTATTATAGTATGAGAATGTACAGAATAAATCTCTGTGTATGTAAATGTAGCATGAATGAAGCACAGAGCTTGGCATGTTCTTAATATGGATGTGGCGCTGCGTTGAAGAGAGTTATGGGAACCCTAATAAATATCCAGTTCCTCTGGACATTGCTTTAGGAGTTTGGGGTTTAAAAAGGTGTGCTTCTGTGGAAGTTATATGGATTGCTTTGAGACTGGTGTTGAAGAGGGTCTTTAGGGACTGTTTATATCTAGGAAACCTCTTGTGTGTGTGCCATTACCAGTGCCACGCTGTTTGTGCAATTACCAGTGGCAGTGGGAAGCTCACATGAACCTCAGCGATGCTTCTGGTACAGTAGGGACCAACACCACTCCTTCATGGTTGTTTTTTCAGTTGGTTTTTTTTTGTTTGTGTTTTTTTTGTGGGTGTTTTGTTTGTTTGTTAGTTTGGTTTTGTTTTTTGGTTGGTTTTTCTGTTTTTTGTTTGTTTGGGTTTTTGTTGTGTTTTTTGTTTGTTTGTTTTGGGGGGTTTTTTGGTTGTGTGTTGTGGTTTTTTTGTATTTTCTTTGGTTTTTAAACAAAACCTGTCCTCTTTAGTGTCTTTTGTCAGATTTTTAAAATCACTTTTGCAGTCTCCATCCCATCCTGTGGTACCGGTGCCTCCCTGTCCCAGTTTATCTTGGGATTTTCCTGGAGCTGCAAGATGCCTAGTAGAGCCAAAAGCAGTGGGTTTTTTTGTTGTGCTTCCCATCAGAGCCATCTGGGGACTTGCTGAAAAGGGGACCGTTCTTTTAGAGGTGCTTTCGTCTGTATTCATGTTCTTGTGTGTGTATGTGCATCTCCAAGTATCAGAACAATGTTTTGTGCCCACTGGAGAAGTTACCTGCTTTGATTACTAAGAAAGCACCTATTTATCTTGTATAGCAGCAATTTTTCCTCAAAGATGCGTGCAGCACTTCTTCAAAAAGAAAAGAAAATCTTTAAAGTAAAAAAATACTTACAAAGAGGTGTTTTTCAAGATGTTCAGAATGCAGTTTTCCATTAATTCTGACTGTTGTCCAAACTAGTCAACATACAGCTGTTGCAAATTAACTTCCTTGTTAAGAAAAACTGTTATGTGAAGCATCAAAGTAAATTGCAAATGGATCAGATTAGGATCTTTTGCTGTCAAGAGAAATAAAATGTAATATCAGAAATTGCATGAAGGCCTGCTTTTCAGTTGCTGTTTTGAGAAAGCTACAAAAAAATTAGATTATAGTAGTGTCTGAGTTCTGAAGTGCATTTTGCATGTTTAACTTCAGTTTGCTTTGCTTTCCACCATCTATTGATAAATGTGACGAGTTTTTCTTGTGAACAAGGAAATACTGCCTTGTTGAGGACACGGTCTCTAACTAACAGCTAGAATGGCTAGCAGCAAAAAGGAGAAATAGCATCTCATAAATAGTTTTTATTCTGAGTTTTTCCTTTGCATAATGCAGAGCTAGTCTAAATACTTGTATTTATTTGCCTTTGTTTACAATTACACATTTCTCTTAAGAAGTATTCATAAGATCATAGAATCATAGAATGGTTTGGGTTGGAAGGGACCTTAAAGATCATCTAGTTCCAAGTTCCAATCCCCCTGCCATTGGGGGGTTGACTGATGACTTGACTGTTCTCTGGTCCAACTGATGTGCTTCAAAAATACTGTTAATGAAGTAAACTGCTCTGGGAAATTTCACCTTACTTATTAATATCATCATAATGCAATAGTTTCTAAATCTATTTACTGTGAGGGCACAGGTGGCCTGGAGAGGTTGTGGAGTCTCCCTCCTTGTACACATTCAAAAGCTCTCTGGACATGGTCCTGACTAACTGACTCTAGGTCACCCTGCTTGAGCAGTAGGGTTGGACCAGATGATCTCCCGAGGTCCCTTCCAAGCTCAACCATTCTGTGATTGCATGCTGGCATCCCACAGTTGTTCTGGGCTTGATTTAGACAAACAAATGAGCTATGCAGCATGCCCCAAAGCCAGCATAAAATTATTACATGTTAACTATTGGGGGCAGGTAATAAGATTTAATTCCCTTGAAAGAAAATTTAGGAGTTTATTTCCTTAAATGATTGGACTTATATTGACAGCTATCCCCTTTTTCTCATGAGTGGGATAGTGGACTGACTCATGTAACAGCATACCACTAGACAGCAGCTTGTCACTTGAAGCCCCTTGATATCAAGGTTCTCAGAGGTTAAACCCAGCTCCTAAATTTGAAAGCCAATGAAGGTGTGTGTTGTACCTAAAGAAAGGGCTCAATGCTTAAAGGCATTGTGTCTTTATTTTCTGACCCTGTCAGTTGGTCTAATAAAAGCTATTATGTCTCTCTCTGCATCTTGCTTCCTGTGCAGTTTAGGAGGTTTTCAGGATTTCGACCTAGTTTCACAGAATTTGTTGTCAGCGAAGTTATTTTCAGCTTTGTGGATGACCTAAATTCCACTTGACCTACAACTAAGATATGCAGCATCCAAACTGGTCCAGGGCTACTGTTCTGCAAAGAGCTTCAAATCAGCATTGATTATGTACTTAAGACCAAAGTTATTTAAAAAGCAATATATTCAGTAATGTTTTGCATTGTCAACATCCATCTTTATCTTAACATTGGTGCCACCTTACAGCGTAACTGAATGTGCTATAGTTTTATTATTTCAGCTAACTAATAATCAAACTGAATAACAGTAGTAGAAGAAGGAGCACTGTTATTTTCTTGTTAATCTTGTTTTACTACTGTGTTGTTGAACAATAAAATAATTGAGCAATAAATAACAATTGCTCTTTTTTCAACATCTTTTTTCTAGCTCTTGTCTCTGTACTAGAGATCTTCTAAAAAGACTGCATGTTGTGAGTAATTGCCCTATTTGTTTCACATTTGTTATGCCTTAGAATGAAAACTAATCACAGATAGAGGCTTGGTGCCTGGACATTTTGAGATTATCTTGCAACTATTTTTATTGCTGATGGCCACACATATCTCAGAAATTATTATAGTATTTAATTTCTATGTCTTGTAATTTCCTTCAGAGGAGAAAATACAAGATCTTTGAAATTAAGCATGGCATCGTTTTCATAAACTGGGCAATGAAGATACTCTTCAGGTATTTAGCTAACATAATAAAAAGTCACATTGCAATGACAAGCATAAAAAAAAATCTGAAACATTTTCTTTTAATTACCAGGTTTTTCTTTTTATTTCTCAGGAAAGAAAGGTTTTCCAAAATCTATGTTGCCAAATCTTCTGCGAGAAATTGCCTGTGTTGATGTATGTTCAGGTTAAATGGCAATAAACTTTAAAGATGTGTACAACTTTAATATTCATTGCCCTTTCATGGGATCATACCAAGGTGGAAGGTTTCTAGTGCAGCCTCCTGCTCAAGGCAGGGTAAGTTATAGGATCAGACCAGGCTGCTCAGGGCTTTATCCAGTTGGATCTTGTAAATTTCCAAGGCTGGAGGCTTCACAGCCTCTCTGGACAACTTCTTCCACTGCAAGGCTGTCCTTATCATGAAGTTTTTCCTTATATTCAGTCTGAATCTCTCTTGTTTCAGTTTGTGTCTTTTGTCACTTGTCCTACCCCCATACATGACAGAAGAGCCTGGCTCCATCTTCATGATAAACTTGTCATAGGTGTCAGAAGGATGTTTTTAGGTTTCCCCTTCAACCTTTTCTTCTCCAGAAATGTAGAATTTATTATATTTTTTAAAAATAAAGACTTCATTCTTACTTTATTGCTTATTTTCTATTATTACTACTTGTACTTCCGTAAATGTGTGCTGGTAATATCGTTTTGCTGTCTTTTTAGAAGAAAACTACTAGGAATATAAAATTAAAATCTAATAATTGCTCCATTTTCTCTAGATTGTATCATTAAATATTTTTGCTTCTGTCTGTTGTGTAAGGCACAAAAGCAAAAATTGTCTCCAGCTCATTTCTGTTCAAAAATAACTCAACTACATAAGGGCACTGTTCCTTTGAGCAGGCAGCAAAATGTGTCCTCTCATTAGAAACCCAGATCTTGGTTAATATGCTAACCACACTGCAGCTTTACTATCTTAAATGACTAATGAGCAGCTGGTGGCTTCTTCAATAAATACTGTGTCCTGATTGAATTATTCCTTGTCTAAAGCCAGTCCAAACAAATTTATCTATCAGGAATTAAGCGGTGACTTGCCCTCAACAAGTGAAGTTGACTTCAGCAAGTATGTTTGGGGGGCAGAGAACTGAAGTCTGTGGCTGGAGTCAGTAACTGTGGCACAAAGCGCACAGCCATGCAGCTGGCAGCGACAAGAAAAGTTCCTTCAACCAGTCTTGCTGCCACGAATGAGCTGGAGTGGTGTCTGTAAGCCACGGGGATAATGAACTGACACTGTCCTTGTTTCTAAACAGGCATACACATGCCCTCTCTTCAAATTAATTGCCACTAAAAGAGGAAGAGACCCTCCAGAACTCATATTACCATTATATTGAGGAATTAGGAGGGCAAAAATGTGTGATTCCAAAACATGAAGCCCTGCATCTTTTTAAAAGTAAATTATATTCTTTGTATAACAGTCTGTTTGAAGACATGATTGTTATTTACTAGTTTTTGTTCTTGCCTCTCATTTCTGTTCAAATTCTCATAGCCACGTGATATATGTAATAATCAGGAATGTACAATCATTGCAGAAAACTACAGCTTTATCCAAAAATGTGACAGGTTATGTTTCTGTGTTGCCATGTGGATAGCACACCACGATCATTCTTACTGTGTTACATTTAGAACTATTTTACAGTGAAAGCTGACACAGGTTTCATTCTACTTCTATCCTTTTTGTCAGTTTTCCTTTAATGAATGATGTGACATAAAGGAAGCTTCTGTAGGCAAAAAAGTTCACGATCTTTATTGAAACATACTCTGTGAAATCAGGCATGAGAAATATAACAATTACATATAATAATTTTTTTTTTACAGTTCTGAATACAAAGACTGACATAAAATTTATTTCTAATGCTGCTGCCTTATGAAAGTTGTGTGTTTTTTTTTTTTTTGTATTTGTAGACGAAACTGCATGGATAATGGAAATTGCAAGTAGGAATAAAAAATTTTAAATTAAGCAGGAAAGGTATGCTGGACTCCTTCAGCCTCTTTCCTCCCTCATTAAGTGGAACCCAAAATGTAAGCATAAGAAAAACTGAGCACATATGATTGTGGAACAGAAGCAAATGCCACTGACAGGCTATGAGGTGTAACAGAAGAATATTTGTGATCAGCTAGAATAAGTAAAAATATGACTCCATCAATGTTAATGTCATATTAACCTTACAGAAAGGACTGCCTTGAGGAAAATGAAGGATTTTGATTGGTGAGTGGCTCTCTTGATCTTCCATTTTCCTCTGTGACACACTGACTGAGCACACTATTCTCATTCAGATGTTAATTTATGGAAATGGATAATACAATGTATCTGATTGCTTAATTATGCATCCTGGGGATTCATTCAGAATCCGTATAATGCATCTTGATGACCTTTCAAAGGTAGAACTCGCAATTTGCAACTTTTATTGGGATTTAATCAACTGGACAATACTTCTCACATCTTTTTCTGATGAGGGTACTGACCCCTGTCTCTTGCGTCTTTGCCGTGTACTATAATCGCTAATTTCTAATGCAAAAAAGCAGTCATTCCTGTGTAGCACAAGTGAATCCAAGAGTGAATAGAGTTTGCCCACAGCTCTGTCTCCTCAAACTTTAATATTGAAAAGGATGCTACTAAGGTTTGGTATTGAGGGGTTTGCAATGTGCTAGCAAAAAAATGTATACAATACGGACTACAATTAACATGCATAATTGATTGCCAAGAGGTGTGACTGAAGAAAAAATATGACAGACTAAAAAAACCAACCAACCTTTCTGATGTATAATAGGAATGTCTTGAGTTATAATGGTAAATACGTGGCTGTTAGAAAGGATATAAATCCTTATGTCATCCTCCAGGGCATAACACCAAGTCTTTATATTTGAATCTAGGAGCAACCCTCCCTCAGGTTTAGTTAACTAGCAACTGCAGAGTTTTTTCATTTCTTTCTAAAAAATTCAGCTCCTCTACTGCTTTCAACCTGTAAGTCTGGATGGCTGCTCGTGACCGGGGGATTCTAAACTAATTATGACTGACTGGTTGATTAATCATAGTGAAAAAGGTGAGACTCTTGGCTGCCACTCCAAACCAGCAAAATAAATAACCCATGCAGAAATTACATGTCTTACTTGTGTTCTGTATTTTAAACACTGAGGCAAATAGATGATCTTGAAATCAAAACATCTGTAGCAGTTTTAATATTTCATTACCCTCCTGCAAGAGTCTTAACAGAAATACCTTAAGTAAAGAATATGATATATAATAGCCCTGAGTAAAGATGAAAATAAGAAGGCAAATAGCTTCTGTTGGCCAACAAGGATACTTACAATACTACTAGTCTGGTAGTATTTCAGAGTTTATTTAACTCACTGCCAAGAATGAAAACTTTCACACACTTCCTTTTCTCTTTTCTTTTGCTTCCCCCCCCCCCCCCGCCCCTGCCCCGTAAACGTATCTGTTAATCATGATTATTGCATGCATGGAGCAATTTCTGAGTGTGGTGAAGGTTTTCTTTAAGTAGAAATGTTAAGGAAAAATTCGACTCTGTTAGAGGTAAAAATCGAGGAGAGGTAATATTCAGCCAAATGAATTAATGGACATATGCGAAGGGAACAAAAGCATTTGATGCCATGGTGTTGATAGGCCAGTCCATGGCAGTTTGTGTCTGCAGAGAATGGGCATTAAATATGTTTGAACACATGCACACACACACACAAAAAAAAAGTATGGCTGCTGACAGTACCTTAAATGCTTGCTACCAGCTACACATGCTGTGCGATGTACATGCTGCTCTCTCGTGTATTCAATGCATCTCAGAAATACTGAGTAGCTGGACTGGGAAAAATGTAATCCTTGCAATAGTAGATAGACAGGCAGAGAAACAGACTTTTCTTTTAAAACAGTTGCAATTGGCCTCTGATTTCCTATTGGTGTGTAGCTCTGGGTTTACATCTTAAAGCCATTATTAGCTTCCAGATTTTATGAAGCTTAAGGCAGTTTTATAGTAGTAAATTACATGACAAAAAGGAAATAAATGAGCAAATATGCATGTTTCTCTCTTTGGTTTTAGTTTCCTTTTATCTGACTGTCTTCTCAAATGGAACTGATAATGGATAGTACTATGAAGGAAGATCTACATTTTCTAGATTTTGTTAAAAAAGACCAGCTCACAAATTACTAAAGTTTAGAATAAAAATGTATGTTTACTTAATTAGTGATCTAATTTAAATGACTAAAGACACCATCATAGCATGCAAACGTACTTAGTGTATGCATACAAATATAGCCACCGCCTGTACTGGGCTGGCAGAGTGAGAATAGACACTGTTCCCCTTAAAAGATGAGAGAAAAGTTCCCACTGTTAGATACCCAAACATCTATTTGGGGCAATGTCATGTTGTTTATTCTGAAGCTAATCTTCTGCACCCAGTAGCTGAGCAGTCAAGGTGAGATTTGGACTTAATTTATTTATCAGTTACCACCAAAACTGTTTATTTTCATGTTTAGAGAGATTCTTGTAGCACACCAGCTGTCTGAGTAACGGTGAACCATCAAGTCTTTTGTTTACAAACACATTTGTTTGAAACATTTTGCATGACAGGTTACAGATTGTGACAATTACACTGGGTCAGAGAAAAGAATGTCATGTAATGCCAGTGCTTATAATGAAACATGCTCTGATCTGATGGATGCCTCTTGATTGAACATGTCAAGTTGCATTTCATATGGAAACTTAAAAAAAAAAAAGTCTATGAAATGTTGTCTCTTACACAATTTTGAGACACAAACACAAGCTAGCTGTTTCTCAATACGGTTTCTTATTATATAAAACACTTGGCAGACGTGAAGGTTTTTACCTGAATGGTGGCAGGTAATTACTCACTGTGATAAACCTGCCCAGTGTCAGCACTGGTACACGAGTCCTCCTGTTCCTCTGGGCCATTTGCTACTGCTCCTGCTTTCTCTCTAGAGCAGAGATTTACTGTTGTGCTGGGCCATCGCTGCTAATGGCTTTTCTTAAAGTTTCCTTGTCTTTGTTTCACTTCATATCAGCTGGTTTCCATTTACCAAATTCACTGAGGGGACTCTTTTGTGTCAAGCATCCGGTATATATGCCTCAAATACTTCCAGTTCCACTTTCTGTTGCAGAAAACCTTCTGGCTGTTAATCTGTCATTTGTCTTTGTTGAAAGGCAAAGCCTTTCTATCCATCACCCAGATCTTCTCATATAAATTTGTAGTTAATTTCAGATGTTGATTTAATCTCTAATGTTAGTTCACCAGCTGTCACAACTGCATGTTAACTGTGTGATTATGTTTGAGAATTTAAGGTTATGTTAAATAATCCAGATGTTTTGTGTATCTTTGCTTTCAGCTTCTCCTGTCTATAATGTCACTTCCTATTGAGCTCTTCCTTTCATCTAATACATTGCTGTTGAAATAGATTAATTCCTATAGCTACTTAATTTTTTCACTTTCTCCTCAACACATGGTTTTCCTGGTGTAGCTGATTCTGAAGAATGCCTGGTCTGCTATTTTTCAAACTGTTTTTTGTGTTGTCATAATGGTGCTGTCCCACTTATGGCAACACCAAACAACAACTAAGAATCTATTTTACCAACTGGATGTGTAGTTATTAATCATTGCAGAGTACTTCACCTATCTGTAAATGGTCTTGAGCAAATGGACATCATTAGATGGAATTTCGATGAGTACTGTTTAGTCTTTTTGGTGCACTGTTATTTTTGCCATTCTAATATTTCAGTGATCTTCCAATTCAAGGTTTACCTTTTGTGGAATTTTCCTTCCTAAGGTGCCATATTTCTTTGCTTATCCTTTTGAACTATTTGGATATCCAGCAGTAACTGCTGCAGCTTAAGTTAAATCATTGATGATTGCTGTACACTCTTCTTCACACCAACCTGCACCACTTTTGACAGTGCCTCAAGTCTGCGCTTTAGTTTGTTCTAGATGTTGCATGAAGGGTTGCATAGTAATGTGATCATTGTGGCTGCTGTTGATATAAAAGGCCTAGTTAGTATGTCTTTACATTTTAGGCAGGTGATCCGAATCTTGCATTAGTAGAGAGACCCTTGATCTGTTGTGTTGTTCTGTTATCTGGTGAGTCTCTATTTTTTTACGTATGTCTTTTTGAGGGAAAACAGTTGCCAAAGCAAGATTGGAAGCTCAGCACAATTAGTGCTTAGTTTCTGTGGTTGTGGTTTCCCAATGTTCTTTCCATTGCCCAACCGTCACTTCTAATTTATCATTAAAGCCACCTATCATAAGGAATAAGCCGTGCTCTAGTATTGTCAATGACATCTTAGAGTAATTGTGGAACCCATCATTGCTCTCAGTGCTATGTTGTTCTGTCTGAGCATAATTCTGTATGACTGACAATCTAGGGAACTAGTCTGAGTCTGTTTGATAGGTTTTCCACTGATTAGCCATCTTCTATGTGTTCTGCTAAGATGGGTGCTCTAGCTTGACTAAAACATATTTCTTCTTTATCTTTAAACACTTGGCCATTTATTCTCTCCAATGTTAAGGTGAAGTTCATGTTTTTCATACGCTGCATTATTGATAAGAGTTTTAATGTCCAAAATATTTCTGTTTTATAGAAACAAGAAGACCAACACCAAGCTCATCAAAATCAATAGATGTATTCTCTGCAGCGTCAATGGTCTTTGGATTGTGCCAAAAATTGTTTATGGAATGTCTGTGCACCGGCATGGAAAGTGCAGAGAAATGGAGAGTAACTCTGAATGAACTAGTGTGGGTGTTGAAAGCCTGCCTGCACGCTTGCATGAGTGTGATGTGCTTTTCAGGCTGATTTGTGTAACTGATTAGGAAACTAGAAACTAGGAAACTGGGTAGCTGTGAATCCAGGTTCATAGATTCCCATACTTAAACCATTTAAAGTTATCTTGTAGCTCTCTATGGTTCAACACAGTATTGCGTAAGTTTATAAACAAAGCTTCTAGAATGTTTCTTTTTCTTTATACAGACACATTTTATTAAATAGTTAATAGGTAAAACCAGGTAACTCTGTGCATAGTGTAATTCTATTAATTTTTAATTACATAAAAAAAATTACGTGAGAGAAACATATCTGAAATAAAGTAATTCTTCTCACCCATTCACCAGCATATAATTTTTTAATGTATTTTTCCTTGTGCTTCAAGCATTTATGGCTGTTTTCCAGGATGATTTTGAAAGATGTTGGCTCTATGATTGAATTTTTTTATTAGATGTTTGAATAATAACAGTCTTTTCAAATGAAATAAGCAAATTCAACTTGCCAATCTGTTTAGCCTTCAGTTGTTAACTCCCTAGTACGGGTTATCTCATACTTTATTATTTGTAGGCCAAATCAGTTTGTCACTTTGTAGATTGTGTAGAATATTGTTAGATAGCTGGTTCCAATCTCAGTCTGCAGTGGACCCACAGCCAAGCAGCACGCACAGAAGGGACGGGGGCCAGTAACTCGAAAGAATGGAAGCTTGTGACAGCAAGGAACGGCAAGAGGAAGAGACTTCCCCTGAAGTCTGAGGTGCCCTTGCAGAACCGCTTCACTGGTCTGCAGACTGAAGAGGAAAGACCAGTCACATCAGGAGAGACACTGGAGCTGAGTAAGGCAGCCCGAGCTACTCCCCCTATAACCACCAGTGCAACTAAGAAAAGGCAACAGGTAATAGTAGTAGGCGACTCTCTTCTGAGAGGTACGGAGGCACCCGTTTGCTGACCTGACACACTCTCTAGAAGTGTGCTGCTCACCAGGGCCTCATATTGGGGATGTCACTGATGCTACCAACCCTTGTACCGCCTGCTGACTATTATCCACTGCTGTTATTTCACATGGGCACCAATGATACCGCCAGGAGCAGTCTGAGGAGTATCAAGAAGGATTACAGAGCCCTGGGAGTGGTGGTAAGGGACTCTGGAGCACAGGTAGTTTTTTTGTCAGTTTTTCTTGTCAAAGGGAAGGGGTTTGAAAGGAGCAGTTGAATCTGTTGAGTTAACAAATGGTTACAGGGCTGGTGCCACAGCCAGGGGTTCAGCAACTTAGGCCATGGGACTTGCTTTGAGAAACCAGGTCTACTGGGGGCTGATGGGCTCCATCTATCAGAGAAGGGGAAGAGCATCTTCAGTCAGAGGCTTGTCAAGCTGGTGAAGAGGGCTTTAATCTAAAGTTGCCAGGGAAGGGGAAGTTCCAGCCGTGCCATGCATACCAGTTTGATGCCAGTGCCAACTATAGATACCCAGGGCCTGGAAAAGGATCACAGGTCAGCAGGAGAGCACCTGGAGTGCAGCACAAAGGAATTCCAGCCAATCCAGCCAGTAAGTCAGCTTCATCGGGCGCTCAACTTAAATCCCTCTATGCAAATGCATGTAGCATGTGGAATAAACAAGAGGAGTTAGAGAGGTACGCCTGCAGGGCTATGATCTTACTGGCATCTCAGAGATATGGTGTGGGATGGTTCCTACGACTAGAGTGTTGGAATGGAGGGATACAGGCTCTTTAGGAAGGACAGGCAAGGGAGACGAGGAGAGGGTGTTGCCCTCTATGCCAATGAACAGCTGGAGTGTGTGGAGCTCTGCCTGGGGATGGATGAGGAGCTGACTGAAAGCTTATGGGTCAGGATTAAAGGTGGGTCAGGGACAGGTGACATTACAGTGCTGTAGGCCACCTGACTAGGAAGATTGAGCAAATAAGGCCCTCTATAGACAGATAGGAGAAGCCTCACATTCACAAGCCCTGGTCCTCCTGAGGGACTTTAACCACCCCGATATCTGTTGGAGGGACAACGCAGCAGGGCAGAATCAATCCAAGAGGTTCCTGGAATGCGTTGATGATAACTTCCTGGAATGCGTTGATGATAATTTCCTTTTCCAAGTGATAGGGGAGCCAATGAGGAGAGGTCCTATGCTCGACCTTGTTCTCACCAAGGAGGGGCTGGTGGGGAATGTGAAACTCAAGGGCAGCATTGCCTGCAGTGACCATGAGATGGTGGAGTTCAAGATCCTTAGGGCAGCAAGGAGGGAGCATAGCAAGCTCACTACCCTGGACTTCAGGAGAGCTGACTTTGTCCTATTCAGGTGTCTGCTTGGCAGAGTACTATGGGATAAAGCCCTGAAGGGAAGATAAACCCAAGAAAACTGGTTAATATTCAAGGATCACCTCCTCCAAGGTCAGGAGTGATGCATCCCAACAAAGAAGAAGTCAGGCAGAAGTGCCAGAAGGCCTGCATGGATGAACAAGGAGCTCCTGGACAAAGTCAAACACAAAAAGGCTGCCTAAAGAGGGTGTCAGCAAGGACAGGTAACCTGGGAGGAATACAGAGGAATTATCCAAGCAGCCAGGGATCACGTTAGAAAAGCTAAAGACCAGGTAGAGTTAAATCTGGCCAGCGACATCAAAGGCAACAAGAAAAGCCTATACAGGTACATAAGTGATGAAAGGAAAACTAGGACAAATGTGGGGCCTCTCCAGAAGGAAACGGGAGACCTGGTTACCTGGGCTAAGGAGAAGGCTGAGGTACTCAATGACATTTTTCCCTTAGTCTTCACCAGTGGGTGCTCTAGCCACACCGCGCAAGTTGCAAAAGGCAGGGGCTGGGAGAATGAGGTACTGCCCACTGTAGGAGAAGATCGTGTTTGAGACCATCTAAGGTACATGCAGGTGCACAAATTCATGGTACCTGATGAGGTATATCCGCAGGTCATGAGTGAACTGGTGGATGAAGTTGCTAAGCCACTGTTCCTCATATTTGAAAAGTTGTGTCAGTCTGGTGAAGTTCCACTGACTGGAAAAGGGGAAACATAACCCCCATTTTTAAAAAAGGAAAAAAAAGTAAGACCCTGGGAACTACAGGCCAGTCAGTCTCACCTCTGTGCCCAGCAAGATCATGGAGCAGATCCTCCTGGAAACTCTGCTAAGGCACATGGAAAATAAGGAGGGGATTGGTGACAGCCAACATGGCTTCATTAAAGGCAAGTCATGCCTGATAAATTTGGTGGCCTTCTGCAATGGGGTTACAGCGTTGGTGGATAAGGGAAGAGCAATTGACATCATCTACCTGGACTTGTGCAAAGCATTTGACATTGTCCCTCACAACATCCTTGTCTCTAAATTGGAGAGACGTGGATTTGATGGATGGACCACTTGGTGGATAAGGAATTGGCTGGATAGCCACACTCAAAGGGTTGTGGTCAATAGCTCGATGTCCAAGTGGAGACCAGGGATATGTGGCATTCCTTAGGGACCGGTGCTGTTTAACGTCTTTGTCAGTGGCATGGACAGTGGGACTGAGTGCACCCTCAGCAAGTTTGCTGATGACACCAAGCTGTGTGGCGCGGTTGACACGCTGTAGGGAAATGATGCTGTCCAGAGGAACCTTGACAGGCTTGAGAGGTGGGCCCATGCAAACCTCATGAAGTTCAATAAGACGAAGTGCAAGGTTCTGCGTGTGGGTTGGGGTAATCCCAAGCACAAATACAGGCTGGGTGGAGAATGATTGAGAGCAGCCCTGAGGAGGAGGACTTGGGGGTGGTGGTTGGTGAGAAGCTCAGCATGAGCCAGCAATGCGTGCTCGCAGCCCAGAAAGCCAACCGCATCCTGGGCTGCATCAAAAGAAGTGTGGCCAGCAGGGCAAAGGGAGTGATTCTGCCCCTCTACTCTGCTCTTTTGAGACCCCACCTGGAGTACTGCATTCAGATCTGGGACTCCCAACATACATAAGAAGGACATAGACCTGTTGGAGCAAGTCCAGAGGAGGGCCACAAAGATGATCAGAGGGCTAGAGCACCTCTTCTGTAAAGACAGGCTGAGACAGTTGGGCTTGTTCACTCTGGAGAAGAAAAGGCTCTGGGGAGACCTTATAGCATCCTTCCAGTACCTGAATGGGGCCTACAGGAAGGACGGGGAGGGACTCTTTATCAGGGAGTGTAACGATAGGACACAGGGAAACTGCCTCAAACTGGAAGAGGGTAGATTTAGATTGGATATCAGGAAGAAATTCTTTACTGTGAGGGTGGTGAGGCACGGGCACAGGTTGCCCAGAGAAATTGTGGATGCTCCATCCCTGGAAGTGTTCAAGGCCAGGCTGGATGGGGCTTTGAGCAGCCTGGTCTAGTGGGAGGTGTCCCTGCCCATGGCAGGGGGCTTGGAACTAGGTGGTCTTTAAGGTCCCTTCCAACCCAAACCATTCTATGATTATGCCAAGACAAAGGCATAACAGAAATGACATCTGTTTCTTCTGTACATGCCATGCCATACAGAAGAGATTTCTAAATGTTAATACAGCTCTTAAAACTTTGCTTAAAATTGCTTTTTCTGTAAGAAAAAGAAAGATGCTTTTGACTGAGTAACTTCTCATAACTGCACCAACAGGTCAGATCAGTGACGGGATTTGCTTAGATCAGTAGTGACTCATAAGCAAGAACTACTTGAAATAGGAAAGTGCTGAAAGCTGGAATGTGCTGGCAATTCCTTCAAACTTCATGTTGGAAATCATATTGCTAGTTAGTTACAAAAAACTAATCTTGCTCCCAATCTGATGCCTTTTTTAGGGAGTTTAAACAGAGAAATTGAATACAAACAAGTAGAGGCCAATGACACAGGAGATAGATGAAAAATATATTCAAACCTATTATAGTCTTTGCTTGGTTATGATATAGAACAATCTAAGTAACCCATTTTATTTTTGTATTAGACACGTGGCTGGCTTTTCCACTGCCACAGAGCCAAGGGAATTTCTACTATTGTCTTTAATAGGAATACAATTAAGGACTACCATATATAACCAAATCACATACTGTAAGTGCTTATTCATTCTTTTTTCTGTTACTAATTGAGTTATATCTCTTATTAAGCATAGCAGTGGCTGAACTTTCTCATAGAGTTTTCTGCTTTTCTTTAGGCAATGTTTCATTCTTCTTTCTTATCTTGACTTGAAAGCCTGTTGTCTGAAATCATTCTGTGCTTCAGGTTCTAGGAAACAGATGAAAGTGAAGGATTCTTTCATCCCCCATAGAGTTTAATACCATACTACTCTGACTCAGTTATTTTAAATGAAGTCTTATAATTCTGCTGTTACACAAGTTGAACGGAAATTATACAAAGGAGAACAAAATTATTTATTTATTTTATTTTGGGGAACAAGGTGATTGCCTTTGCAGAATGAGTATTTCCAGGAAACGCAATCTCTCTCCATTGAATTTAAAAGCAACCCTGAGTGTACATATTTTTTTTCTGTAAAACCCATCATCTGTACAAAAAGCCCACCATGTAGCATCATTAAATTGACAGACTGCAGTAAACAGTAGCCAGCTAAATGCCACTGAAAGAGACTGTATTAATCAGAACACGTTTTCACAATTACCTAGAAGGTGATGCAGAGAAAGGAGCTCACACACAGTCGCCGTGCACGTGGCTGGATTGTCTCTGCTTGCTCAGTGTAACAAATGGAGCTAATTGCACTGTGCAGCAGTGGATAACCAAAGTTCTGAATTTCATCGCTCCTTGTGGTACTGGCAAGAAAATCAGTAAGACAGGACAGTAAAGTTTGCCAACTCCTGCTACCGACAGATCTCCTTACTAATCCCTTTTCCTGTGTCTCAGACCTTTTTTTTTTTTAGTTATGGATTTACTTGGATGCCCTTTCTACATTTATCATGCTCTGCTGAAAACTTTAGGTAATGTGGAATTATTTCTCTACAGAATTTGAATAATGATATGAAGGTCAGCTCACTAAGGTACTTATAAAGAAGCAAATGCCAAGTTGTAAAAATATCAAGGAGTAAAAATGCCAGGTAGTAAGCATAAAAAAGCCTTACTCTGTTTATGAATTCCTCCGTCAGGTAAGAAACACCCTATACCACAATATGATACTGTGTAACTTCCTTCCAACTAAATGTTGAGATGGAATAAAAAACTTGTGATACAGCCTAAAAAACTTGTAATATTTCACTGAATAGCTGCAACATTTTTTACGGTTAATGGTTGTCACTCTCATAAAAGTAGGCATCAGGGATTTCTGCTTGGGCAAGAGGACATCAGAGAATATTGGTGGAACAGTAGACAATGATGGAATATTTACTAGTTATTAATCAACATTAAAGAGATTCAGAGGAACTGAAATTAATTTTATATCTTGCTGTTAAAAAAAAAAAGCCACAATAAAACCAAACCTCTCTATGTAAAACAGTGAAACAGTAAGTTTTTAATAAAACTTCTGAAATTTTCTACCTTGATTACTGTCAGCCATTTTTTAAGCACCATCTAAAAGCATGTTGCAGACTTTTGCACAAAATGACCTTTCAGAAGGTTACAAGGCTTAAAACGGTGGTGAGAGTGATAAAGAATGAAATTCCTTCTAGCGAGAGACACTGAACAGTTTGTCTTTCAGAGTACAAAACAGTAAATTTGAAATGGATTGTGTAAGGGGAAATAGAGAAATTGTATCAGCTTTTGTGATAGAGCTGCCTCTGATATTGAACTAGGTTTAATGAGAAACAAGAGTTGCATTAGAAACAAAGCCAGTAATACATTGATAGGTAAGTGATAAAAGAGTTTCCTGACTAGAATGCATTAAAGGAAGGAACTAAAACTGAAATATTTCAGTGCTGCCAGATGCAAAGTGAATAGATGAATATTAAGGCTAGACTAAACAGAAGCTGAATGTATCATCTAAAGGATTAATTAATGAATTTCATTGCCCATATAAAATGCAGTATCTTGAGAAGTAACAGATTATCTGAAATCTTAAAGTGGGATGTGGTGGGGTCTTATACCTTTTTGTTATCTTATTATGATTATTTC
This sequence comes from Rissa tridactyla, assembly GCF_028500815.1. Classification (NCBI taxonomy): domain Eukaryota; kingdom Metazoa; phylum Chordata; class Aves; order Charadriiformes; family Laridae; genus Rissa; species Rissa tridactyla. The sequence goes on from NC_071468.1 coordinate 105,650,290, forward strand.
ATAGAAACTTCATTTCAATCACAAATGTCCTATTTAGTAATAATTTCTCAATGTTGAACTTGACATTGCTTAATGACTGCCTGTCCTGGTTTCAACTGGGATAGAGTTAATTTTCTTCCTAGTAGCTTCTGTGTCTTGGATTTATTATGAGAATAATGTTGATAACACATACTGTTTTAATTGTTGCTAAGTAATGCTTATATTAAGTCAAGGACTTTTTCAGATTCCCATAGAAACTGCAAGGGAGCATAGACAGGACAAGCTGGCCAATGGAATATTCCATACACCAGACATCATGCTCAGTATATAAATGGGGGTTGGCCAGGAGGCAGGGATCTGCGTTCACTGCTCGGGATGGGCTGGGCAATCAATCATCAGGTGGTGGGCAATTGTATTGCATCACTCATTTTGTGTATGCTTTTATCATTATTGTTATTATTATCTTCTCTACCATTACTCTTCTATTAAACTGCCTTTATGTCAACCCATGAGGTTTCCTTTTTATTCCTGATTGTCCTTCCCTATCCCACTGGTGGGGGGTGTGAGTGAGTGAATGGCTGCATGGTCCTTGTTGCTGGTTAGGGTTAAACCACAACACTGCCATCATACTATATTTTTATTATGTAGATATTCCTATTATTGTAACCTCTGGTTGACAAACTTTTGTCTAACATAGAATTTTTTTAATTAATCTTATTTTTTATAAAGCAAATTTAGATCTTTTATTTAGTTTTGAAATTCTAACAGTTTAATTTTTTTATTCTACCAAATATATATAACTAAGTAATCATGCTATGTTTTCTTTCATAAAAGAACTTTTATTACATGTTGTGAGAGCTGATTTAAAATTGTATTGTGTGATGGACAGACACAGATTATTGCTTTGTTCTTGATCTCAATATCTATAAACAGTGCTATTATCAACAAAGTTTGTATTTATAGTACAGTCTTCACATCCTACTAAACGATTTCTGGAGCAGCATATGACCTGCATTTGGGGCAGGCATGTATATGGATAGTGTAGGGCACACTAGCCAATATACTTCATAGAAATATCTAATTACCAAGTGTGATGGTGGCATCATTTCCCTTCATGAAGACATTTTTTGGATGCCTTACAATTTATTGGGAAATTTTCAGTGACGAGAATTTGCTGTCTCTATTATATGCAACATAAACTAGCTGTATGCACAGGTACTTATTCCGCATGATGTTTCTTTTAGATGAACAATAGTCAATAACAGTTAAAAAGGACTCACAAAGAAAGAAGCAGAAACGGGAAAGGGAGGAAAAGAAAAAAAGATCAAACTTCTGAAATTTTTGGATTAATTAAAACAATAGAGCTTCTATGAATACAAATTAGTATGGTCAGCTTCTTATTTGTGATTTGCCATTTTTTATCATATCTGTAATTTTTTTGCAAAACACCGTTGCAAATGACTAGTCTGCACTGCTGGGATTGTGAGATACAACTGAGAACACGCGTATAAAAGGATCACTCAAACATTTTATCTCAAGGATGACTGATTGCATTTTGGGGAGTTCTTTATGATGCAGTGCAATTAAATTGGAGCACATTTTCTGTAACTTGTAGGGCTCTCTCTCTTCCTTTTATGTCTGTGGAAAAGGCTCTGTATGTGTGTTCTACAAAGAGCTGATCCCATTATTTATAGTTCTTGATCATTGCTAAAGTGGAAATGAGTTTCCCTCCTATTTTTTCATTTTCATATAAGAAAAATTGTGATAAGTATTTCTAGAATGAGGGTTTTAATGTTGTCGTGGCAGAATATTAATAAACCTATACCCTGACTGAATTTAAGTACATCACTTTAATGTGTTCAGGTCCAATGTGCTAGAGAGCTCGTGCTTCCTGTTCTAACGGGCACTGGGCAGAGACACTCAAGCTTTCGCTTGGCTTACTCTTGGTTTTGGGAAACTTTTTAACTCTTCCACTTCACAGAATCATAGAATCATATCATAGAATCATAGAATGGTTTGGTAAAGACCACCTAGTTCCAGCCCCCCTGCCATGGGCAGGGACACATCCAACTAGACCAGGCTGCTCAAAGCCCCATCCAGCCTGGCCTTGAACACTTCCAGGGATGGGGCATCCACAACTTTTCTGGGCAGCCTGTTCCGGTGCCTCACCACCCTCACAGTAAAGAATTTCTTCCTAATATCTAATCTAAATCTACCCTCTTCCTGTTTAAAACCATTACCCCTTGGCCTATCACTACATGCCCTTGTAAAATGTCCCTCTCCAGCCTTCTTGTAGACCCCCTTTAGGTACTGGGAGGCTGCTATAAGGTCTCCCCAGAGCCTTTTCTTCTCCAGAGTGAACAAGTCCAACTGTCTCAGCCTGTCTTTACAGAAGAGGTGCTCTAGCCCTCTGATCATCTTTGTGGCCCTCCTCTGGACTTGCTCCAACAGGTCTATGTCCTTCTTATGTATGTTGGGAGTCCCAGATCTGAATGCAGTACTCCAGGTGGGGTCTCAAAAGAGCAGAGTAAAGGGGCAGAATCACTCCCTTTGCCCTGCTGGCCACACTTCTTTTGATGCAGCCCAGGATGTGGTTGGCTTTCTGGGCTGCGAGCACGCATTGCTGGCTCATGCTGAGCTTCTCACCAACCACCACCCCCAAGTCCTTCTCCTCAGGGCTGCTCTCAATCCATTCCCCGCCCAGCCTGTAGTTGTGCTTGGGATTTCCCTGCTTGTAAATGGAAATGGCTTTTTATGTAGCTCAAAGGATGTTTATGTGGAGCTTTGAAGCTCTAATATGCTAGGCAAATTTTATGGAGTCTATACTTATGTTTCACATTCTTACTCTTTTGAAAGAATTGCATTGTTTTTGTAGTTGTTGAATAACACCAGCCCTATTGACAAGCTGTGTGAGTGACAGTGGGATGGCCTACTTATCTGTACAGCAGATCTTTGAAGCCTGCATTGATTTTTTCTCTTCCTTTTAGTTTTACAATATGAATGGCAGTTGTGTCTTGGAAAAGTTCCTGTTACTTTCATTGAGACAGATTATCTGGTATTCTGATGAGGAAAGGTTTAGAATTTAACCTGTGTGCTTAGAAAAAAAACAACCTTTTTTTTTTTTTTCCCCTCAGGAGTTTACATGCAATGTGCAGTAATATAACATAGCACAGAATATAGGAAAGTTTCAGCAAATAGCTCTATAGGTTGAATATTAGATCTGAAAACAAGATGATGCTAATATCTCTCTGCTGCCTCTTTTCACAGAGCCCTTAAAATCTGTTTATGTAGATAGCATTTCAATTTTAGCTGGGATTCACCAATATGCTTCAGCAAGCCATAGCCACTAGGTCTGCAGTAGTCTAATGTGCTGTATCCTGGACATATGACCCCTACGCATACATGAAAAAACTTTTCATCACATGATCATTAGTGTCCCTGAATTTACTAGCCTTGGAAGTGGAGCTGATCTGCAAGTCTGTCATAGCTCTAACATTTTGCATATGCTTTTGGACACATTAAGGTCTGTATAGCGAAGGGAAGAGGGGTGGGACCAGCAACTAAATATGATTCTGGAGGTAAACGTATTCAGCTGGCAGTAAAAGGACTGGATTGTGACCCATGCCACTTGTGCTTTTTTTTATTCAGTTATTTTCTAACATGACTGGTGTAGGAGATAAAAGACTTGAATCCCTTTAGGATGAAGATAGGCTAGAACCCAGTATCTTGCATCCTGGATAAATGCTGTGACTACAAGTCTGTAATGAAAAAAGATTATTCATAAGGACTACTTAGACTTACTGACTTAAGGATATTCTTGGTTACTAACTGAGCTTGCAATGGAGGTTACATCTCATCATGGTCTGGCCAATATCCTTACTACTATCTTTTATGGATTGATACCATGCTCATATTTGCTTCTTTCCCTATTAACTACTAATCCCATCTAGTATGGATAACCTCGTTGTGCTGTCTCTGTAGTTAATGTAGAAAGAGAGTCTTCTCCATGTGTGTGCAGCAGATGCATTAGGTTTCTGTGCTAAATTATCCTTCAGGAACAGCTGATTTCTCATTGCTGTCTGTAGAGGGAGCCTGTGAAGATTTGACCTCAGTAGGGTCAAATGAGTCTGTGAAAACCTCCACCACTTTCTTTCTTTAGGTGTTAAAAAGAACGTTCTTGTCTTTTAAGTAGGTATTGGTAGAAGGTGGCTCTGGATCTCAACTGGAAGAGGTATCTTATGTGCAGACATGACTCAGGTTTCTGTGTTCTTGTGGCTGAGAACAATTCAGCCACATTCCTGTTCTTGGGCTTTTGCTTAATGTGAAAGCATGGCTTTTTGTGGGTCATCCTTAGGCCCACCCAGTTCTTGCATTGTCTGGCTTCTTAGACACTCAAAGCCTCACTTTGTTTTCGATCTGCCTGTTAGAGATGAATGCCCAGTTTTTCATGTTATAGACCTTAAGCTGATGGTGTGGAGAGTATATTCCCTACTCCTGCCCTAGGGTAAGCAGATTTAGAAATTACTGACTCTCTTACCAATGTGCAAAAGATTACATAGAGATTAGGAAAACTAGGTTCTCAGTTCCATGTTGAAATCCTGTTTTCTGATTCCTTCATTGTGTTCTTAGATATCTCTCAATTTTACCTATTTTAATTGATTTTTTTTTTGTGCCAGATGAGTTTCTCAGTACTTTACATCTCACATTGTCTTACAAATTCTGTGACTAAATTGCAGCGTAATTTAAATCTTAAGTTCTTGGGATCTTCTGTTCTTGTTGAGGAAAAGAAAAAAGTAGGTAACTGGTAGGAATGAGAGGTAAAGTTTGTGAACTCATAACAAAAAATTTTTGCTCTAAAGATTAAAGATCATTTAATTTATTTGATTCATACATGGACTTAGCAGAGCAGTATGTGAACTGATTACAGCATTGCTTAAGACGTGAGATAACAAGGTGAAGTATAACATGTTGAATAGAGTTTTTTTCAGACCAAAGCAATGCTGTTTACCAAATCTTTGGCAACATCTTATCACACTAAAACAGACATAGACTTTTTACACTTAGTTTGAGAGGCAGCTAAAATTCAATATGTGTACAGAACCTTTAAATGGTGTTGAAACAGCTGGTCTACAGAAAAACTAAACAGCATTGAACATTAGTATCTTCCATGCACCTTTGCTTTCTGAAACAAGTTGGTTGTAACTGGAAGAAAAAGCAGTTTTTCTTTAATTTCTATGTCTGTGTCATGCAATGGGATTTACTTCATAGAATCGCTGAAACCCTTGGTATTCCCCTGAATTCCCAAATTATTTTTAATTTTTTGATAACTTCCTACTACTTTAGTATAATTTTGTAAACAAACAGCAATATAAATGATGGGTTTAGATTCACAGTAAATTAAACAGTGCCAGGCCCATGTCCGGCTTCTGATACCAGTTAGTGCAGTCTTGGCCGCAACTCTACAACTAAACTCTATTGTCTTCCAAAACTGGGCTGCTTTAGGAAAAGCATTGCCAGCAGGTTGAAGGAGGTGATTCTTCCTCTCTTCTCAGCACTGATGAGGCCACATCTGGAGTGCTGGATCTGGTCCTTGGCTCCCCAGTATAAGAGAGACATGAATATACTGGAGCAAGTCCAGCAAAGGGCTACTATGATGATGGGGAGATGGGAGCATCTTACATACAGGAGAGCTGAGACTATTCATCTTGGAGAAGAGAAAGCTTGGCGGGATCTAGGGAAGTAAAGGTGACAGAGCCAGACTCTTCTCAGGGGTGTACCCAGTGATGGGACAAGGGGCAATAAGCACAAACTGAAACACAGGAAATTCTGTTTAAACTTTAAAAAGAAACTTTTTACTGTGAGGTTGGTCAAATACTGGAACAAGTTACCCAGAGAGATTGTGGGATCTCCTTCTCTGGAGATACTCAAAACCTGACTGGACACAGCCCCGAGTAACCTGCTCCAGTTGACCCCACTCTGAACCAGGTGATTGGAGCAGATAATCTCCAGAGGTCCCTTCCCACCTCAGCAGTTCTATGAAAACAGAGTGGACACTTCCAAATTGTGTACTGGGAGTTGTCTCAGATCTGAGCTAATACCTGAATCACACCCGGGAATATTTTGGAAGAGTGTAGTTGACCTGAGACGAACCATGGCCAGAATCATTCTAATCTGGAGAGACATTGAGAGAAAATACAGAAAATCTGAAGGTGTCTTTTGATATAACAAATTTGACTGATATATCTGGTTCTTTAGCTCAAAATTCAGATAATTGCCACTTTAATTGCCCCATGTCAGAATGGTATGTTACATTTTTTATTGCTTTCCTTTTTGGTATGAGAAGTAGATCTTTTCCAGTACACAGCAGCAGAGATTTTTTATTTAACAAATTTCTTGCTGTTGTGTGGCCACGGCAACCTCCTCAAGCACTTCTGCTCTCTTTATATGCCACTCTGTAGCCCTGGTTTGTGGCCTTTTAGTACAGATCTAGGCACACCGTGGTGTTTTGTCATGTTTTCTAAGTATTCTTGGTGCCTCATGAAATAAACATTATTGATGATGAAGGAGCTCCCTTTCATTCCTGGAATCAAAATGAGGTGTTCAGATGCTATGACAATGGAGATAGAAACCTCCTAAACCGGGCAGATCCATGCTCTTAGCATTAAAGGAATAACGTGCTGTATGTCTTTATCAGCGATTATCAGCTTTTTGTGAGGCTGATAACAGTGTCGCTGTTTCATACAGCTGTGTTTCTCTATTATGCTAATCCATATGAGGTGACTTAAGGGAAACAGACATATATTAAATAATCACCATCTGGAGAGGAGGAACAAAAAGCACACCCTGGGTGATCACTTTAGGCCTATATGCACATGCAGAAAAATAGAGTAACACAGCCATGTGATCTATTCCCTCACCAAAAACCCCAAACAAACCACAAAACCTACTGAGAACTGAAGTCCTAATTGTCAGTGGAGCATGGCCACAAAAGCCTCTTAAGAGATAGATGCCTCAGGGTATTAGGACTGAACAATCTCTCCTTGATATTCTTTTATTTATTTAGTCTTGTCTTGTGATTTCACTATTTTTATATCTTTTCCTGTTGACTGACAGAAGCATGGCCCAAGCATGAGCAGAGTACAGATAAAAACATTTTTGAGGGTTTTACTTCATTCTTTTTCCATTTCTTTATGATACCAAGAGCAAGGTAAAGCCTGTGCCAACGTATCTCTGCTTCTGTTAGGTAAGTTTCTTTTTACCAGAGGAAGCTATCTCCTTTCATGTCAAGGAAAGAGGCCACAGTCTGAAGCAGCCATTCTGCGTGCAGAAAGGAAATGTGCGATGTCTCAGTCCCCTTTCATGAGTGCAGACTTGAGAATCGGCAGGTCTTTCCAGGGCCCACAGAATTATCCTGCCAACCTCTGTCCTCTGTAGGAAATGTCTCCAGCAATTGCATGTGAGGCAATTCACCTCTCTGCTCCCTGCCATCGCACTCTGATAATAGAGCCATAGTCCAGCTCACCAATTGCATTATTTTTGTATAAAAACCATGAAATTGCCTCAGACAAGTCAAATGTGGGATGCAAAGTGACTGTATACGGATAAAGAAGTTCTCAGAGGGCAGTGTCCACAGGATGTGTAAAGTAGCTGATATTTTTACAGTAACTGAAAACTCCAAAAGCTATTTATTGGGGATAAAGGTATTAATCTGGTATTAAATAGATAATCTAATCTTTCAGTCACAGTGTCTTCCCTAATCGATAGGATTTTCAAGTGTAATTGTTTGGTGTCTACCTGTCCGTTCACTTTTGTAACTGAGAAGCAAGAGAAGCAATTTATCTTTACTGGTGTTATTTTTTTCCAGCCTAAACCTTCAGTGAATACTTTGCTCTTTAAAAGAACATCAAAAAAAGTGGTATCTCGGTTTAAGATTTCAATCCAGTCTTCATTGTGTGAATGCCTGAATATACACAAACATTGTGGCCTGTATGTGATGTGATCTAGCTGCTTCATCATAAAATAAAATTCTGTGCTGCCTGTTGCTGTGCCTGTGGGTAATAAAAAGAATCTGAAGGTATCGTTACTTGAACTCTGTAAAACACAGAAAAAGGTCAGTCTTGTTTATTTAGTCATTGTCTATTTTGTTTGTTTGTTTAATAAACCACAGACAAATTAATGAAACTGAGAAAAGAAAACTTTAAGCATAGCAGAAGATTTTTTTTCCTATGATACAATAGAAATATATATTTTAAAATGCCAGACATGTTTCTGTTTGCATAACTGACATTGTATGTCTCTCTAAGTGGGATACTCCTGTACACAGCGTGTTAAGCACTTAGTATTTTAACCACATTTTCTCATTGCTTCAGATAAGGGGGAGATAATTGCTGGTTCAGGTCACAATAAATCGTGAATATTTTATGCCTTTGTTAGGTAATAATGATATTAATCTTGTATCTTGAAGAAAATTAGTTCTTAGAGATCTCTAGTCTTCTGTGATCTTCAGTGTTTGCATGTGTATATTTTTCTTTTGGCACTTCCTTGGAAAAATTTGAAACAATTAGACCAGAGAATGAATTAATATTCTAAAGTTACAGGAAATGGGTGTTAAGGTGTATAATAATGGATAAAATATTTATGTTGATACAGAATTTAAAAGGTGGTTACAGCAAGACCGTTCCAACCTATGTTGGCTCTATTCTCTGTTTCTATCAGTTTTCAGGGTGTATCTACTGTTTTTTCCCAGATGCTTAATTTAGGGCAAGAACCTACCCATGTGAAGTAGGATTCAAGTGGGATTCAGGTTTATACTGGAACAGTCCTGTCAAGTTGACATCAAATTCTGATGCGGTGTCAGGCAACGCAAGGTCCCTCAGCAGTCCAGAGGCACAATTCTGAGCTGTATTAGTGCTGCCACCACTCTGGTACGGCCAAGCAGCCAGAGTTCTCTCAGCAGAAACAGCAGTGCCTATATTGCAGGGGAAGAGTGCTCCATAGGAAATACAGGAAATTCAGCAATCACTTTTACATTGATTAAATGGAGAGGAAGCCATTTTTGCATTATTTTGTGAGAACTCTTGGGACTGGTACCTGGGATCGTATTGTTCTAGACATTAGAACACAGAACAAAGATTTTCCTTGTCCCTTGGTATAGTATAATGTATTCATCATCCTCATTTTGAAATAATAGAGTTAATTCTCTGAATCTGTAAAGAAAATATTTGCTATTTAGGAAATATTTATCTAGAAAAGATAAATTGATATTGGTTAGAAAAACAGGCGGTCATCTTTGGAAACAAGGGACATCAGTTTGAATAAATTCATGTTCCAGTACTTTTCTTCAGAAGTCAGTATCCTTTTAAAGACCAATTTATTAACAGTAGTTTTTGAAGCATAGAAAATAGTAACAAGTCATTTAAATTATGGTTATTAGAACACAGTGCCTAGTGCCTTGATGAGCTTGGATGAAGTAAATTTCTGGGATTTAATCCAGTAAAGAAAAAGATAATTAGAGTGAAGGAAGCAGCCAGAAAGCTTGGCAGAACTTATCTTGCTGTGACCTGTTAATGAAATGAATAGTTTTTGCGAAACAGGTAGAAAACTTGGGGAAGCTGCTGCATCTGGATGGCCTGGGAACAGATGTGGCTCCACAGTTTTCATCCTCATGACTTCAGACAGAGGAGTGGCCCCTGTCTTTTTCATTGCAGAACCTTCCACCTGCATTTCTGTAACCTCCAGATGTGGGTGTTATAATGGGCTTTGCATGATGCCAGGTCTGAGAGTGAGCGGAGGTGGAAGCAGTGCAGAATGCTCTATCTACTTTCTGAGTTGACCTGCAGACTGGTGTTCTTCAACCAATTGACCCTGTGTTAATTTTCAGGGTCAAATTAGGCTGTTGTAGTTGATGAGGTGTTCTATGAGTTGATTAGGCGTTCCACGATTAGGGGCTCACTTCTCTGTCTGTCTGGAGGGTTTAAAGCCTGAATCTATTCTGACCAAGCCTTAAACTCATCTCTTGCAAGTTGGTAAGAAGAGTGGGCTGAGTGCTGTGTGGTTATACCAAACAGCTTGATTTTTGTAACATTTGGCATATCCCTGTAACCTAGGGGATATATAAGCCCAGAGACAGCCATACATTACAGCCATACATTTGAAATACTAAGAAATAACTGAAAAAGTAAACTTGCATGTAAATTAATGGCATATGAAAACAAAATATTTTGAGATGAGAATTAATTTAACAAATACTTGGTCCCTTCCAACCCAACACATTCTATGATTCTATGAAAATTACTCCAGTAATTTGATCTGTTTTCCCTCATGCGAGGAGTGGGGGAATGAGATCAATGACCCATGAGAGATGGCTGCAATGCAGATCTATTCACCTATCCACCTAATGGCTGAGATATGTAGAAATATTGTAATTGGCCTTGTACTTTGGATTACCTCTCAGATTGATAGTACCCATTCAGCTTCACATGCATTGTACGGATCTACTGGAATTCTCTCAAGACAAACATCCCAGGTTTGACTTTTTTCCCCCTGACCATTACATATGGTATAGAGTTTTAAGCATGTGGCTTTCTTGTACATGCACTGCAAACCACATTACCAAGTAGGAAAGTATCAGCGTCTTCAACTTAAAATTGACTTTAAATAGATTTTTTTGAGGCAATTTCTTTAAGAGGTTCTGTGCCTGGTGTCATGGCCTTCTGCAACATCATATATAGCTTGAAGGAAGATTCTTACATGTCCTCCTCTACAGTAAGAGTAAGTCACCCTCTGTAAAACCATTTGATAGCTCTTCTACAGACTTTTTGGGGATACTCTTCTGAGCCTTCACAGTATGCATAGTCATTTTCATGCCAGACCCATTTTCCTTGCCAAATTCACAAGATTGCTGAATAGAGCTTTATAATGGGAGATGGCTGCCACCTTAACTCCAGGGCGGCTAATATTTCCATGTAATGACGGAGAAGTGTATTCTGTTTGTGTGATTCAAATAATAATGTTGAAAATGAGGAGAGACAGGAAATGTTTCCATATCATTAAACAAAATTGAAAGGAGACAAAAATGTTCTAAAAAGAGAAGGGGGAAATGACAGCTATTGTTGTTTTTATTTAATCCCTCTGTTCTCTTCTACTTATACTTTCTCCATTTTTTCTCCTTTCTCATTTCTTTTGCCACCAACTTTCCCTATTTTTAATTAGTAGGTAGTGGCATGGGTGTCAGAGATAACATTAAAAGAAAGCTATCAGGCTGGATTTTATGCTGCATCAACTGAGAAACCACAGGTGCTGTGGTTGCCAAAAATGGTCTCAGGTGAAAGTTATTGCTGCAAAGGGCAGGTTTGTCTCAAGATTGCCTTATTCAGAAGCAAAATTTCTTTTGTATCAAATATGTACAGAACCATTTCCCATCTCCTAAGCCAGTAAGGGTGAGAGTTGGGAAACAATGTAAAATGGCTTGTGCTTATCCTTATGTTTTTCTTTTAAGACAGATTTCTTTCTCACCCTGATAGAATTCACATATTTCCCCCAAAGCTCGCAGTAGTGATGATGTAGCTGCGAATTAGACGACAGAAGCAATGGCTCTTGGGGTTCTTTTTGTCCAGTCTGTACTTCATTTCAAAGCCTCAGTGTTTGTTTTTAACCTACCAGGTTGAAAGTGCCCTGAAAACTGTTTTCACTAAGTAACACGTGTATGAGTAACCAAAATTCTCTGGTTTGTTCAATTATTAAATTCCAAACAGAATTCTCAATTAGTCATAGGCTGAAGAGGGTTTCTGCATTAATGTATCCATGTTGATGGTACTGCATTTGATAAGCCTTTCAGTCTCCTTTTTTAACAGCAACCTCTTCTCTACAGAGCCCAATAAAGCTTGCTCAGGAGGACATTTTTAAGCTTTGCAACAGAAGAGTGTACCTGGTCTTTAAACACATGTTTATCCTCTGACTTGGTGCTGAGGGGAAAACTTCTGCATCCCTGTCCCCTTCTGGTGTGATACTAGCCATCCATATGCCTGTCCCAGGAAGTCCTCTGTTCATTCTGGGTAGGTCAATTGGAGCTGAAGGCACAACTAAATTACCTTCCTTAAAGGCTATAGGAAGGAAGAGAAGGAAGGAAGAAAAGGAATTGTAATAACACTTTTAATTTCATGGTCAAGTGAGAGAGGGAGAGGGAAGGATGTCTGAGGATGAGGATGGCTGAAGATATGTGGCCTTATTTTTTGACAGGTAGGTGAACAAAGAGTGCTTCATATTGTACAGCAATAGAAAAACAAATATTCATGTTCCCTTCCCTGGCCTATCGCCTCCAAACACCTTGGGTCTAGAGCAAAATCTCTTGCTACGTGTCAATGGGGCAGGGTCTGTTCATTTGGGTAATACTTGTAGAACTGTCAATAGCTATTTAAGTAGCCTTGGGCAAACAAAACATTCAGGGTCCTATTCTTTCCTCACGCGGTTTCCCAGTAGCACCCTCGCTTTGTTGCATTTATTGAAAACTCCACGTAGAGACTCCAAGCAGTGGGTCAACAGCAAGTCAGTGGTCAAGCTGTAAGTTGAGCTACCACACTGCTGAGCTGTTTTGTGCAGGGCTTGTCTATCGTCACCTCATTACACATATCCCCTTCTTGAAGATTGTTCCTTCTGTTATGAAGTTTCTTCACTTTTTGACTGACAGTTACTCTCGGATAACTTAAATCTTAACCTTATCAATAGTCATTGGCTGTTTCAGAAATGATTGTAACAAGACATAGTCAAATATATTTGTTTTTTGTCCTCCTTCTGTGTCTGCACAGGCTGCATAATCATGGATTTTTGAAGCAAACCAGTCCGTTAGTACTGCAATTAACTAAAGAAAAGGGAACATTGCTTGGTGCTTGTATGCTATGAATTCTTACTAGATATTGTAAAGTGTATTGGTATACACAAGGTTTCTGCTCTTTGCTTCTACTTCTCTGAATGCTAGTAATTCAAGATAGAGATGGTTTTGGGTGTCATTTTGAGCTAATCTAATTTCAGGCTGCTGTAAAAAGTGGTACTCCAGCTCTACCCCAGTACTGTTGGTCACATCTGCCTAACATTCTCTAACATCCTGGATCACGTAGATTGAAGAGTTCATTCCCTGACAGTAGCCAGACAAACTAAAAAGAGGTTAGCATTACACTTTGCTTACATCAGTTTGGAAAAAAAACACAACAGAGTTTAGGCTAGCAGGTTTCTCAAAATATCTGTTGCTATATAATACATACGTTTTTGCACAGCAACTTCTACAAATATATACTAAGTATATTTGTCAGAAAGTTTCAAAGGCTCTACCAGAGTCTTTCCTTTCTAAGCCAAAGGTCAGGTCTTGTACTCAAGTCTGGAATCCTTATAAGAAGAGAAGATTCAAAGTCATAAAAATAACCTTTTGCAAGAGAGAGCATAATGACCACCAATCATGGGATCAGTGTTATTCAGGATAACTTTGCTATATAATAGACTATCCTGCCTTCCCTGCAGTTCAGGCAGTTACTGCTGTCTGCTCTTCATTCAGAACAGGGTTACTTATCTCTTAGATTTTTGTATTTTAAGAAATTAGAAGTTATTTTTATAAAAATAATTTAAAATAAAAATAGTTAGGATTTAGACTTGTGCTGAGCACATGCGTTCTGTTTTTCTCACAGCAGTTAGGTATACGTCTGTCCTAAATGCAGATAATTACACTTATCCAGCTGGGTACAGAATTCTGAAATCCTTATTTAAAAGGTATTCATCAAATATGCTTTTATTTCATAAAACCAGATAAGTAGCAAAGACTCTAAAGAAAATTTTATCGTGTCGCCGTGCTTTCCTGAGGATTTCATTACCTTGCAAGAAGAATATGCTGGAAGTCTTCTTCCTGCCTCATTTTGCCAGCAGAGTTTACTAACTCCAGACTACATATTAAATTGGTGAAGACACTTTGCAGCTAGTAGGCCTAGGAAGGAGGGAGTATTGCATGGATACTTTGGGTAAAAAAGAACTTGGTGGGATAGTGGTATTAGATCCTTGTCTGACTTAGGCAGCCCACAGGCTCCGCAGGTAACGACAGGCCACCTCGTTGTCAGGACATCTCAGTCATATGCTTTTATCTGACTGCAGCATTCTCATGTTCTGGGACAACTTTGAGACCTGAGGCTTATCACTGTATAGTTTTCTATATGGTGTTTGAGAATTTGCTGAATGCTTTTATGTCTGTTTCTGTGCTATGGGCTAAGCATATGTCCAACCAACACTCAGGTCAAAACTTAATCATTCTCCACCTGTTATACATGAAACTACATTCCTGCTTGTCTTTAGCATGAGCTTCAACGCATGCCATGTCATGCAGGGTGCTCAGATAAGCCCATTGTTTTACTATGACTCTGGCCACATGCAGTATAGCTGGGCTGAGCATGCTTATGTTGACCACTTTCATGTTGAACCTCTCACAGCCTGCATAGCACCTTGCAAAACTTACGAACCATGACATTATAACACATCAGTAACAGAAAGCTGTTCCCCTAGCCCTGAGCTGTAAAGGGCTGTGTCACTTGAAATATGAGAACTGTGTTCACTGAGATGGCTGTTGACTAGTGTGAAGCACAGTTATGCATCTTTCCCCGTCTTTTGTTGCAGAGTACCCTTAGGTTGCAGAGCACCTTATCAAGACTTGCAAAATTTTTTCACAGTCATCCATGAGCTCAGTTTTTAATTTTTTTAGAGCTGTATTTTTCCATTTCTGCGTCTACATGTTGGATGTTATGTTAAAAGAGAGTGGTGCTTTGGATGTTATGTTAAAAGAGAGTGGTGCTTTGAGTTATATTAAATTTTCAAATGTCTATTCTAGGCTCTTGTTCCATTCCTGCCCTTCTTGTAATTTATCATATGTGGGTATCTTGCTGTCTGCTAGTAGCGACTGAGATTTCCAGTTCTCCATGACTTGAAATGTTTTGTCTGACTCCTTTTCCCCCCTTTTTGATGTGCTCTGCTAACACTGATGACTAAAGCAGCTTTTGACAGAGAAGTGTCCCCATTATCTGCAGCATCCTACATTTTTTTACTCTTGCTATTTTTAAAACAACTAATTGTATCATAGATTTTTTAATTCCTTCCCAGGTTATCCTTGCCTCTTTTTAAAACCTTTGTGGATTGCTTTTCTTCATTTCCCTCTGTGCCTATAATTCATTCATCTCTAAGGGGATTGTTAAAGACTGGGAAGGAGATTTCATAAGTCTCTGCCATTAAAGATTGCAATACTATGAGGGGGGCAATTTTCTATTAACTGAATCATCAATTGGAATTACCAGTATCACCCAGGTTGTCAGTGGTCACTAGACTCAGTAATCAGTGTCATCCTCTTTGTTGTTGCTGTTGCCCTTGTTGGGAGTTATTGATGTATTGATGTAAGGTCCTGAAAATTGTGATGCCAGCCAAGTTGCAGTCAAGAGATTTCAGCACTCTGACTTGACTTGAGGAATGCTAGATTTTCTGCAGTGGCCAAGATTTATTGGAGACAAGCACAGTTCCAACACACTTAGCCTAATGATTATCAGGACAGGAGTTAAGGGATATGTCCTGGTGAAAAGGTGGTTGGCAAAACACAGTGATATCACTTACGCTATGTTGGTCATTGACAAGCTTTTATTCTCTTTTGTGATATGGTAAAAACAGTACAATGTGCCTATCACATTGCAACTGTATCTTTGTTTTCTAACTGTGCTGTCCTATATGTTCCCTTTCTAGCCCTATCTCATTCTGCACTTAGTGCAATGTTTCTTTTCAACCATCCCAGTAAGATAGAGCATATGAGTCAATGCCTTAGCAAGCATTTGTGTTGCCAGTACTCCAGTGCACCCTACATTGGGCACCCACTAGAACATATTTTGCTGTCAGGAGCAGGTCAGACAAGTGGTTCCATCAACACTAGAACAAATCAAACCTCATTTTTTATTGATTTGTGTCTTGCGTTCACCTCATGAACTTTCTGTTGTCCAATAAAGTGTGAAATCACACTGTAACCCCTCCCTCAAATAGAATTCTTATAAGCTCTCTTCCTCTCATTTGCACAAAATCTAAGGAATTCTAGCTTTCTGCCAGTCACATCGTAACATAAAGGCAGGAATGAGTGGGAATCAACATTTGTACCTGTATGTAGGGGTGGGGGATGGGGGGGGGAAGGCAATGGGGAACTTCTGCTTCCTTAAGAGGCTGTTTTGCAATTAATTTGCATAGGGCAGAAGGATATCATAGAATCATAGGATTGTCTAGGTTGGAAGCAACCCTTCAGATCATCAAGTCCAGCCATCAACACAACGCTGACAAAAACCATCACTAAACCATGTCCTTCAGCACCACGTCTACATGTCTTTTAAATACCTCCAGGGATGGCAATTCCACCACTTCCCTGGGCAGCCTGTTCCAATGCTTAATAACCTTTTCGGTGAAGAAGTTTTTCCTAATATCCATCCTAAACCTCCCCTGGTGCAACTTGAGGCCATTTCCTCTTGTCCTGCCGCCTGTTACTTGGGAGAGCAGACTGACCCCCACCTCGCTACAACCTCCTTTCAGGTAGTTGTAGAGAGTGATAAGGTCTCCCCTCAGCCTCCTTTTCTCCAGGCTAAACAACCCCAGCTCCTTCAGCCACTCGTCATAAGACTTCTGCTCCAGACCCGTCACCAGCTTCATTACCCTTTTCTGGACACACTCCAGCACCTCAGTGTCTTTCTTGTAGGGAGGGGCCCAAAACTGGACACAGCACTTGAGGCGGGGCCTCACCAGTGCCGAGTACAGGGGGTCGATCACTTCCCTAGTCCTAGTTACCACCCTGTTCCTGATACAGACCAGGATGCTGTTGGCCTTCTTGGCCACCTGGGCACACTGCTGGCTCATATTCAGCCGGCTGTCAGTCAACACTCCCAGGTCCTTTTCTGCCAGGCAGCTCTCTAGCCACTCTTCCCCAAGCCTTCCCCTCTGCATGGGGTTGTTGTGACCCTAGTAGAGGACCCAGCACTTGGCCTTGTTGAACCTCATACCGTTGTCCTTGGCCCATCGATCCAGCCTGTCCCGATCCCTCTGCAGAGCCTTCATATCCTCAAGTAGGTCAAAACTCCCACCTAACTTGGTGTCATCTGCAAACTTATTGAGGGTGCACTCAATCCCCTCGTCCAGATCATTGATAAAGATATTAACAGAACTGGCCCAAATACCAAGCCCTGAGGAACACCACTCGTGACTGGCCACCATCCGGATTTAACTCCATTCACCACCACTCTCCGGGCCCAGCCCTCCAGCCACTTTTTTACCAGCAAAGAGTACTCCTGTCAAAGCCATTGGCAGACAGTTTCTCCAGGAGAATGCTGTGGGAAATGGTGTCAAAGGCTTTACTAAAGTCTAGGTAAGCACCATCCACAGCCTTTCCCTCATCCACCAAGTGGCTCAGCTTGTCATAGAAGGAGACCAGGTTTGCCAAGCAGGACCTGCCTTTCATGAATCCATGCTGACTGGGCCTGATCACGTATCTGGAAGCCTTAAGGAAACCCTGAAATTCTTCTTGAAAAATTCTTAGATCGGTCTCAGTAACTCGAAGACACAGGTTTTGGTGATGGTTGAGCTAGGATGTTTCAGGAGTTATGCATGTCATATGGATATGGGTAGGTCTGTACTCAAAGAGTAGTTGTAGCCAAGGGAATCAGAACAACAGTTTCTGTCTAAAATAGGACAACTGTCATTATATTGCTTGCAAAACAAAGTGTGTCCTGAAATGCCTACATGGCTTTGAAAATTATTTCCAGGGATTTGAGAAGTCTGCACAGAAATAAGGGAGAAACCAACTGAAGAAAGAAGAGGAAAGACAATAATCTAAGATAAAAGCATCCATCCCCTTCTTGCAACTTTTGTCACAGAAAAGGTGACTGATAGTTCACAGAAAGTGCATTAAACTCTTTACAGCGTTGTTCAAAACATGTTCCAGGTGATTAGTGTTGTCTATCATGACAGTTTATTCTTGCATCTCTTGAAATGTGAATAATCCTGAATAAAATCCACATCAGAAGGTGTATTCAGTTCTACCCAGAACTATGCTTTGCCAGATGTTTGGATTCTTTATGTGGAACAACAATAGGAATCCACTCCTTTGATACTTCTTTTAAGAGTGAAAATGTTTAAAAAGCACCCAAAACTTCCAAAATTGTGAAGAGTGAAAAGTGGAGGAAGAGCGAGCCCTAAAAAGTCCTCTTACTGTCCGCATTGCTGTAATTACTGTAGTAATTTCTTCTGTTGGTTCGACTGGTTTCAAGCTCTGCCACAAGGAAGGCTATCTGTGTGAACTCACTCTTCTGATTACTAGCACAATGATGAAGAGGTTGACAGGTTATCTTGTTTTGCCTGAAGCTGCTAGCTAGTCAGTCTGACTGATGCTCCTTCTATAATATTCTCTTGCTTTATATTCTTGTTTCCTGTGTTTTTTTACTTCTTTACTACATGACATTCACACAGATAAAAAGCAGCCAAAGGGAAAGAGAATTGAGTCAAAAATCCAATTCATTCAGTAGCCATAAATAATACACCTTCAAGAAGAAAATCATTAAATTGGCTGAGAAGTCCAGCACACAAGAGACTGCTAAAAGGTTTGGGAGTATCTTATCAAAATCAATAGTCAAGACAGTTTTGCAAGACTGTCATGTGATCATAAAAGCAGAAAAATACAAATGAAAATGGGGACTTACTCAAAATGAGCTTTTTTCAATTACAGTTCACAGTATGATGACTTTGGCTCTCAAGACACAAAAGTTCCCCACTTTGCTCAGGAAGAAATGGCAAAGATTATTACAATATCTGAAATATAAGAATGACAAGTCATTAGTAATTGGTAGGTGTAGTGAGTTATAAATGTAAGAAATAAATAGTTAAGGGAATATAAACATAGCAGAAACAACTTCCTGTAAGCTAATGTGTTGTGAAGGCAATACATTTAATGAAGTTAAAGTATATCTGGAATGAAAGAAATGCCAGTAACACTCTAGATTACCCTAAGATTTAGGCAAGAAAATATTGATGAAAACCAATAGTATTTAATAACTTTTAATTTTCATATTTTAAAAAAGGGGGGATATACTCATATGTCAGAATGACAAAGTGCTCTCCAGTCCATTGATTATAAAGCTCATAGAAGAGCAATAATAGAAGAAATATTTAAGATCAGAAACCCCAGATAGCTTTGGCCAGAAGTCTTACAAGATTCAGTAGATGCTATTTTTAGACCTGAGAGTCCTGGTGGACAACAGCTTTAACATGAACCAAGAGTGTGTCCTTGAATCTAAGAAAGCCAAAGCATCTTTGACTTACTAGCAAGAATGCAGCCAGCAGGTCCAAGCAGAGCCATCCTTCTGCTCTTTTCAGCACTTGTGAAATCTGTAGTGCTGTCTGGTTTGGGGTTTGCCAATACAGAGAAAGCATACTGAAGTGAGTCTAGTGAAGGGCCACCGAGATGTTTTCAGGGCTGGAGATGATGATGTTCAAGGAGAGGCAGAAAGAAATGTGGTTTTTAGCCTTAAAAAGGCTAAAGGGAGATCCAGTTGCTGCCTGTAGCTATTTATTGGGAGGTTATAGAGAAGGTGCAGCCAGACCTCTCAGGAGTACACAGAAGATGATGGGAGGTTCAGCACAGGGAATTCCAGTGCTGTGTAAGGAAAAATTGTTATTGCGAGGATGGTCAAATATTGGAAAAGGCTGTCCAGACAGGCTGTGAGATGTCCATCCTTGGAGATGAGCAAAACTGAACAAGGCCCTGAAGAACCTGTTCTAACTAGGACTGCATTGGGCAAGTGAGCTCTGGAGGTCCCTTCCAGCCTGTGTGATTCCATGATTATATGGTTAAAGAATACTAATTTTAAATAAATATAAGATTATCAGATGTATTCTAGAATTATAGACGAACTGTCCAGTTGGGAATTAAACTGGGCTCCATGCTGTTTATCCAGTTAGGTATTGGTTAGTTAGCCAGACAGAAAAGCTAGGCAAAAACTAATAGCTGAAACTGGATGGAATGAACAAGCAGCAAATTCCATGAGTAATAGAAACAATGAAGACTTGAAAGCCAAGACGTGAGGACCTACAAGATCTGATGTCTAATAAAAGTAGGGCTCATGGGTGCATTAAAATGTCCTTTTTCTTTTATTGTGCCATTTTTTTTTACAGAAACATGAAACTTCTGAAATCTCTAGTACCCTGCCAAATATGTTTGAAATTGCAAGTCAGCTCGTGCTTTCTTAGGTGTTACTGATCAACAAGCAAGCAACCACATAGACAGTGTCCTATTTCTGTAGGAAACCAGGCTGAAAATGAAAGGATGAAAATATAATTAAGACCACACAACTTAATATTATGGAAAAGAAGCCTTGTCAAAGAAATAAGATTTCATTCATTCATATCGTTAGAAGTGGGATTCATAAAACTAAAAGCAAAGAATGAATGTACTTAGGTGCTTTATTAGTCACTTATAACACCTTGAGTACAGAAAATATGCATTATGAAGTATCAATAAAGAGCATTTTTAAAGGGATTAAGAACTGCTTTGTTAAATAGAACTGGAAAATAAGATGTCAGTGGGGAATCATATCTGCATAGAAGCTCAACTAGTTGGGTTCCTTAGCATTAAATCGTTTCAGTCAGTGACTGAAGGTGAATATAAAATCACTGATAACAAAGTAAGGCAATTCAAATAAAAACAGGACATGCATTTTCACCATTAGGAAGTATAGTCCCCTGTGGAACAAACTGCTAAGGGAAGCCGCAATGTTTTATTCCTATAATGTCTTCAAATCAAAGGTGAAACCACTCTGCTGGGGTGCTTTTGTGTTAAGGCTGTTGACTTAGTTCAGCTAGAGTGACCGAATAGTGTCCTATAGGCTTTTCTCTCCAAGAGCTGAAATCTGATGATTTAATTGTCCTTTCTATGTTTAAAACCTTAGCCTTTGAAAATGGTGACAAAAAGTCATTGATGAGCCCAGAAAAATAAAAAAATGAAAGATAAAAAGGATTAGGGAAACAAAGACCTGTGATTTAAAAAAAAAAAAAAAAAAGACTATTGTCTCATTTTGCATTAATAAAACAAATACTCTTAAAATGCAACTCCAGATAGGACTGGACTTCTCCAAACTTGGGAAACAAGGGAAAAGCTGATTAGTAAGAAATTATTGATGCTTTGTGGTATGATTGTAAAAGTAACCCACAAAACAACAGATTTTCAGATTTTCCTGAAGGACAGACTTGCTTATACTATTTTCTTTGTTTGAAACTTTTCTGTTTGGAGTAAAACAACACTGGGGTATCTTTCCTGACCTCCAGCTGCCACTCCAGAAGGGAAGGGTTTGTCTACAGGCCTTTTGCCTATAGCTCTTTCCCTGAAGATGTCTTTTATATTCTAAGGTAATTTAGCTGCTCTGAGATGCCTTTAGGCAGCTGAGGCGTGGGTTTGATGCCAACATTGGACCCCTATAGGCATAAGGTATCTAAGCCTACAGACACTGGTGGAGTTTACAGAGTGGTTTAGCCCTCCTGAAGTAGATACTAGCTAAGAGCTGATTCAATCCATAGGGCACATTGAATAAGCGCTCAATCCAGTTTGATATATGTAAGTGGCAACTGGCAATTGAAATGCTTTAGGGTATATAATACCTGGCCTAGAAGTCCTGAGCCAAAAGGTAACCCCACAGATCCTGATCTCATCACATGTGCCAGCCCTGTGAAGGTATCCTGAATAACTTTAGTTTGTTGCATGGCATGAAGCACCACCTAAATCAAGCTTTAGCTCTTCACTGACCAAGATGCCTTAGTCTCAAACTGACTCCCAATACACACTTCTAGAGATTTAGAAGAACTTATAAGTCGTCATTGGTGAACGTGACAGCAATGAACAGGAAGGCAGACAAAATGCAGTGGAAAATTCAATCTTATTGTTAGGTTGAGCTTTCAAAAACAGAACATTCAGGCAGCCAAGAAGTCCCATTACAGTGTCATTTATTGTATACTAGTGCTATGCAGTATTTCAGACTTTCAGTAGGTTCCTGACAAAGATTTCAAGGGCATCTAGTAGCAAAAAAAATTTTTAAGGTACCTTTCAAAATGCAATAACTGTAAAAATGATAGTGTGTTACTAATGTCTATCTTACTGTACACATGCACTCTTCCCCCCCCCACCCGCCCTTCCTTTCAAGAAATCCTGAAAACCTCAAGTAATGAAAAATAGAAATGTGTTCTTTGGATTGTGTAATAGGGGTTTCAAATAGAAATGTGTACTGAAACCTCTGCATACAGATTACAGGCTTATTGCTCCTCTGTGCACACTTATGGCCATTAGTAGCTTCACACTCTTGTACCTGCATTATTTTCTGAACAATTTTGTTGACAGTTTAAAGAACTTTCTCACTAAATCAGTCTTGATTTGTTCATTGTAATAGCAATTGTAAGTCTGGTTAAGCTATTACCAACTGTTTCACTTCCTATTTGTTGGTATGAGTCAGTTTTCTGCTTTGAAAAAACGCCACAAAATCCTAGACCAGTATTTAACCTTGCGTGATGCCTTTTTACTTGTTAAAAGCTGTGTTTCAACCTAGACTGTTAATTCCATATCCAACTAGCCTCACATATCCACTTGGTCTTTTCATAAACATACTCCTCCTTATGTCCAAACGCCCCAGAGCACCAGCCTTCTTTGAGGCATATGCCCATCAGTCTGCCCATCAAACTGTGGCCACATAACTGAAGTGTCTGAAAATACACACTCTGTATGGGGACAGTGGCAGAACTTCTCATACCCCTATGGAAATCACTGTCTCCTGTTGCTTTTTTTCTGTTTCTGCCTCTGCTTTAGCTGTTTCCTTTTACCGTGTCTCACTATCAAATCCTGTATGCTAGCAGCGTATGTACTTATGTTTTCTCTCTCTCCCGAGTCTTGCACTGACTTGTCAAATTATGCTGTAGAGCAGATGTCAGCTACATAATTTTTTGCAAGAATGATCCCCATCTGAAGCATGTACTTCTGTAAACCTCATCAGAAATCTTGGCTCTTTACTGTGCACTTCTTTAAGCTCTTATGCTTTTCTTTAGGGGTCTAGAATAACCTCTCTGTAAGAAGTTTTATATATGTACTAGTGAAAATGTCTGTAAACAAAAAATGGCTGTAAAAAAACTCTATTGCCGAGATCACTTTTTAAAATTATTATTTATTTGTATGTAGCCAGGTATGGGTGGAGATTTTTGGTGTTGCAGTCCTCTTTAACTGCATGAAGTGGTGTTATGTCTTAATTGTATGGGACCTTTGAACTCTGGCAGCAGCCTGCCAGAAAGTTGTCATTGCTCCAGAGTTTTGCTGTGTTCAGTTTTCTGAATCTAACTACTTGGAGCAGTAACCGGAACTAGGATCTCACCCTTTCCTGGAGCATACCTTCTCACAGGCCCTTCACCACACTCGTCTTTGCAGTTTCTTACTCACTCTGATTCCTGGCTGAACAGTGTTTTATCTCCATCAAATCCCCTGGTCTGCTCATACCAGGATGAAGATATGGGTTACCTTTGTCCAGGCTCAGTGGGACTTGCAATTACAAGCAATGAGCTGTTGCGTGGAAGGCAGGTGTTACAAAACTTCTCCGTCAGGCCTGCATTTCACTGCAAATGGTTGTGTCCTGCTCTGCTTTGTACCAGGCTCAGAATTGTCAGTGCCAACTAGGTAAGGTCCTTCAAAAACACTGAAGCTGTATGCAGCGAACAGTGCTAGAGCACACAGGGTAACTCAGTAGCTTCCCATGGGTCTGTGAAGTTAAATGGTTGGTGTTGAAGACCTGGTGTCCACTCTATATGCATCTAATGGCTCTCTGACTTATGTGCTTAATTCTACCTAAAATTCATTTAGATGTGTCCTTTATAAAAGTAGGATGCAAAATGTTGGGGTTTTTTTTCAGTTTTCTGGTGGTGTCAGCTGTAATTGCAAGCTATTTTTCATAAACGTAGAGTAAAATATGACATTACTTTACACAAGTAGCAGTATTTCTGGATAACCATTTCCCTGGGCTGCTTTAAAATTGCCTCCTATAAGACCATTCTCAGGTTCAGCTATTGGAATGGGTCTGATTGCGTGGAAGTAGAGAACTTCAGGCTGTCATCTTTGCATGGAAGTTAAATGTGGAATTTATTGACACACTTGAAGAAACAAGTGCTGGAACAAAAGGAATCAACATGCGTGTAGTTTAAATGAGCTACCAATTAAATGTATATGCTAAAGGCATGGCCAGAGTAATGACTAGTGTATACACAAGCCAAGTAAACAGTTATCAAGTGTACGGTACCTGGAGTTGAGATGTGTGATTTGTAAAAGCAGGGCTATAGAGGTCAAGCTTCAGACTCAAACCACTGAATACCTAAATCTTTGGATATTCCTGCTTTTGAAATTACCTGAATAAGCTGAAGCCTGTATGAAGAATTATGTTTGTCACTGAAGAGGTCAAAAGATCCTGGTAAGTGAGAAAGGCAGTCTTTGGAAGGAAGTAATCATAAATGATTGGAAATCACCTCTTTCTAGCTTCAACACATTTGTGCCTGTGTTCTTTGCTCTTACATCTCTCATCATTCCTGTAATGAAGCCCTCTGCTTCCACCTCTTCCATTACACATCCTTTTCTATTATCAAATTTTGACTGCAGTCTCTTTGTTGTTATGGAACATTTATTTCTGTAGGATATTCTCCAACTCCATATTTCAGCTGTAAGTTTATTCATCATTACTTGTATCAAGCCCTTTTGTCCATCATTTTGGTGACTTTCAGGTGCACAGCAGAAAGTTATTTCTGAGCAAACCCACAATCTCCTCTATTAAAAAACATTGTAGATTCTGTACACGTTTATGTCTCTTCATTAAATGACTTGGTGTCCACATTCTCAAGTAATTTTTCTCACCTTTAACTCAGAGGAATCCAAACCTCTTTCCTGGACCTTCTTACTTAGTTAAATACAAAGTATCTACCTTGCAGATTGCTCTAGCTAATAGATTTCTGCTATACGATTTTTTAAGATTCTCCATCTTCTAGTGTCACTAGTGGAAGCATTATGAAATATATCCTTTCCATTACACTTATAAGCAGAACAGGGTTCTCCGACTCCTACCGTTTCTTTTATTTACAGTACTCTATAAGACTCTTAAGAACATTATGCTAAACTATATTTCATCTTTCCAAGTGAAATGATGCTATATTTGTTCAAATGCTGCATCTGCATTCACTCATGGTGTGAACACCCCTGCTGTAATATATGTGAGTAGAGCTAAGCCCAGCTGCATTGTCCTTCCCTCACCAGCATTCAGATAATAACTGTAATGATCAGTCAACAGTGCTGGGAAAGTGCTTTAGAAATGTAATCCCTCTAGTTCTGCTGCCTTCGGCACCTTCAGAACAGATTCTTGGTACCATAAAAAGTCGCAGAAGAATCTCATGTTACAGACTAATTATATAATAAGATAGCATGTAAAATTCAAAGTCACTAAGTTTAACACATGGGATAAAAGCACCTCTCCAGTACATGACAAATGAGAATGGCAATATTTGCTTTCAACACTTAGGAAAGAAACCTTGGAGTCATGATGCAAACTTCAGTGAAAAGATCAGCTTGATGTTCAGTGCTGGTCAAACAAGAAAAGAGAATGATCGGAGTCATTAGGAAAAGAAGATGCAACAAACCAAATATATTATGCCACTATTTAGTTGATGGCATGCGTGTTCTGTGCAGTTCTACCCTCAAAACGATTACAAGAGAGCTTGAGAAGACTTAGAGAAGGGTGAAGAGAAATATGGGAGGGGCTTGTGAGAAAAACTAAATACAGCTTGGAAAAGAGACAACTGGATGGCAAATAGTAGAAGTTTATTGTCATAAGAAGCTAAGGAGGGAACAATTTTCATTTTATCCTTAGAAATAAGCAGAGGGAAAACATACTTGAAAGGCAGTAATATAAATACACTAAAAGCAGTGCTTTTTCATAAGATAGTTAATGGTGGAACTTGCTGACTCAAGATATGGAAAGAAAATATTCTCATAGTCTTTCCCTAAGCATCCACTGTGGTAAATGGTGGAAACATGATAATGGGCTAAAAAGTAATTTTTTTTATTGTTTACTCTGTCAGTGACATCTCAAAACACAGACACAGTCTGTAGGAGTAAAGAGACCATGACTTCCCAGCTATTAAGAAGAAAACAGTGGGGAGGGCTTGTGCCTCTCTCTCTGCTTCTTGGAGTAACTGGACCCTAAATAAGCTCACAGTAGCTGCCTGTCTTGTTGAAATAAAAGAAGCTGCTGACAGGATCAGAACATTCACTCGGGTACAAAAGATGAGAAAAGGCATTTATTTCCCATGTTGCTTTCAACAACTTGTCAAAAAACAAAAAGTAATAATCACAGGGGCAGTTCTGATGATTGTCTTGCTCCGTGATTTACTTCACTGGTTATGGCTGACCAAGGGCTGAAAGGGAGTGGACCTGCAGTACTAACACTGGCAGCCCCCTAAGGGCAAAAGAGAACTTGAAATGAACCTAAATGAGGAAGAATGCATGTGCAACAGGTGCCTGGCAGCACCGGAGTTGGGGAACAAAAGCACATCAGTGAGGGAATCAATGCTGTCTTTAGAAATCCGGAAGGAAACATCATGCCTTCCTCCAGGGTCATAGGTGCACTGGATTATTGGTGATGCTAACAACTGTTTTCCTAGTGTATTTTTACTTTTGGTAATAGAGTGCTGTTGCAGTACGTTACATTTGCACTTACCTTCACTGCCATTGGATGTACTGTTTTATTTTTTACTGCCGTTAAGTTCACAGTTTTTATTTGAATTCTCATTCTGAGCACAACAGCTGAATTGCTAATGCATGGAAAAGCATTACCCAGAATTAATATGATTGCATTCTTGCCGTCCGCTACCATCTTCTTGTCAGCCCTTATAAACTTAGTTTATACTTATTTTGGACTGACCTTTTCTCTAATTGGACAGGAGAGCACAGAGGAATATCTAGGTGCTAGAATAGTGCCTTACTATAGTAAGGAAAAAAAAGGCGCAATCTTCTGTAAGAAGTGTCATTTCTTGGAGGAGACATATAATCAAGACCCTGACCCTCTTGCAGGAGCAGAGTTTCTGCTTCTGTGTCCATCCTAAACTCTTTCTTAAAATGTACGTGTTTCTCTATCAAAACATTGATCGAGCAGATATTTATTTTCTTTTCGTTCTTCGGTTCTGAAATATTGATTACTGTCATTCTGGTTTGATTTAAAAACTGTCAGCTTCAACTGCACTGATGGTTGCATTCCTGTATGAAGATGGGAATTGCTGGACTAGATCAGGGCTAGTAGGGTGCTTTCACTCCTGCCGATGCTCTGTAGCAAACAGTGCAGAAGACTATGCCAGAAAGCCCAGCCTGCAGGTGTAAAGTGGCCTTCATTCTAATCCTTGTTACTTAGAGATTGGTTTAGAGATTGAAATGTAGGATTTTATATTCTCTCCTCCTTTTTTTTTTTTCTTGTAAATATAACAAATTGATTTTTGCATATGAAGCTTCAGCTCTGCCTTGTGGTCTATTCAAATGCACAGCTGTGTCTGTCCTAAGCTTCATGCAGATCAATAGGGTTCAGCAGAAGGGCACATTGCCCATTTGTACAACTCTCAGTACAGGATGGCAGCCATTGCTTCAAATCAATGATTTCGGTGGGAGCTGCAGTTCATGCTGGATGTGCCTCTGCTGGAAGTGTTTTGACGCTTGCTTAGCTTTTGACGCTTATTCGTCCCTGCCAGGCGCCACTCCTGCTGAAATGAGGCTTTCTCCCTGATATCCTTTATAAAATTGAGGGAGCTTAGTGCACCGCTGTACTCTGCTGTGGGGTGAGCAAATCGGTCACGGCCACCGTGGTGATGAAAAGACGATGTTTACCCCTCTCTGACCCTGGAGAGAACTCGGGGTAACTAACACCACCACGTAACAACCAAACATGACAGGAAGGCGGTTTGCTTCTTCCCCACGGCTTGCAGTTATCTGTGTGGGAGAGCAGCATAAGGTTGCTGCTGCAGCAGCCTGGGACAGCTTTTTATTACCGTAAGTATTTAGCGATGGAGCCCAGCAGTGGAAGTTGCCTCCACCTTGAATCTTCGCATTAATGAAAAAACAAATGTGTTTAGTGCCTTATACATCTGTGTAAAATTTTGGTAGCGCTTTTAAGAGCAGAGCTCTGGGTTGTATTTCAGCATTGTGGCCCGTTAGTCAGGGGGAGTTGCAAGCAGGCAAATCTCATAACCTTTACATTCCTGCTTTAAATTCAACATCCAGGAAAAGGCACGTGATACGAGAGTCACAACTAGTTGCTGGAGTATGTGTTCAGTTTAATTAATGCCACTTTCCTTGTCAGTGCTTCTAAAGCAAAGAAAACCAACCCAAGATTAAAGAAAAATAGGGAGTCTCAGCAACTTTCTAAAAGGATCTCCTACCAAAACATAGATGAAGAGCAGGTAACAGGAGACCTACAGCACATAGGCACAACACAGGTTCAAAGAGATCAGTGTGACACCTTGAACTACTCAGCTCTCGTCATAGTTGCCTGCCAACTTTTTGCATGTGTTTACAGGGTACGTTTTGCTCTTGTGCAGACCGAGAGTGAAATTCTAAATTTTAATGCAGCATGTATTTTTGATTGTCAGCGTTAGTTGCCAAAGGAACAACCTGTGCATTGCATAATCTGCTATTACTCTGAGCAACTAAGAGCAGGCAGAGGATGATTAGAATCATAGATCAAAACCTGGTACGCAGAAAGAATTGAACTTGCTGTTTTCACTCAGTGTACAGGGATTTCTGTCACAGAGAATTTTTTTTCAAGATAACTTGTACCTCATTCCTCATGAGATATGGCAAATGTCACGAAAATCTAAGTGCTTGAATTTCAGAAGACATACTATAGCTATACAGTGTAAATATAGCAGAAATATTGCTGTAGCACTCTAAATCTGACTGCATATTTACAGGCATCTTTCCTTGACATGGTTAAATGAGAGTTTTAAACTTTTAAAAAATCAGTGTCCTCATGATTTTTGTCTACTCTGTTTAAGCAGGGGAGGTAAAATAAAGTAGGCAAGAGAGAGTCAGGAAAAAGCAGAATATTACACATTTACTGAAGACAAGCAATAGACAGGTACTGCACCTGTGTTGTTTTGGTTTTTGTTTTGTTTTGGTTTGTTTTTTTTTCTGTGAAACTATATATATTGCATTGTTACAAGTGTAAATGTTCTTATGGAAACTTATGCTGGTACTTGGCTTCACCAGAGACAGTTCTCACTTGTTCCAAATAGTAGCACATGTTATAGTCTCCCTTTTTCTTTATACTGACATAAACTGTAGCGTTCTTCTGAGACACTGAAATGTAGAAGAATCTGGGACACTTGTGTTTTTTCTTGTCTATTGAACTGGCTGCATTTGTTCCAGTTTGACATAATAAAAATGTTAATAAAAAGAGTTCTTGCCTGAAATAACTTTTGTTCAAGTACACAATAACAGGCTGTTTGATAACCCTGCTTCTGTTTGGAACAAAAGCAAAACAAAATCAGATCTTTCTGATCAGGTAGTCTAAGATTTTTTTTTTTTATTTGTGATGATTGAAGACCTCACCAGCTTGTTTTTCTACTGTTTTAAACCAATGTCATAGACATCCAAACAGGTAATATTGCTTAGAATCCTGGATTTTATGCCATTAGGCTACCTAAGGTGGAAGTCGAAGCAGAATATGGACCTGTCTGTTTCTGTGCTTGGAAAGATAGGTAAAGCTGGAGGGGAAACAAAGATATAATTGATTCCATTCAGAAGGATTAACTTTTCTCCACATGGAGGCAAGGAGGATTGCCTTCTAAGCAGAAGGATAAGGAGCTCAGACCAGTTCTAGTACCCTACCTAGAAAAGCTCTCAGCAGATTACTGTGTTGTCATGGTAAGTATGAATATAGTGTGGTACCATCCAAAGTAATTGTCACTGGTTCACTCACAATCCTGACAGCAGAAAATTTCTAACTGTAGCGGAGCTACAAGTTAAGTCTTTCATTGACATCACATTCATTTAGAAAGATCATGAGGAACATTGAATTAGAAATTAGAACAAGAGCTTTTATTCCTGTTCCTCCACCTTTTCAATTATAGGAACAATTTATGACTCATTTAATGTTACCCGTATTTGATTAGACTGCAGCCTCTCTTGACCTAACAGCATTTAAGGCATCCAGTTAGAATGTTGAATATTAATGACTGTTCTGGGTGGGATTTGAGACGTCTCTAAATATTTGACATTAATTTATTTTCCATTTAGGGGCAAGATGAAATAGCCATGGCATGAAAAATATTTTTCATACTGTTCAAAATGTGTTTGCTTTAGCTACAACATGTCCTGTTGATTTAGACATAGATGTGATAGAAAAAAACCCCAAAACTATTTGCCTCTGTGAATGTTTAAGGGACAAAGAGATGAATTTAAAATAAGAATATTTGTATAAAAATTAAAAAATTAATTATAAAGTAAAACATTTATAAAACTTTATGTTGAGACTAGACTACAGTATTTTCAATTGCCTTCCATTATCAGCATCTCATTTTAGAACTACCATAGTCCAGGGTTGTTTTTTATCCAGACTTATGAAATACAAAATTTGTGTACTTTTCCAAATCCATCATCAGCTAAAATCATCTTTCCCTACAAACCTTATCACAGTGGTTTGGTTTTCTTCAGTTTTTTGGTGGTTTAAATGAAGAAAGCAAGGTAAACACATCGCTTTAACCTGACTCCCCCTAGGAAAAGTCCTTGAACTAATGACAAAAAGAGTGGACTCAGTTAGTCATGGCTTTCCATGTGATTAGCGAACAGGCAAGGTAATGAAAAAAGGCCAATAAGAAATAATATGACGGGAGAGATTATAATCCAGGATACTGAGAAAGACAAGCTTCTCATAAGCGTCCAGGTACATGAGCCATTTTTAAAGCTGAGCTCCTGCCTGACACCTTCAAATACCTGTTCCCAAATGTTTAAAGTCTTTGAGGTACTTGCTTATTTCTCCTGAAATTTTTTTTAGATTCACTGACTCACTCTCTCTTTTTCCTTTCCTATGTGCAAAATAAACGCAGTGAAATACAAATCATTGTAATAAAGTTATGTACGAAGCACAAAGAGTTGACACTTCAATGCTTTGGGCATCATGTGCCATTTATTTCAACACTTTATGTTCAGTGTCAAAATAGTTTGGGGAAAAGGGGATGCACAATACAGCCTTGTTTGTAATAAATGTATCCATAGCCAAGAGATAGCATTGTATTTATCCATGCTGTCATTTATATTCTGGATTATTGTGTCTCTAAAAAAAATTATGAACTATTGAATAAAACATGACATGCAACAGTTCAAAACAGCGTTGCTAATTATTAACTGAAAACTTAGTGCTAAAATAAACTCATGTTGCCTCTTGCCTTATTCCTCTTTCTTCAGATATATTTAAAACAAAATAAAATTGCCTGTAGATTTTTTTTCTGGAGGATTTTCTTGGTGATTTGTAAGTTTAGAAGAAGGGCAATGAACAGCAAATTCTGCCAATACTAGACACTCAAGCAAGCGCCTTGATAGAAGTAAATAGTTCCTCCCAATCCCACTGACATTAATAAGGAGTATGGCAATTCCCCCACCTGCCCCCGTCCATGACAATCCTCTTTTTCCATACTACTTATGGGAAAGACCTTTTTTACTTACCTGTCCTGTCCTTCACAATTAGCAACTCATTTTTCTGCACTGATCTATTCAAATGTCTGATCTCAAATGGAGATCCTCCTTCTGTTTTGAATTCAGCTAAAAAATAGTATTTTATGGTGACTGGAATCTTTATTTTCTCTAGTTAGTATGTTTTTGAGTCTTTCAGTATGTAACTTTAATAAGAGGGTGTGGGGTTTTGTTTGTTTATTTGTTTATTTGTTTATAACTGTGAAAATACACTATCAGAGGATGCACTTATGAAAGTGCTTTGTAATATATAAATAATGGGTAAAAGTCTAATGAAGACTCCATTGTACTGACACACAGCACAGCCAGGAGCCACTGGTTTTCAATTCACTTTTCATTAGGAAAAAGAAAAAAGGCAGATATGATTTTATCAGTCAAAGCAGGGTATGATTTGGGGTTTTTTTCCTTTTTTTTGGTGTGGATATCTTTACTCTTTTCATGTTAGTATTAAATATAAAGAGAGGTTTTGTGTTTAATTGTAAATGAGCTGTGAAATGCAAGCTAAAAGGGCAACTTAAGTGCATCGAAGATAGGTAGGTGAGCTCTCACCTCTTTTCCTAGATATTTTGTAGCTTCATTGTAATTCTTAGGGTCCTTCAGTTTATGACACAGAATCTGCACCTGTCAAATGCAAAATAATTTTGTGCTGCAATGTTTTGTTTTGTTTTTCTCTCTCTCCGATGGGTGTCCCTGTGTTTATTTGATGTACTGTTAGGAGAGTGTGAAGGGTTGCAGGTCCTATTTGTATTCTGAAGTTTTGTTTGGGTATAGTTTGTAACTGTGATGATTGATACCTCTGAAGGAGTTGAAAATCATGAAAATTCACCCTAGCTACCTTGTAACTTCTATTCTGCATATATTTTCAAAAGTGTTGTTAAAATAATGTAGATTACCTGAGGCAAAGGTAAGAAATACAATACATTAATGTAAGAATGATCTGTTATACAAATGAAATAGCGATTGAAACTGAAGATCAGATTATGATTCTATGTAAACAGCAACTGAAAATGTGCTATGTAGCTCCTAGCATGGGAATGACTTCAAATCTGATGGACATGCAAAGTAATTTCAGGGTGCTTCAATGATGGCATAAAGAATGGTTTATTTGGAATTGCCAGACAACATCAAACTCTGATGCGTTTACTCGATTCTGTACCTGAGCTGGGCATGTCCTGGGAGTATCCAGCACATAATGTGCATATTGCCGTTGCACGTGACCTGAACTCCAAATAAATCTGGGTTGCCTAAGAATTCCTCCTGGCCAGTGATTTAAGCCTCTTTTAAGAAGTACCCTGTATCACTTTGTCTTTCTGATGCTGGATATGTGGTGTCGCTGCAAAGGAGACGTGAGGAATGGAGATGGCACACAGTATTGGCTCTGTCTGCACAGACGGGAAGCGCGCCCTGCAGTATGCTTCAAAGTACAGGCAACCCCCGAGCCCATCTCATGAGCTGGATGGCTCCAGAAACAATAGCATGAACCAAAGATATAACATTCATAAATAAAAGTGCACTTCTAGGTAAAGTAGACATTTATACTTGGGAAATGCAGATACAGAGTTTCTTAACAGAATACCTGTCTATTTCCTTTCCTCATTTCTCTTCCTTATGTGAAAATAACAATGCATCGTACATTTCATTACCCGGACTGTTTGCTGGGGTCTATTTTATTGTCCTATAACCTATGGAGAGTATGCTTGCCAGAATATATGTAGGATTTTTATTTCTATTCAAACCTCATTCTATATAGACATCATTGAAAATCTCAATATCTGTTGATTGCTAAATTATTTTACACTTGAATAAGAGGAGAATTGTAGCCTGGCATTGTAAAGACACATATATTGAGGAAAATACCTCCATTTTGTGCTCTGTGATTGCACGTTTTATCCATTAGATTGTGCATTTTATCTACTGTGAAGTTCAAGTTTTCCAGTGTCTCTCTTTGGGACTTTATCTCTCTTTTCTCAAACCTGAGAGCTGAAGAACAATCTAAGCTGCCTTTGTTGTTTCATACAACAATGTCTGCAGTACTGGATATGAAATATGAAATCTGTATTTCTTACAAAACAGGATTATTTTTGTTTGGTTTGTCCCCACAAGCAGTATCTTATTTAAGCATCTGCAGCTCAGATTTTATTGTTTCTCAATGCTGGAATGTTGAACACTACCCAAGGCAGAGATTTATGCAGCCCAGAGTACTCAGCAGAGAAAAGCAGAAACTGAACTGTGGTTTCATGCTGTTGGTGCAGACGTGTTTCCTTTTCTGTAGTGTGTAGCAATGTTGTGACACTCTGGATGCTAATGTGTTAATATGCTTCCAAGCGAAATGGGAACTTTCAATACCAAAGACTGAAGAATCCAAGCAAGAATTATTGAAAAATTAGAAAAAAAAAAACTAGAAGAAATATGCTCTACACATTTTCATATTTTTAAAATATACCTTAAATTCTCAGAAAATTCTTCATGTAACCCACATTCTGAGGGTTCATATAATCTGCTAAGAAAGTGATAGGAAGTGAAGCAGACTTTATGAACTTTTTTTGACTACTATTCTTTCTATGCAAATTACTTACCATACGTATCAGCGTATTCCTGCCACTGAGTATTTAGATTTTTTATTTTACTGACTTTTTGAAGCACTTTTATGTGCAGAAAAGTTTCTCTGGGATCTCTGGAATGTTTTATATTGATCAGCCTTCAGTCATCCATTCAGTGAATCAAAAATAAAAATGGACTGCGACTGTGGAAACGTGCCCACGTTTGAAAAATACAAGAGAGAGGGTTTTTTCTGTCCTTCGAGTCATGTAATTGTGTGTGATGGTCTAAAAGGGATCAATACTACCTCCACAGTAGTGCCTTATTTTGATAAGCTGCAATTTTTTGGATGGTGTCTTCAGGCAGAAAAGGCGAATCAACTGACCCAATACTGCACTTAGTATCTGCTCTGCTGTAGAAGTTAGATGGGGAGGTTTGGCAGGCTGAAAGTTGGCTCCAGAATAGAGAGAGGACATTTATCCATTTGACTACCTCAACACAGGGGTAATATCATATCAGAGCTCCTTTTCTCCCCCCATTTCTCTGAAACCTATTAAATTTCTTATGATTGTCACGGGATCAGAAGTTAAACACCCACACCTTGGGAAAAAAGTCTGCTGCATTTTATTGTTGTTATTGCAACATGTGGTTGAGAAGCTCTGAAATCCTTCAGTAAAGGCAAGAACAACCACAGTGAAAGAAACAGGAAAAACCGGAAAAGTGCTGGAAGCACTGCTTTTAAAAAAAATAGCACACAAAAAAGTAAACATCGGGGACTAGAACAAATAGTCCTGTGGTAACAGGGGAAATGATATAATGGGTTTCAGGGAGTAGAAAAATCTTTCTAAGACATATTTAGAATTTAATAATGTAGATATATTAACTGGAACTACTGCTATATAAAGTATATATTTATAAACTTCTGCAGAACAGAAATATATTCACTCCTATGTCATAGTTTTAATAGTTTTATTAAAAAAATTAAAAATGCGCTGAAGTCAGTGCAAGTAAAAAATATAAGCTCTGCAGAACCATCTAACTTCAGTTGGTACTTCAGCAGTTTAGAAATTTTGCTTACTGGCTTCTTTTACTAAAAAGGAAATATCTGATTTATTCTATTCATGTTCTAATAGTTCAATACAACCAGAATCTATAATGAGCAGTGAAATATTCTGTGTATATGTAAATGGATGAGTCTGGCAACCCTTGTCTTCAGATAATGGTCATATTAATTATTGAGAAGGACAAACTTTCATTTTCAGCTTTTGCTTTCAGCATTTTATAATTTCGGAAAGCGTAGCCGGCGTGCACAGAAAAGTTGCATTTCAGGTATTTGCCTTTGCTCTGCTTAAGTTCATGTCAGAAAGCTTTGACTAAAACTGTTGTGTTTCCATGAATGCCTCTATGAAAAAAGAATTTTAGCTGCTGGTTAGAAATATTCTTTGAAGCCTTTCCTTATTGCCTTCACTCCTAAAATACCCCCAAACAGCAGCCAATTCCTCGTACCTATACTCCTCAAAATCATTGTTCCTCTACTTTCCTTCCCCTTAGGGCAGTGCCACCCACCCACATCTATATCTCTTGCCTTCCTGGTGGCATTGCCACTTTTTTGGCATGTTCCTCTCCTCCGTCTACCCTGTGATGCTTTTCCAAAATTGAGAAAGAACAGGAACCTAGACTGAAGCTCTGCAACTTGCTGGTGCCCCAACAGACCCAGTTTACATATAGGACTGTCTGGAACTTGTTTAGCTGATAACCAGGTGAGTCATTTTTTTTAGCTTTTGCCTCAAAGCTGTAAAGAATTCATCGATGGCCAATTACTTGTCATCAAAGGAATGAAATTTTAGTGGTAGCAATGAGAATAGAGAAGGTGGGCCATGATGGCAAGTACCATACAGATGTCTACATAAAGCAGTGGGATCACAAAAATCAACTCATATAGGTTTTATTGTGCAAACCAGACCCTCACTGATACATTCAAGACTTACATGAAATAGGTTAAAAACATAATAAAATGACCAGCTGAACAAGTAGAGTTAAAATTCTCTGCCTGCATTTTCTTTTATTTTGCTTTTTCAACTATTATGATATTAAAGAATGCACTATAAATCTTTAAATTAAATCTAATTTCAAAACTTAACTGGTAAATATGCTGATAAAGGAAGCTTATGAAAATAAGGTTTTTTTCTGCTTTAAAAAATATAAATATCTGACTTAACTAGAAAGTCCAAAAAATATGGTTGAAATGCATATTTTGTTAAACTATATTTCTCCAAGCAATGGAACAGTTCTAGAAATTTCACTTTGGCCATTTTTCTTTAAAATCAATGGAATTCATGACGGTTACATTTCAATTAGACATAAAGATTGATTTATGTGTGTTTTAGTGTCTGGTAAATTTTGAATAATAATTCTAATTTTCAAAATGTGATAGGGATGGTGCTTTTGTATGCTTTTCATAAGTTTGTCAATTATTCTTTTCATTTTAACAGTCTGCTTTTTAATAATTTGAGTCTGCAATGATTTACAGTAGTTGAGGATTTGTTTCTTTGCGTGTTGATTATATACTTAAAAATAGAATAGGTAAATGAGAAGAATGATTGAAATTCCCATCAAATGTATTCAAATACTGTGGTTAATTTATTGTCATTATCAAAAAAACTTAGACAAAATCTGCCACAAGAGGCTTCTAAGGAAACTAAGTAATTGGGGTGACAGACAAAATATTGGCATGGATCTGAGACTAGCTGTGTCAAAAATGGGGCTGGGCTTGCTTGCTCAATATAACAAAATATTAAGAATGAAATGAAAATGCAGATGAACAGAAAATAGCAAAATGTGCATAAAATAGGAATTGAGTCAGTCAGTGCTTCAAAAGACATTAAAATCTTCAAAGTGACTACAGGAAGTTAGCTCAACAAAAGAACATATTACATTAATTTTGAGTAAACACAAGAGAATTACAGCTGTATAAATGGCTTTTGATTACATGGATTGTTTAGCTTATTAAAAAAATCTTAAATTTTCCACAAAACGTGAATGCATGTATTTTCACATTGATATATTCACACATTTCCATTAAATATGCTGTCAGTAATTTTTTGACCAGTCTTCAACAATGCATGTTGAAATAATAGAAGTTAGATACTAACATTATTGGATTCCAGATCATTGCAAGCTATCCATAGGAAAAGAATATTACATTTTCTCAATGTCCACAGCAAATCTGAATAGTGAACAGTGTGCAAATAAAATATGCACGATCATAATAATTTTGTTCTGTTAATCAGTGGTCCATTGTTAAGGGAACACTTGCATGTGATTTAGTTTATTGTATTGAGAAAGCCTAGACATGACTGAATAGTGGCCATGGGACAAGGCTTGACCTAATCAATTTTATCAACAAAGATGACAAGATCCTAAGAGAGTGTTTTGTTGTTACTGATGATTTACCTATTAAATGGTACTTTCTCAGAATAGGAAAAGTAAATTTCTGTTTAGGAAAAAAAAAACTAATTTAGATTGGTTAGGTAAGGAAAAGTATTTGTGCCAGTATTAATAAAGAAAAAAAATATCATGTTAAAAGCACTTTTTTCTTCTGCTGTATTGCTTTTAATTGTACTTTAACCTCACAAAATTTAAAAGACTTGTAAGAGACTGAATTTTCTTTGCATGGTGTAGTTTAATCATCTCTGGTAGATCTTTATTTAAATTCTTAAACAGAAGATAAAGGCTTTGTGCCTTGTTTTTTATTTTTAATCTGCTGATTACAAAAGAACAAGTAGTAATGCAGATAAAATATATTTCATACAAAAGTTTCCAGTTGAATGGAGTGCACCTTCAAGGAAACAATGGCACATTGTTCATCCAAATAATCTGCCAATCTTGTCCCATTCAGTTGCTAAAATACTCTTTCAATGTTTAAATTCTTAATTAACACAGTGCATTGTTTCGAAGATCACAGTCTTTCAGTTTTTTATTTTAATCACAAAGGGGAAGCCCAGTCTAGTATGTTCATAGATGTAAACATTTTATTTGTTTGAGATTCTAGGGCTAATTTTTCTTCTCTGTAGTTTCTGGTTTTACTTGAAATAAAATGTGTTAGAATTTCGTAGGAAATATGTAGGAAACTTCTGTACTTCCAGAGCAAAATCTACAAAAAGCCTTAGTTTCTGATTTTTTTTTCCTGTGGTCTAAGCATATTCTCCTGATTATTCAGTATATTATAGTCACATAAATACTTGAAAAGGATAATCAGAAGTAACAAGTCTCTGAACACCAAGGCTGCCAAAAATTTTGTTACAAATTTAAAGCAAATTATTAAAATTCTCTATTTCAGGAGCTTAGTTTCAGCATTCTTGATAAGATATAATGTGTTTAGTTCCCTATCTGGCTGTCTTGTTCCTGACCATTTAATACTTACATCCTTCGACAAATGCTATTGGGGACATCAATAAAAGGCTAAATAGAGCCTTGACCCAACAGGGTGCAGCCGTCCTTGTGGTTAAACTACCATTGCACACTTTTTATGAAAAGGCCTTATTTAATTGTTAATATCTAAGTCGTAAGAAGTACTCTCCAAAGCTTTATGGCTAAGGAACCATGTTCGGGTGCTGGTTTATGCACCTAGTCAATATATCAAAAGGTTTTGGTTTTACAAAATGTCTAACCATTTCCATGAACTTCCTTGCTGGTGTTCAACCATTTCACACTAGGGAAAGGAGGGAATGATGACAGAATGAGAAATGTCCTCCAAAACTCGCTTTTGTAAATCTGAATTGTGGCTGGCATACCTGTCAGTTTCTTCCAGTTTAGACGCTACAAGACAAGAAGACAACTTGCAAATAATTGTTTATGTGTTTCTTAAGCACAAATCTCAAAATATAGAATAAAAAATCCTTCTCAAAATGTTTTACGGATCACCCATAGATCCAGATTTGTGCATAAGAAATGGAGTAGCAATAGATGGTTAAGCTAAATCCTAGTTAAGTTATTTTAATTAGCCAGCGGAAACTGCCCCTCTATATCAAACCCACGGTCTGGTCACTTTGGTGTTACGTTTAACATTGGCTAAACATTATCAGGTGCTTCTTCAAAAAGTTTAAGTAATTTACAGCAGATAAATGTGAAATTATCTTCCCTTTAAATTCAGTCTTCTTCCAATATCCAGATTTCTAGAAAGCCCTTAGGCAACAGTGTCAGAGAGTACACTAGAGAAAACACTCTGAGTAGAAGACGATTTGTATCTAATATCACATTTGCAGTTGTTGTCACAGTGCACAAAATAAATCTTCATTCTGGGTAGTCCAGCAAGGGCTTGCTAGAGGAAAAAGCCAGATATGTTCCCTCCCGAGCCCTCGAGTGCTGTCCCTGAACGGCCAGAGCACTCCCGTTGCAGGGGCAGACAGAGGCTGGCAGTGATTCTGTCCATAGCACCATGTACGTGCATGTTTGCACGCATACGTGAGTAGCACAGGTGGGCTGGATCTTTTCCTCTTATGTAGCTAGTTCCAGTGGCTTGACAGCCCCTCCAAAACAGGGGATTTTGTGTCAGAAGTTCTTTAATGTGATACTTGTCACAGAAAGAAGGGGAGAAGGAAAGACGTGATACTGCTGGAAAAGCATTTTGTATTATTTTATTTTGTTCATATCAAATTGGTGAAAAATGAGGAAAATTCATCTGGAAAATATATCCTTAAGTGCTGTTGTTTTATTTTAGTCTTTTGGTCATAGAAGTTATTTCCCTCTCCTTAAAAGTTCACAATACAAAGTAATTCCTAGGAGGAAAAGAACTAAGGAGTAGATCTTCACCTCTTCCTTTCCCATTCATGCCCTCCAGAATTTAAGGCCAAAACTGCCTAGATGTTTGCAATGAGTAGATTGTCTTTTCAGCTCTTTTTTTTCAGAATAAATTCTGTCAATTTCTGTGCAAGAGATGGAAAAGAAAAGACGTTGCTAGTTAGTGTGCAAACTTGAAGGGCTTGCTTGCTGTATTACAAAATATCGAGTAAGTTCAAGGCTTCCCTGGAGTGAGTCTGCATGGAAATTTTATGCTCAGAGAACACAGAAAAAACAAAATAAAATCATTCAGAGGCATTAAATTATGCAGCTGTAGCATAGCAGATGTGGAGTCAGAGGGGAGGAGCTGAGGGGTTGGGGATAGGTCAGTGGGAAAGGTCCTGGTATGAATCACTATAATTTCAAGGGGTATAACATGGGAGAGAGGGGTTGAGGCTTAGTAAAATATTGAGGCAGCTGAGATAGAGTGGGGTCTTCTCTTGCACAGATTGTTGCCAAAAAAGGGGGAGAGTCAGGTCGCTCTGGACAAGGCGGAAGGGAGAAGGTAAAGCTAGTGCAGACATCTCCTGCTTGTTGCTGTTAGCATCTGGGACGGGCTACGGAGAGTCCTGTTATAGCCCGTCCTCTGAATCTGCCCTGTCCGTTCTGCAACAGCACTGCTTTAGAAAATGTCTGCTTTGCTTACACCCCAAGCTTTCTCTGCTTTCCATCTCTGAGTACAGAAAAACTCCTGATATAGGCCCTGGTAATTGCTTAGATACTATTGTTTTGAAAAATATATTTTAAAAATTATTATATATCAAGAAACCCAGTTTGTTCAGATTCAAGATAGTGGTAATATAATCAGTGTGCTTATAATATCCCCAGTCTGGTACTCGTTCATCATATGTCCTTATAAATAAGTTACTTATGTGTTTTAGTACAAATACGAATCCCAAAGATAAAATTCCCGGAGTTCTGCTCTCAGTTGGAGTTGATACAAATTAATTCTGACTATCAATTTTGCAGGAGAAATGTTGATTTTATGTT
Organism: Rissa tridactyla; assembly: GCF_028500815.1. Taxonomy (NCBI): domain Eukaryota; kingdom Metazoa; phylum Chordata; class Aves; order Charadriiformes; family Laridae; genus Rissa; species Rissa tridactyla. The sequence goes on from NC_071468.1 coordinate 105,691,460, forward strand.
ACTTATCCACTCAGTTGTTATGAAAAATTAGAGAAAGACCTCGTCTAAAACTGCAGAGATCCACGCATGTGCCGTTTGGTACCCGTCTACTTGCAAGAGCTTTTTTAAACAGTCAGAGTTCTAGTGGACTCGCTGAGCTTAATCATATACTGTCTACCTTTCCCTTGGTTTCGTTATGCTTTATATCAATGAGATGGACTGTTAGCATTTTGCTACAGCAAGCATATTCAAAGTATATAATCTATCAAATTAAGAAAAAAAAAATAACTAAGAGAGTTTGGTTATCTGAAATGAAAATAGATATAATCTATCTATCTACATATGAATAATTTTACCAAACATGTTTTTTAAGAGATTGTTTCCAAAGAGATGAATCTAATATGGTGTATGGATTCCATGTTTCAAAAGGTGAATCAAGATAAAAGAAACCGGTATTTCTAAAACACGAAAAAAAAAATCAATGTCCACATTGAAACAAAGAGGGATTGCATCTCCTTGCTTCCATACCATAATTCAGTGAATCTCCTCTGATTTAGATTCCTCTGTCTCTTCACTTATTTTGGGAAAATATATACAACCAAGTGTCCATTTATACTACTACAACAAGAAAAAAAAAAGACCATTGTAACACCATGCAAGACTCTGTGGTATCCTGTATATTGCGTGTGTTCCTCTCTGAGTGAACTGCTCAGCAATTTAACAGTCCCTTTAACGAGTGTGAATAGCCTTGCAGTATGGAATACGTTGTTCTTCTTTTCTGTACAAACCATCTGGAATACAGCAGCAGTTTTTGCAGCTGCCTCTCCTGGTTTCTTTGAGAAAGGGAAGATGTGTTGCCAAAAACACATAACTTACTTTAATTAAAATCAAGCCAGCTGAGACTAGTGACATCTCTTTCAAAGCTGGTAAACAGTTATGACATGTAAACGTATTTGTTTACAGTAAGGGTTACTTGTTAGAGCTTCTGCTGAATCAGAAACCAGAATTCAAGCTTTACTTCCACTCAAGCTGTTGTGTTCAGAGTAAAAAACATCTAAACTATAAAAAATATTTCTGTATAAAGTTAAAACTTTAATCCTAAAGTCCAGGTTTGTAGCCTTTGTTTCATTACCAATATTCCTCGCTAAAAATAAAAAATACATACATTTTCTTTTCTTAATTAGTTTATAAAAAACTTCTTTGATGAAATTTAGTGTGTTCAGGTTCTCCTCTTGTTCCTCTTCACTAGTTCAATTTGGGAATGGTTCAGGTGGCAAGTCCTTATTTCTTTCCAGTTCTCCCTTAACAAAAAAATCTACGGAGCTATGTCAGAGCAGAACTAGAGTGAGACAGCAGTAAATTAGACCCAATGGAAATGGATGTGTAGACATCTGAGCTAAAGATCACAGGGAAAGGAACATTCAGCAGCCATTGAATTCACCAAAGAAAAAACAAAATAAAGCCTCCTAAGTCAGATCACACGACTGTGGGGCTTCACTAATTGCTCATAACAAGCATACAAAGAAAGCACTTGAAAGGAACTTCTTTATATCAAATATTCTCACAGTGGCTTATAAAGAAAATTGAGCAGAGGATCACTGCCACTATGTCATTAATATTGTCTTTCAAGATCATAAGTTTGATCAGTTCCTTTTTTCTCCCTGCACTTCCCTGAAAATATTTTTCTCTTGCATTAAGTGTTTTTCTCTTGGATAAAACTTCCTTACACAGACTTGATACTTAAAAGTAAAGGAAAATAAATAATAAATTTCTGTTTGTGGAGAGCCGAAAGCATAGAATGATAGAATTATTTAGGTTGAAAAAGGCCTTTAAGATCACTGTGTCCAACCGCAAACCGACCCTGCCAAGTCCACCACTAAAGCGTGTCCCTAAATGCCACACCTGCATGTCTTTTAGATACCTCCAGGGATGGTGACTCAGCCACTTCCCTGGGCAGCCTGTTCCAATGCTTGACAATGCTTTCAGGGAGGTATTCTCAAAAAACTGAACTAAGGTAACATATCTGGGAAGATGGTTTCACACAAGATAAAAAATCAAGAAACAGTAATTTTCTTTTTAAAAGTTAAACTGGTTTGGTGTGTAATCTTTTGGCTGTTTGCTCTCTTTGCTTGTTTTTCCTTAACTTTTGCTCCCCTCTCCCTTGTTCTTTGCTTTCTTGCTTTCTAAGTGTTCCCTGGGATAGTTGGTGTATCTGTCACACAGTAGTATGGCACGTGCAATACAAAAATTGAATGCTAACTCTAGCAATCTCTGCCACTCTTAAGGATGCTATACGGAATTTCTCACCTTTTAAGTCACCGATATTTTAAAAAATGATATATTCATTCTCTTCTGCACTTCCCTGTGCGTTTCTCTCCCTGGCTGGTTAGCTAAATAACTCTCTGAGCTCCATTGGCTATGTCAACTAGATCTTTGTTGACTGTAATGGGACATTTAACAACTAGGGCATATTTTGGTACCTACATTATCCAAGTAAATTAGTCTCACACTGGATTGCACAGACAATGTTTACAGAATTCTTGATACTGATAAGAAAACTGGAAGGGGTACAGCATTTCTTGGTCCATAAACTTGTTTTGAACTTGTTGACAGCAGGTGTTAGCAAAACTCACCCTGCTGGTGGCTACAACTCAGTAGGCAAAGGTATAAGTGGGGGTTCCGGCCAGCTGCCAGACCCTAACACCAAGCATTTATGATCAAAATACACTGCACCATGAAAAAGGGGATCTGTGTCCCTCATTCCAGGAATTCAGTTGTAATCTAGCACCAAATTTGGAGCAACACTGGTTTGTGACTTTGGCTGAATCTTACTAAGAAAAGTTATTACGATATGAGAAACCATTTGAACAAAAGTCATACAAGAAAAAGAAAAAGTGATACAAGTGTAACTGTTGAGGCAGTAATAATTAGCAGCTCAAGGCTATGATAAAAAATGTTCAGACACAAAAAGGTCTAAAACCCTAAGTTAAAAAAAAGCAGCAAAGAAGCAGACAATCTACGTGAACTGCAGTTCTGCAATATCAAGGCACGGTCTCTTCTGAAAAGCAGCAGAGGGTGATCCTTCCCCATCTGACTGACAGCTCTCTGGCCAGCAAATCCTCATCTAGCATCTAATCAGCAGTGGTGAGTATATTAATGCTTAGCCTAGTAGCTCATTAGCCATAACTGTCTATTGTGTGTGTTGGCCAATATATAACTGTCTATACTCTTGCACAGTTTCTTTGCTCGCTATAAAAGAGGCCCAAGAATAAGTAATCAGAAGGGGAGGGTTATAGCTGGATTTACAATGCAGGTGCTTAAATGCCAGTTGATATGCAAAACAGTTCTTTTATAGCTTCACCAGGCACCTCTATTAGTACCAGTCCAATGACTATGTCATAGTTTTACTTAACAAATCTGATTAAATTAATTCCACAAAGTGATAAATTCATTAATATATTGTGGGGACTTCCTGAAAGGTCCCACATCTATGCTAATTAGAAAAACTTCAGCGACACCGCTGCTAATGTTATGAGTGGAAAATTGGCAGTAGATAGTGTTCAGTTTTCTACCTAAAGGAATATGGAGTATTAGTGGTGCAGTTTAAATAAAATCAATCGCTTGGAGTTAATCACTTAGTGTTAGGCCACATTGGCGTACTACTTATATAGAACTTGCTTAGCATCAGTGCTAAAGTTGCTGAAGCCTTTGGCTGCAAGCTGCAGACTTTCACCTACATAAGTTGAACTTGTTTTGAACTTCTACGTAGTTACACAAAGGAAGGCCCTGCGACCAGTACAAACCAGGAGATAACGGTGCTACTGCTGTCAGCGATGGCTGCAACCTGACAAGATGACATTTAATGGCCCATCTGGAGAAAGAGAAAGAATCCAATGAGGAATAAGAAGACCCCAGACCAGAAATTACTATTGGACCGAGGGGCGTGTGCAAGCTGCATGAAGAGCACGTGAAGGGTGGATGCATAGATTGTAAGGGTATAATTGCCCAGGAATTTGTTCTGTGTGCCTCACCAGAGGCACCCAGCTTGAGCTGTCCTTGCTGCTGTACCACTGGAATAAATTATTTTTGGGGGGATTATTGCCGGAGTCTGCTACTGGAAGACTAGGGTGAAGAAACTCCTTTAACACTAACAAACTGGTAAAGTGCTAGACAACCATTTACGATCACAGCAATGGCACCTTGTTGATAGTGTCCTAGTAAAGTGCTTTCCTGTTTGTCACGTCAGGTTTTCTCAGACCACATTTGGTGCAGGTTGCTGGTCAGACCATCAGTTAGAGAGCAGTGCAATATCCCTCACTGTCCGATGCTTGCAGAACAGACAGCAAATTCTCATTAAAATACTAAATGCTGTGTCATTCAACGTGGCAGTCACAAAAAGGAAAATGATTGAAAAGTAAGCTTGTTATTGCATCTATTCAAACACACAATCATAGGAAATGAAAGGTCTCGAAGTTGCATTGCAGAATGCCCCAGCAAAGTACCTGTTTTGCAACAGACGGCTCTTGGGATGGGTTTAATGGAAATGGCAGGTTCATCAGTTCACTATTGTATGTATGTACTTCATAAAGTGGGTAAAATGTTTTTATGGGCCTTCTCAACACGCAGTCCAAAGATGCACAAGAAAAGTTTCCTGTGCTGGAAGATGAGTGATGCATAGGGAGGAGGTTCAAGAAACTGTTGATCAAATAAAAATTTCAAGTAGTTCCCTGAATTCTTGAAATCAGTATATGTCCCTAAAGCCCCATCGTTGTTGTGCCACTTCATAGTGAAGATGGCCAAATATTATCAGCGGGTGAGAGGAATTCCCAGTAGAAACATTTGACAGTGTATGCAAGTCCACATCTTCCATCTCTGATGGAATGACAAGTGAAATCCAGTGGTCAGCAAACTGCAGTACCATCTACTGTGCTGGACGCTTTTGAAACCATGAAACAGATGTCACAGTGCAAGGCTAAGTACTGCTGACATTTCTGCCAAAATAAACAAATCTGGAGGTTAGAATTTAATCACAAATGTTTGCTGCTCTTCACTGTTATGTGTTAAATGAGAGTCCACAGTAGCTGAAGGATGCAGATGTCACCCACCTTCTCAAACTGAAATCTGTCCCATCATGGTAAGATGACTGGGGTATATAATTTCTGCCAGTTGTTTGGGAAATCTTCGCTGCAGTAGATCTCTACAAGCTTGAGGCTGAAAGCGATCCTCAGAAAATCGGTGTTAAGGCATGGTTCATGTGACTTTTAAAGCCTCAAAGATTCGAGGATGTGAGCAGAACAAAAGCAAGATGTGTGAGTCATATTTGTCAGTCAGTGAAAGCCTTTGGCCCTGTGGCAATACTGTGACTATCTGTCAGAGTTTCTTGGAGAGAGCTTCACTTCATTTAGTTATCCAGATTAACTGGCGGACTGTTCACTTATTTCACAATGACATGGCAGCAACAGTCTTTAAGTAAGCAGCAGTGCTGAGGTCTTTTGCTGTCACATGTGGTCCTCAGTAAGGCTCCGTCATTCCACTAGTATAAGACTGTGGTGAGCAAAACTCCTTCCTACATTTAGGCACGATGCTATGCAACCCCACATCCTTTAGTGTAGACGGTGCATGTTCGACCTGCAGAGACTCTGACCTGATCTAAAGGCCAGAGAGCAAGTGGGACCTGCCAGAACAGAGCTGCCCCTGGTAGAGGCTGCAGACCTCCTGACTGGCTGCTTTGTCTGCACCATCAAGCGTCTCAACCTGCACCTCAGCGTGAGGGAAACAGCAGTCCTGTCTCTGTCTCTCCCAGCCACAGGTACTGGCAATTCACTATGGAAATCTGTGGACAAACTCTGCCAGTCTGGCAGCATCCTCTCTCACCACATCTCTTGATGATGAAGCTGGTGTAGCTTTTGGGAGATTAAATCAGCATGTCTGGAATTAAAAGGGCATGTGACTTCAAACAAATGTTAATGTGCACTTTGTGGTTGTCACCATTCTTCTCTATGGTTGTAATACTTGGACAAATTAACACTTTCCACATCAAGCTTTCCAGCCAGTTCCATGTGAGTTATCTTTCTCCCTTTAATGGTGTTAAAATGTATAGAACAATACGATCCCAAGCAGTACTGAGGCAGCGTTCCTCCAGGGCCTCGCTACACTGGTCCAAGCATCTGATGCTTATCTCAGAAAAATGATTGCTCAGAGCTATTTTCTTATTTTAAAATGTGTGAACAGCTGAGAGGTCGGCCAATGAATTGTTAACCAGACATGCTAAAAGCAAATCTTCAGCTGTATGGCATTTGCTCTACAAGATGGGATACTGCAGATAAAAAAGGGTCTGCTGTGCCAGTGATTATGAACTGATGCTGTCAAAGCCAATGAGCAAAACTGACTGACACTGTGCGGCACAGAACACAGCAAGGGAAAGCAGGAGGCTTCCTTTCATGCATGTAGCTCTTTTGATGAAAGTGTCAGGCATGTACCTCACCAAATTGTCCATAAAAACAGAACCCTCATGTGATTAACTAGCAGAAGACTGGCAATAGCATTTTCTGTATTTACCATGTAGATACTTCAGTTTGGAAGGTTATGAAATAGAGCATCTTTGTTTTCCTGTGAACAGAACACACAATAGAAAGGCTGTTATCAAATAATGCAATGAGGTGTCTTTCTTTTAATTCTGTGAAAAGTGCAGTTGAAGGTATTGACTGGGGAGGTTGAAACCCTTGGTCAAAAACCTTGAAATATTTCAGTTTCCCATGAGGATTTTTTCAGGAAAGACGAAATCTGCTCTGATCTGATCTTTAGAGAGGAGTATATGGCAGTTGCTGCAATATTTTTTGATCATATTTCTCAGTGGTTAACTTTTTTAATATTGCAGTTCAATATTCTGCCCAAAAATCATCTATGGAAAATTGACATAAATTTACATTTGCAGAAAAATATTTCCATAGAAGAGAAAAATATTTTGTATCATTTCAACACAATCTTTTCAGTAATCTTGGGATTTCCAGGCATTAGTCTTTCACAGATCATTTCTGTTCTATGAAGGAATCAGTGTAAATGCTTTGACAACACAAAGAAAATTCAGTTTCTTATCCATTGATGCCCATTATGTCCTGGCCCATGAACAGCAGTATTGATTAAATAACCTTCATACTACATTATGCTTTGCTTTATCTTTCTTGGCCTTAATTTTAACTTTTTAATCTCCTGAGGTAACAGAATGAGTCCCTTGGGCAACACATTGCTCGCAAGGCTTAGTTTAAGTCTAGTCCAAGATAATAATGCTCAACAATACATTTCTAGGATTTGCTTAATAGCTTAAATTAAACCTGCAGTTTCTGTCTCAGTAGATTGAACAGTGGCTGAGGAATCAAGAGTTCCTGATTGCTGATCTTGGCATAGCTTTGTCCACCTCTCCTAAATCCTGCTTAGGAGGAATACTAGATATTTTTTTTTTGGCACATAGAGTATTTTGAAAATAAAAATACCATTCTTAAGGGTAAATATTAATGATGTTACAGCAGTCATTCCATTTATATCTCAAACACGTTTCAGAAGAGATTCAAATGGTATCCCACAGGAGAAATCATGGGCTTAATCTCAGTGGTAGGAAGTTTCTGATCTTCCATGTGAAATTACATCAATTTGAGCTTTTGTGAATTTGCATTGCTTGTAATAGCATATAACTGGGAATAACCGACAATGCAAAGAACTTTGCTTCTCTCAGACTTAGGTTTTGTTTAAATAAATTTATAGTGGTGAAGGAAGGGGAAACACCATTTAGAATAAATCCAAACCTTTCCAAAGCAGATGCCTTTCAGAGCAGGATTTGATATCTCTGAATTCCCAGTTTAGCGACCCAATAAAACCAGTTACGTGAATTATCATTTGGAGATTATAATACTTATAAACTTTAACAATCTCAATATTAAAAAAAAGGAAAGGGGGAAGGCTGCCTGAGGAAGAATGTGCCCAAATAATCACCTAGTCTTGACCTGGCATGGAAGGAGAGGATTGCCAGCACATACCAGATTTGTGACCGAGGTTATAAACCAAAAAAAAAAATTCTAGGGAGAATTATGATACATAATCCGATGAAAGTTTTGATGTATTTCTGCCTAAAGAATGAGAATTTAGGATAAGATAGGATTATCAATTACATATTAAGTATTATTGTTTAAACAAATAAAATTATAAATATAGTAAATTCTGACATGCTTGAAGTTTTTGGTTTTGGTTTTGGTTTTGGTTTTTGTGGAAAGACAATTAGGATTTCTTAATATTCTCATGCCATTACAGCAGTTCTCCAGCGGTAAATATCAAACCAGAAACTCATAACATTTTTACATACATTTTACTCAAGAGAAAAAAATGGATGATATTTACAGGAAAGTGGAGATAAACTCTCCTATGCATTAAAATCATAATGTCATGCAGACAGTGTTTGCCAGAAATTATTCTGGAAGTTTGCAATAATACAAGGAGTTATAGACAAGATGTAATGTCTCCACAGGCATTATAGGAGATGTAATGCCTCCACTTGCAACCACAGCCCTTATTTATAACTTGGTGGAATTATAAATTGGTATTTTTCTCTGACAAAGGTTTGTGCTCTCATTGCACATTGTTTATATAGATGTAGCCTGGTATAGACTATAAATTAGAAGATTGATTCTAAACCTCATGGGAATTAATTCTGGAGTAGCTTCCAGCTACCAGGAGAGGAGGAACAAACGTGCATATATTAAAGTAGATGTTAGTAAATGTACACTTGAGGTTAGGTGATGAGCTAGGCTGGAAACTGCATTCTATGACCTAGGAAAACTCCTCTCCTCTCCTGTTCCAAACCATGTTGCTGTTAGATCTTTATTCTACGCCTAACATACTGTCTGCTGGTAGGCAGCCTTAAATAGTTCAAGAAAAGAAATGCACTTAGAAAAACTGACATCGCTTCATGCCACCTGGCTTTAGATGTCTAAGAGTTAGAGAGGAATAGCTAGTTTCCTTTTCATAAAGACATCACAAAGCTTGTTTCTGTGTCTATGAAGGCTACTTACAGAAACAGCCCAGAATTAGATGACTAACATATATTTGTCTAGTTTTGGTACATCAAACATAAGACACTGCCTGAAAAAGATATATAGATCACACTAATTAGGTACAAAAATGTATTATTTAAGGTTTATTTGAACAGTTTTTATACTTAAAATCAATAAAACTGGCTTTGCTGTCATACTGATGTTGAAACGTTTTGCCCCATCCACCTTATCTGTTTGCAATTTGATGTAGTCAACTGCCCTGTAATGTTGGAAGAAAGGAAAAATATATATAAGTGTGTGGATTTGGAACTGATGGATTCTGCTAATATTTTCTTTGTCTTTTCTGCAGCCCCTGCTTCAAAAGTATAAACTGCTTCATTGTGCCAATCTTTCAAAGTCAAAGACTTTCTAAGGACCTGCACTTTTGCATCAAGTAAAAAGATCAGATTTTCAGTCATCTGAAAATCCAGGGATCAGGTGGTCACAGCCTAAGTTGCTGAAAGTCATCTACTAGCTCGTCATGCTTCAGAGAACCTTTTCCCTTTCTAAGGCTTTCATGACCTTTGTGATAAGTGCTGGGTGCACTTATATGTACAGCAATGTAATAAATAGTGCATTTGATGCTGTTGTCACTGTAGCAAATGTTCATTTTCCTGATAAATGTGTAAGACCAGTTTCTGCTCACAGATTTCTTGTTATGGAAAATTATTTTGCCTTGACCAAAATCTTTCCCTTTTCCCCACTGACTGCTTGTTCTGTTCTTTATATTTTTTCATATTTGTAAGCATATTTTCTCTTCTCTTGTTGCCTCTATAAGAAGACTGGGACTGGTCTTGAGACAGGTAAAAGCTTCTTTAAACGGTAAAAGGGATTTGGCTATGAAACATCCATTAGCTGTATGTTTAAACTTATACATTGTTTGAAAATGTTAATCTTCATGAATTCAGCCTTTTTATTCGCTAAATAAAAGTTGCCTCCATCATCTTATGATGGTTCTCCAGCTCTCCTGCAAAATGTGAAAATTTAGAAATCATAGCAACCTCTCTAATTTTAGGGCACAATGTATTCATTGTTAGAAATGCCTCTAAAAACCTACAGATGCTTGATTACAGCTTCCAGGGGCAATCATCTTGTTAAATTGTAAGCGTCTTAGCATTTGCCAAACTTTACTGTCTCTTATAACAACAAACATTTCCAAAATTGATTTTTGCATATAAGAATGTGCAGGTTTCTGTAAAATGCAGGTAACATTTTCAGAAATTATTGACAGCAATAAACCCCCCAAAAAACTTTCCCTCATTTTACTTTTTTATGTGCTTTCAGCACATTTCTGATAAAATTCAGGATCAAGTGTGAAATACAAAGCCCTAAAATAATAAAAAAAAATCATTAATTTGATCAATTTCCTCAGTTTAGATTAAGATAAAAATTAAAGTAATTTATAAAAAGCCTAAAAATTATGATGGGCCAGTACATTTTCTGTTCATATTCAGGCAACAGTGTAATCAACATCAATAATAAAAGTTGAAATTGTCAGGTTTTTAAAAACATGGAATATTCTTTTGAAGCTCAAAACATTTTTAATGTAAAAATTAAACTAGGCTGTGCTTTTATTAGCCACCCACCCAGCCCTGATTTATGTAATCTAGCTGCATGTCAGTATAACTTTGTTATCCTAAGTAGACTACCTCAAATCTGTATCATCTGTGGAGAAATGATGCAAAGTTTATTGGTATTAGAGAACCCTACATGAATCATAGAATCATAGAATCTTCATGGTTGGAAAGGACCTTTGAGATCATCGAGTCCAACCAAACAACCTACAATCTCTGCCACTGGCGCATGCCCTGAAGTGCCACATCTAGACGTTTCTTAAACACCTCTAGGGATGGTGACTCAGCCACCTCCCTGGGCAGGCTGTTCCAGTGCCTGACCACTCTTTCAGTAAAGTAATTCTTCCAAATATCTAATCTAAACCTCCCCTGCCGCAACTTCAGACCATTTCCTCTGGTCCTGTCATTATTCACGTGGGAGAAGAGGCCAACACCCACCTCTCTACAACCTCCTTTCAGGTAGTTGTAGAGGGCAATGAGGTCTCCCCTCAGCCTCCTCTTCTCCAAGCTAAACATGCCCAGCTCCCTCAGCCTCTCCTCATATGACCGGGTCTCCAGACCCCTCCCCAGCCTGGTAGCTCTGCTCTGGACGTGCTCCAGCACTTCAATGTCCCTCTTGTACAGAGGGGCCCGGAACTGAACACAGGACTCGAGGTGAGGCCTCACCAGTGCCGAGTACAGAGGCACCATCACTTCCCTGCTCCTGCTGGCCACGCTATTCCTGATACAAGCCAGAATGCTGTTGGCCTTCTTGGCCACCTGGGCACACTGCTGGCTCATGTTAAGCTGGCCGTCCACCAGCACCCCCAGGTCCTTTTCTGCTGGGCAGCTTTCCAGCCACTCTTCCCCAAACCTGTAGCGTTGCTTGGAGTTGTTGTGACCAAAATGCAGGATCCGGCACTTGGCCTGATTAAACCTCATACAGTTGGCCTTGGCCCATCAATCCAGCCTGTCCAGGTCCCTCTGTAGAGCCTTCCTACCCTCAAGCAGATCAACACTCCCACCTAGTTTGGTGTCATCCGCAAACTTACTGAGGGCGCACTCAATCCCCTCATCCAGATCATTGATAAAGATATTAAACAAAACCGGCCCCAAAACTGAGCCCTGAGGGACACCACTGGTGACTGGCCACCAAGAGGATTTCACCCCATTAATCACAACTCTCTGGGCACGGCCATCCAGCCAGTTTTTTACCCAGTGAAGAGTACACTTGTCTATGCCATGATTCACCAGCTTCTCCAGGAGAATGCTGTGGGGGACGGTGTCAAAGGCCTTACCAAAGTCCAGATAGACAACGTCCACAGCCTTCCCCGCATCCAGAAGGGGGGTCACATGGTCACAGAAAGAGATCAGGTTGGTTAAGCAGGACCTCCCTTTCCTAAACACATGCTGGCTGGCCCTGATCCCTTGGCTGCCCTGCACTTGCCATGAGAGCTCACTCAAGATGATCCTCTCCATGATTTGCTGTGTACCATAGCAACATCTCTTTTTGCATGCGCTGTGTATGGACGGTTAATATTAGATATGTCATTACCTGGCTGATATTATTTTGAGTAGGTATGCATACTTGTGAAATGGAATGACTAAAATACCATTCATCTGCATAGTAACTGATTTTCACAGTCTGCTCTTCAAAATTAATTCAAAATTACTGACAGTGATTATTTATGCATGAACATTGTAGACAAACTGCATTATGCAGCTGACTGCTTAGTTGGTATACACTGTAAATCAAAGATGCATTTGACAATACATGTAAGATTATTTTGGAAACTAATTACAAATTAACAAATCATAAATATGGATATGCTGCACACTACTGTGAAGAATGTCTTTGTTTATACCGGAGCTAGGAAGATCCCCAGTCCTTACTGAATTCTTCAGATTTCTGATCATATACTGACATCAGTGACAGGTTTGGCTCTTCCAAATTAACTTCTTCAATTAAAAAAGCACATTCTCTGAATGTACCTCTTCCACTTTCATTGAATTATATTATTCTACTATCTCCAAGGACCATTTGGATCTTTCATAAGTTTATGGGAAGAACTTCTGCCTCTATGCTGTATATCTCCCACTCCTTCATAGCAGCACATTCCAACAAGGTTATCAATTTCCAAGTGTGCAAAGCTGCATAAGTGAGAGAGCAGTTATCTTTTGTCAAACATCTGCACATGATGAATGCCATAATTTATTATGGAGGCTACAGCCAGCAGTGCATTTTCATCTGGACAGGGTGGATTTTGTCTTTGCTAGTCCATCTTTGCTGGCCACAAGTTTGGTGGAGCCAACGTTGGACACAAAGGCTGAACAAAGCTCCTTTTCCAGTGGCTGTTCAGAGCTAAATATGATCACACCCAAATGAAGAACCAGGAAAATGAGGAGCCTAAAAGGAGGCAGAAGCTTGGCATATACTCAATCTTTTGAGCAAGAGGAAGGATTTTTATTGTTAATCTGCAATAAAATTGATCCTGTTGGACCGAACTTAAGAAATATAAGGAAAGACAGAAACATGGAAAATACTGTGATTCAAGTATCGTTTATCTAACTGAAGGGGAAACAAAGTCTTTGAAGAACATGTTGACCAGTTTAGAAGAGGCAATTGAATTAAATGCCACATGATGTCTAAAAATGATCTTATCATCACTTCAAGAATACAGAGGTCAAAAAACGTATCAAAAGCATACATCTTTGAATCTTGTGAACAAACATTTCTACACTCTAAGGAATTCTGTTCAAAATTCAGATCCCTGAATCACAGAGAATCAAAGAATCATAGAATCGTTCAGGTTGGAAGGGACCTTACAGATCAAGATTCATTAAATCAGGCTAAAATATTCAAAAGCTGTAATCTTTCTAACAAAATCAAGGGCCAACCAGTGGTAGAAAAATATTTTCACTAGTGATACAACCCAGAAACTTATAAATGATGATCTTTAAGAGTGTGTTGTTCAAGGCAATGACAGAGCCGGAGAACTCAGGATTGACATAAATTTTGTTACCATGTTTTGGATCACAGAAATACAGAGCCAGCCCAGTCTCATACACTGGTGTTAGTCCTGATGCAACTCCTGATGAAGTTAAACCACTTCCAAATAATAAAAAGGTAGGATGATTATCAAGGTTTTAAATGAAATTCTAGAATTATAGGAGCAATGTATTAAAGAAGAGATAAAATATTTTAAAAAATTAAAGTTACACTTCCAACATATCTAGCTCCTCCAGTATACTTCGCCTGTAATCACTGCAACAAATACTAGCCAGAAAAGCAACCAACCTGCAATGCGTGAGGTAAATGCTGTGTTGCTGAGGAATCCTCTCAGGGTGTAGATCTTCTCTTCTGTTTCTTCTCTAAGACATGCTTATCCATGTTTCTGGCCCAAATACAGCAAAAATGGCATATCCATGGGTTCCACTTCATGCCTTCATGGTATTTCAGATTCATTCCCTTCCTCTGAAGCAGGCAGAAAATACATTACTATAACCACAAAAAGATTTTCGGTTCCTATACATTATAAATCACAAGAAGATGTATAAAGATGTCTATGTTTCACATTTAAAAGTTCTTAGGCAGTTTGTTAAGTCTCTGGTGGTGAGTTCGTGGTAAAACTCATGCATGTTGTCAGACCAAACATTAGATATAAGAGGAAGGCTCACATTCAGACATGGCTTAAATGGCAACCTGCTTAACTGACTTGCTATTTATATGGAGCTGCAAACCCTGACCTAATTAATTGTGTGTTATTTTTTCTGACGTAACTTTTCTCACCTTATTAAAATAGTTTAATTGAACGTGTTTGATCGGTTTATATGGCTCTGAAGACCTAAGCTGAGAGAAGAAACAATATTGGGATTTTTTTTATATATTTGTATTTATAAAAGAGCTAGAGAGATATAAGCAGCCTAAACGGACTCCGTAGTCCCAGAAATGGTTAGCTTTGTATGGAATTCAGATGTTATTCAGCGGATGTGTTTTAATTCTATAACTGTTCTGGTTTTTAACGTAGCCAGATAAGAAAAAAGAATTTAGATTCATTAAATGTGATTATAATGTTTTTCATTTAATATAATGTTTTTCAGGCAATTAGGGCTTTTGAGTGTGATACCTTAGTTAAACAGAGAGACTTGTGTAATATGCTCCTATATCATTAGAAGAAAAAGTCAACAACATTGAAGAGACTGTTCAAACGGGTTGTAAAACATACAGAGTTCAATTGGTATATGGAAAAAATGTGAAATGCTTTGATCTACTTGGATTGGAGATATTCTTAATTATAAGATTGAATTTATGGAAAAGCAATTAAGCAGAATCTGATTTGAGTTAACAAAGGACCTGACAATTGTGGATATTCAAGCTGAGTTTCACTCAATTTTAGAAACTTTTAAAAATACTAATTTTGGCACACATTATCCCCTGTATTTATGTAGTAAAATGCCTTTCTTAAATCATTCCATACACTATCTCTCTTTTAGCTGCTTTACTCAGCCATGATTCAGAGTGAATAACTGAGTGCCTTATCAAAAGTATTTATTTATTAGGACTTTTTCTCTTCCTAGTAACTGGGATCAAATATTAATTCTTTTGGAGACTGAAAATCCACTCAGTGCATTTAAAAGCATAGGAAGCTTTAGATTTTCAGACAGCTGGAGATCAAACAGAGTTTAAAGATAGCACAACTAAATATTTTAAAATTTTGAATTGGAATTCAAAATCACCGAATGTTTTCCTGAAACATGCTTTTGGGTTTTTTTCTGCACCAAAGGATGCTGCTAGGTTTTATTTAATACAAAAGCTACCCTGCTTTTCCTGCTTTCATTGCTTCAGCCCTGAAATTTTTTATACAACACCATACAAGTCTTACCATATCTCTTTAATTGCAGAGATTTTAATTGTATCAAATTTTTATCTGCCAAAATTGATTCATCTGAAGTGTATTTCTCGGTAACTGGGTGGTATAAGCACATGCAGCCTTAGGTTGATGGGATTCATTTTGTCTGTCTCAAACTGTGTAACAGTCAAGGTGAACAGTCAAGAATTTAAGGCCCCTAAGTCAGCAAAGAGAGATGGCAGGTGGCGTGTCCTGATTGTGTTTTATCTTAGCCTAATATAAAGATTTAAGATAGGTGGGTAAATTGTTTTCTTAGGCTGTTTATCTCTTTACATGAGCAATAGGAGGCGTTTAACTGATAAACTGAGAATATGCACCTCAGTGGTATGCTCCATGTAGAACATTCCCCAACATTTTAGGATAAATACACATTTTCATTATTCCCCAAGTATTTTCTTAATTGTTACATTCTTCATCTGGGCAGAATTTCTGAAGGAACAAATAGCACTTTGCCACCACTTTTTTACTTCAAATAGTTTCAGGTTATATTTCAACTCTGCTCTTAGTTTCTTAAGAAAATATGAAGATCACATCTCAGTGATCAATTTCTTTCTTAAGTTTTCTGGGGTTTAACAGTGAGTGAGAAAACTATAATATGGAACATGCAGGGAAATAATTAAATCCCTTGAAACAAAGGGATGTGAGAAAGAAATTTTTCTTCAGGGACACTCCTCGTCAGCCATGTATAAAGAAGCAATGCTACTCTGGTAAGAAAGTCTTGATGTCACTATCCACAAAAGAAAATGTTGATGAAAGGACTAAGAATTACTTTTATGGTGCTGACAATTAATTATGTATATGAGTGTGGGAAGAAGATCACATGAAAGGGTATCAGTATTGTCACATGGAGGCCATCAGTTGCTCCACAGAAAAAATCCAGAAAAATTATATTGAAGTACTTGCAGAGCCACATCTTTGAACCTAATAGCCTATGACAAAAGTAAAAGTAGTGACACTTCCATGACACATCAATTAGACCATAATCTATTTGCTGTTATATTCATGCTAGTAGAAACAGTACAGAAAAGGCCACTAAGATTTTGCAGCACAGTTTTAGCCAATATAAGATGGTGAGAAAACGAATGACTTTTTGATCCTAATAAGCATAGAAATTAATTCTGTTCGTAGAGAAGGAAGGATTCTCAGCAACAATATGAAATAATCACATTTTTATCCTGAATACAATTTCTCATAAGTACCACTGGGAACTTACCCAGGTTGAATGAATTCTAAATCAACTTCAACAAATAACCTGTAAACTCTAAATGTAATGATATTTTCTTCTATTCCTTATTAATACTTGTGCACGGAAGGATGCAGATACTTCACAGTTAAAATATATGCCTTGTAAATCATTTTACTCACTTTAGGTGAGTCCCAGTAACGGATTCATGCAACTAAACAAGTAGAACCTAGGACTAGGAATGATTTGCTCCCTATGCAGTGGATGACTTTGAAATCCTAGTGGCAATCAGAGCTGTCGCATTGTTGAGCAGCAAGCAGAAAATCATCTACAGCTAACCAAAAGGATAAGGCACTCAGCATGGCATATCCTACATCTAGTATTCACATTCCTCACTTTGGACTGCAAAAAGACATTTCTGCTGCCTTGGTACACAGAACATAGGTTTTTTGAAGAGGGCTGGCTTCAGGATTAGGAACTACAAGACGAGAATTACAGAGCTACAGGAACTTCAGGATTAGAATTAGAGTTTAGTCACAAAGTTTTGATGATCTAGCTTCTACAAGACAGCATAACCTTTGAGGCTATGACAAATTTGACTTTGAGTGCTGAGTATCATCTATGACTGGTCACATTAGCAGCTAATCAAATAATGGTAGGAAAAGAGATGGAGAACACCTCTCCTATGAGGACAGACTGAGAGAGTTGGGGTTGATCAGCCTGGAGAAGAGAAGGCTCCAGGGAGACCTTATTGTGGCACTTCAGTACTTAAAGGGGGCTTATAAGAAAGATGGGGACAGCCCTTTTAGCAGGACTTGTTGTGATAGGACAAGGTGTAATGGTTTTACACTAAAAAAGGGAAGATTTAGACTAGGTATAAGGAAGAAATCTTTTATAATGAGGGTGGTGAAACACTGGAACAGGTTGCCCAGAGAGGTGGTAGATGCCCCATCCCTGGAAACATTTAAGGTCAGGTTGGATGGGGCTCTGAGCAACCTGATCTATTGGGAGGTGTCCCTGCCCATGGCAGGGGGGTTAGAACTAGATGATCTTCAAGGTCCCTTCCAACCCAAACCATTCTATGCTTCTGTGATTTTATAATTATGTTCAATTCAGTGAAAACACATTACTGAAGTTCACAAATATTCAGCCCATCTTTATAAGATATTAATTCAGAAAATATAATAAAATATAGCACATAGAAGTTGAAGTAATTTTCCTAAACAAATAGAAACATCTGTTGTTTGTGCCTTGTCTTTCCTGGTTTTGTAAATTGGTGATCAGCAGACTAGTTTTCTTAGGAGGGTTATAACTGCTATGCCCTTATTATGATGATAAACAGAAAGGGGAACAAAGTGAAATAATACAACTTTTGTGCATCCTTTGATAATATCAACTATTGTAAAGCCTCAAAAATTCATTGTTTTAAGGTACTGCTCATTTCAATGACATTTACCTTCTGTATCCACAGGTTTATCAACTCCTTTACCCACATTTACTACAAAATGAACTGCATATTTTCCATGGATTTTTCCTTTATAGAATAAACTAAATCATTTCCTCATTTTCTAATGTCAATTGGGAGGGAGAAAATTGCAGAGAGTACTAAAATTCAGAATCATTCAGTACCATGGGGAACAATCCGTTAGCCTTTCCTGTCACAGCCTTCGCTCCAAACAGCAAGCACTGAAATAATCCCCAGCAGTTCCTCAGTGTGCTAGAATCAGAGGGAAAAAATGGGGGGAAAAAAAGTAGAGGGGAAAATCTATCTTCCTGTGGTAGTAATCCATGAATCAAACTTGTAGGCCATCTCTTCCAGTTAATGCTGCAAGGTTTCAAAGGCCATAGGCTACTTCTGATCATGATTTAATTATATTAATATTTTCACTGGCAGGCAAAAAGATGGATTGATAAAAATAGATGACGACAACTTTAATTTTGTTCCAGAGAGATATTGGACTGAAGTAAACATTGACCTAAAAGTTAATTGACTCGGTTGCCTGAATTTCTAAGAAAGCAGAATTTGGACCTCAATAAACAGAGCTAATGAGAATGTGACTCAAGGTATATGGTCTTTTTATTTACTTTCAGCCTTATATAACTGTTATGGTTTGAGAAACCCACAAAAATTTATCATCGTTTAGACAATTATTCTATAACCCGATGAAACCCTGCCTACCTGGGAAGGGGAATCGGGGCAGAACAAGGAAACGGAGGGTTGAAATATAAATATATTTAGTAGGATAAGACTAAATAATTAGCATTAATAATACTAAAGAACCAGTATTGATCCCAATACCAATATAAAATATACAGGGATTATACTCAGCCAATTCTCTCAGGGGGAAGATGTGCACGCCCAGCAGTCAACAGTAAATGTCGGACACTGGGAGCGCTACGGCTTCAGGAGGAAGGGAAGGGATCAGGGGTCCAGCACCGGGGCAAGGAGTTCCCTGGACCGTCACCATCAAGGGAGAGAGACCACTATGCAGCAAATGTTCTAATTTATATTGAATGTCACGTCCATGGTAAGAAATAATCCTGTTGGCCAGCCTGGTTCCAGTGCCTGGGTCTCACTCCTTCCCATCCCTGCACCTGTCTAACTCGAGACCTTGAAACCCACATACCATACCTGGCTATAAATTAAATAGTTTCACAAATTCAGTCTTCTAAAAGTGCAGTTTTCCCAAACATTACAAGAGAAATTAGTCCTGCGTTGCTCAAACCAGGACAATAACTTCAGCTTTTTATGTAGCATTTCACAATATTGTCAGGTGGCACATGCAGGCTCTGTCGTTGTAGTGTTGATGATAAGGAGGTGAAGATGAAATAAGCATAGAAATCAATGCCTTAGAAGCCGTGGTCTACCCTGAGATCTTTGTAGTCTTGCTGATAGCACCCTGTCACTTACAGTCTTGTTGTCTGGAAAAAGTAAAGGTGTTCAAGTGGTTATCTGAGGGAGGCAGAGAGAAGTCCAGTATACGATATATTATATACGTTATGTGACTGAGGCAGGGATGTTATCTTAAGATTTGCCTGAAAGCTCATTTAGTGCTGCATACAATAATAATGCCCACAAAAACCACTCAACAAATATGCTGCGATACTGCTAATATAAAATTTTGTGATATTATTGTAAAATTTAAATTGAGTTTGAGATCGAAAGATGCTCCCTTCAGCTAAAGTTTGAAATGTCAAGAGAAGTGTAAATAGTTCTGTATTGCGGGTGATCAGCTTCGTATCATTCAAAACTCACTATAATTTGGTAACTGCTGATGTAGAGCATGTGTTTGACATCATTAATGATTGCCTGGAGCGAGCCACTGCTGTTGAGTTGAATAGTGAGCGCAAAGCAAGTAATTCCACAGGAAGGGCACTGTTTTTGTTTGAAGGTTAGGCCAAACATTTTGAGTAGGATTCCTGTTTTTCAATGTCCCTACTAAAGATGAATATTTCAGAGGTAAGAGCTAACAGTTTCTTCATAGAACATAATGTTAAATTTCACATAAACAGTGTTGTATACTAAAGACAAAAACCCAGTGAAGTTCCTTACAGTAGGAGATGAGACAAATTCAGGCATTACCACAAGCTTCTGCTGACTCGATGCACACCTGAATCTCATTTTCTCTACCACAGCTATCCATTGTTTAGTACTGGTTCATGTCTGTTTGGTACTTATCATTCAGGAACAGGCGTTTGGTTCTTGAGAATTTTGCGGTGAAGGGTAAGTAGACAAACAGGCAAAGGTTAGAGAATAGGGAACGGATGTATTGAGATCTAGTATTAAACTTTTAATATTAGTGCTTTGAATTACATTAATTCCTTTGTAGGCAGCATGCTGCAAGAATCAGTCTATGAGCAATGTTTAATGAGGAGTAGGTATGAGTCTCACAGATAAGACCTGGAAGTCGTTCCACGCAAATGAGCTATGTATAAGAGGACAGTGAAATAATGACTACAGGGAAAACTGACAAATGAACTGTGTGGATGAGTACTGGGAGTGGGAGCGTATAAGAAAATTGAGAAGGAGGATAATGTAGTAAGAACAGAATTATTTATAGCATTGAAGATAAATACATTTTAATGTAAAGATGTTAAAAATCCATGAGGTGTTCGGAGACTGTGGTAATGATACCACATAAAGTCACACCATGTGTAGACAGAGAACTTCACAATTTTTTTCATGGCTGTTAGGAGAAAAAAGACCCTGTCCTAAGAAAAATTGTATGTACTTAAGACGCTGTACCACAAAAGCAGTTTTGCCTTCATGTTTTTTTTTTTCTTTTCTTTCAATTACAATACGTCAAGGCATGTCATTTGCACTAGGACTGCTCCCAAATGACAGCGTGGGTGAGTCTTCATCAGTTTTGCCTCCCTTCTCCTTGCACAGCTGTCTAACACTGCAACTGCAGACTTGGCATCCCCAGCCCAGTGGCATTCTTGTTGATGACTGATGACTACCTAACAAGCCATGGGCATCCAGATGGGCACCACACTTTCTGTCTGAAGCCATTTGCTCCAAAGGGCTTGCAGGTACTTCACAGGATAGAGGAGAACCTGCCAGGAGGTACCTTCCTCCAGTGCAAGCCACCAAATCCAAACTCCTTCTGAGTCCTTGAAGAGGCAAAAGCTGCACCATAAGTTGAACTGCCTCTCCAGTTTCCACCGCATCATTTTGAACTCTTTTCCTTTGCTTTCAGCACTGTATACTATCATCTGCCGAGCAGTTCATTAATCCTTCTTTGCAGGACCTTAAAGGGCAAGATGTGCTGTTCATACCAACGGGCGTTTCACATTTCACAAAGATAAATTGACCTATCTACAAAGTAGAAGAGAACTTCTTGAAACATGGACTCATGGAATAGCTGAGGTAGGAAAGGACCTCTGGACGTCATCTAGTCCAACACCCTGCTTGGAGCAGGGTCTGTTGGAGCTGTTTGGTGTTGACGGGGTTGAATTGTTCAGCCCAGGAGGCAAGTATGCCTCAGCTCCATGTCCCCAGCTCCAACCAGTAGTGAGGCTGAATATGTATCCCCAGTAGGTACACATACAAATACACATATCCAACACATACGCATATATACATGGATGGCCACACAGATAACACAGACAGACACCGTCTGCACTCACACAGACACAAACAGCACCAACAGCTTCATTTTATTCCCTCTCTAACTGAAATGGATGGAGGTCCATTAATGGAAAATACATATATGTGTATGTTCAAGATGGATCCCTCCAGTAGTTGGGCTCGGACACTCAGTCTTCCCAGTAGCTGCCCCTGGATCTTTTGTTTCTCCAGGTGCCTTACCCCTCGGGACACTTCCACACAGAGACACAGACAGTCACACCACCCTCCAGAAGCTGGCCGGGACTCCTCAAATTCCCACTAGCCAACTGCCTTGTGGTCTCACCCTTAGAGACACACCTGACTCACAGGCTACTTCACCTACTTTCCAACTACTCCAGCTTCATCTTCGCTAGTGATCACATACTCACTCGCACACCCACATTCACTCCTGTCATTGGCACAATGAACTTTAGGGCCTCTGACCCTTGGTCCCAACCCAGAGGATGTTGTTTTATTTCACTGACTCCAGTCTTTCCAATTGCTGGCACCGTAGATACACAGGTGCTCCAGCCTGTGGTCTGACTCCAGTTGCTGGCACCACAGACTCTCCTGTACACACACACACACACAGACACAGAGTATGTGCCCCGTACCCCTAGGCAGTAACCTCACATAGTCTAGAAGTCCAAGTCTAGTGTTGACTCATCTTGCCGGGTTTCATGCCTGAACACTGGGTTTGAGATTCTGTTGGGAAAGGCCTGGGAGGGGCCCAGGAATGGTGTCACTTCTTCTGAGTCTTTAATTTGGGTTCCTGCCTGCCTTTGTGTTCTTGTGTCTCTCTAGGCTTGTTGGGATGGACCTTTGATGGGCTGATCACTCTCCTGTGATGGAATATCAGGGGCAAGGCACCGTTTGGGTTTCCCTACCTGCCTGTGGGCCTCTGTGGGTTCAGATAATCTTTTATCACAAAACCTAACAGTTGCCCAGGACTGTGTCCTGTTGGTATTTGAATATCTCCCAGGATGAAGATCGGATAACCTATCTGAGCAATCTGTTTCCGTGTTTGACCACCTTCGCAATAAATAGTTTCATTCTTACATTTAAACAGAATTTTCTGTGTTTCAATTGGTGCCCTTTCCCTCTTGTCCTTCACTGGGCATCACTGAGAGGAGTTTGGCTCAAACTTCTTTATGCCCCTAAATCAGGTATTCATACACTTTGATAAGAAGCCTTCTCTTCTACAGGTCGAACAGTCGCAGCTCTCTCAGCCTCTCCTCATATGTCAGATGCTTCAGTCCCTTCATCATCTTTGAAGCCCTTTGCTGGACTCACTCCACTATGTCCATGTCTCTCATGGACTGGGGAACCCTGAATTGGACACAGCTCTCCAGATGTCTCTTACCACTGCTGAGCAGATGGGAAGGATCACTTTCTTTGACTTGTTGGCAATGCTCTTGAGGTGATGAGAAGTGGCAGAAACTCTCTCTTTTGTAGGAGTACCTGAGAACAACCCAAAACTAGTTTGTAAGGAAAGTGAAGTCATGTGCATAAACATCCTTTAAGATATGCCTTCCATGACGTCACACACCATCTGTGATGAGTACACAAGTAAAGGGAACCTCCGTTACTTTCAATAGCATAGGTAGAAACTGCAGGTCCTCGTAGCGACTGAGCTAACTGGATTATTTTTACATGGCATTTAGCATTCTTGGTGGATTCTTAGCTGTTACTCCTCTCTAGCCATCACTGCACACCTGCAGGTTTGAGATCTTAATTTCCAAGAATGATGAGCAGAAGAAATTATAAAGTCTTTTATTCAAATGCACCAGCTTGTTTGTGGTAGTATAATACAGAATATTTTTATTTGTTGTTTACTGTGTTACAGGTTATTATTTTTTTGTTGTTGTTTACTGTGTTACAGGTTATGATTTTGTTGTTTACTGTGTTACAGGTTATGATTTTTCTTCTGCCTGACTTCATTCCATAGCACACACTTCACCTATACCCTCTTAGGCAAACCCAGAGAGCTGCTGAGTTTGTGATGAGTAAGTGGCATCCGAAGACCCCCAAAGTGAGGCTTTTGAGTTTTGAACCACTAATTATTTGCCCGTTTCGTTCCACGTTACTCCTTGTATGTACTGATTTGTAATTACATTATTGGACCACTTGGAGTGTAACGTTTTTCTTTAAGAGAAATGAACTACAGTATTCTAGCTCTCTTCAAAGCGTTACAGATCTTTTTGTATGAAAGAGATTTTATTTACTATGCCACAATATCTTAACTCTAATTTTTGGACAAAAGCTTGAACTATTCATTCCTCTAACATGTAAATTCTCCATACAGTTTACATATTTTACTCCTTTTCTATGTATTTGTAGTACGTTTTGAGGTCAGAATTAAAATATACATATACAATATTATATATACACACATATTTACATATATAATGTGTATATAAATATTTATAATCACAGTATGCAAGAATTCAGTTAAAACATATTCTTCTTTTCCTGACGTACAGTTTTCCTTGCAAAATTTGCCATTGCAAAACTGTATTGCATCTGATTTCTGCAAAAAAGAGTAGAGCTCAGGTAAATATAAAACTCCGCTCAGCTGAGCAAACAGCAAAAAGGAAGAGGAGGGGAAATGATGAACATCATTCTGATTTTAAAAGGCCTTGTAGAATCAGAACAGTTATTTTTATGATTAATGGAGTTATGCATTGGTTTATTTGTCTGCCTGATATAAACACAAATGAGATTTGGAACATAGTTATATTCTTTTGACTCATCATTATTTTATTTTTTTATTTATTTGTGTAATATATTATTTTGTACCTAAAGCATAAGAAATGGTTTAATATAGATGTTATGCAAAAGAATAAAGAAAAATTAGGGGACATAATAACATTTATATATACCACAGTAAATTAGCAGTACAACTGCTGAAAATTAGGATTAATACAAGTGAATTCAGAATGAAGACCAGTGTCACTTTATAAGATATTGAAAAATTACCAGAAATACACAGCTGTAAGAGAAATGTCAGTGAACCGGTAAATTCAGTGTGTCTGAATGACCAAGTGTGGTAATAGTTATAGTAGTTTTATGTAAAAGATGCTGTGAGTGGTATGTAAGTCTAGCTTCCTCTTAATTACGAGAAGAAAGCAATTCATATTTTTGACAAGTACTTTCAAGTGGAAAGAATAGTGGAGAACAAGCTTGTGATGACTGTCAATTAATTTAGTTTAATGGTAAGAGAGAATGAAGTGAAATAAACAAAATGATACAGAAGAAAGGAGGATGCATGGCATAATCATAATAAACTTAGTATAGTCTTATGTACATTTTGTAGGAGTAGTATCATGACTGGTAGTAGAAAAAAAAGAATAAAACAATTCACCATCTGCTGAAACACTATAGTATTGCAGTGCTTTGCAGCCACCCCTGCAGAGCAAGATACAAACAGAAGAGAGCAAATTCTGCTATGTATGAATGTGTTTGTAGACAAACATGAGTGAGTTCTGTTTGAAATATGTTTTGACTATGCATGGGAATTTGTCAGTTTTAAAATCACGGACAAGGGATTCTTTTTCTCCAATAAATCATGGCATGTGCGAATGTAAAAAAGTCCTTGTAGACAGTCTTACAAACTGAATTCTAAAACATGGTAAGTCCATCTTAAAAAGAAAAACATTGAAACTTTTGCCTTTGCCCTAGAGAAATTAAAACAACCAAACCAAATATTTCTTTTATCCTTTTCATTTTAGATTGTGCCTTAAAAGGAAAATCAATTTAGCTATTCATTTACAGAGACAGTTTCTTTCAGTGTAGTGCCCTGTAATTAATGGGTTCAAAACTAATCAGAGAAAGAAAAGACGTTAATGACAAGTTAAATAGGAAGTAGAATGAAAGAAAGGTACAATAATCATCCTTAAATGGGTTTATATTCATTTCAAGAGGGAGCTTTAATAGGTGGATTAGCTTAATTGATAAAGGTGTGATCATTTTTGTACTTTTGGGGTCTAATTTAAGGAGATGAGTCTTGGAAACTTAGCTGTTAATCAACCGTGTTAGGCATTTATGAGTAATCTTACCTGTCTGTCTCTGAGGATTATATTTAGAAAGTGAGTTTCTGATCTTCATTTAAACCATTGTAGCAGCATGTTAGCTGAAGCGCTCTAATGGCTCGTGCTTGAGGGTTTGTGGCACTAAATGACAAATGGGAACCATGCAATGCAATGAAGCAAAGATGAGAGTAGCTGCCAAATTTGTGACAACGTGTGATTACGCATACACCACTCTTGCTTATAGGTCCTGAAATAATTTCAGTAACATCTGGCAGTGAAGTGGATTAGATTTATCAATTTATTCTATTGGAGAAATTTGCTAAGTTCAGCGGCATACATAGCTATTAAGATTTATTTTCAGCATTTTTAAAAATCAATTTTCTCTTAATAATTCTGGCTACGGTTCACTGATTTATATTGTTTTCTTAGTTCTTTGCTGCCATGCTGACACTTAAAGGGGCCAGTTTTCTACTCATTCAAGTTGAATAATACTTATTCATGTGAGTAGCTCACTAATTTGTATTTGAGTTTATTGCTAGTAAATCTTTGTTATTCAGTACATGAAATTATTTATTTTGGGCCAGGTTTGCACCTACATTGTGTATTAGCTGCTGTGATAACTTGCAAGACTAAATGCAAGTCTGTCTGGCCCTAAATAAATGGTTCCAAAGTTCTACAAATGAATGGACTTACTGGCAACAATCTCAAATGTGAACTATGTTCAAGTCTTTATATAAGTAGGATTTTCAAAGCACTATAGGGAACAGTAGCTTGGCAGAAGATTATGTTTGCTAAAATTATGCTAACATAATAATTACTGGAACAAACCACTGTGATGTTCATTTTATTAATGTGGACAAAGTAATACTTTTGGATATCTTGTATTTTACATATTCTCAGGAAAAAAGTAAGTGAGATATTGTTGAGATTTTTCATTCCTGAAAAAAAAATAATCATCAGCTATTTTGTTTTTATATCTGAAGTGACAATCAAAAGACAAAATATCATAAATAAGAAGTCCAACTAGTTCTGGCTCAAGGAATCTGTCTTCGATATCTTGTACTTGATATTACCTTAGAGACTCTCTCTAGCCTGCCCACGCAGCAATCCATATCTACTCCATTCTGTCATTTCAGTAATTATCACCGCATACAAATGTAATAATGCAGGAGAAGAGGCCTTTTCTCCAAGGAATTTTAATAAGGACAGCATAGGTAGCATATGGAAATTATAAATTTTTTTTAGAAACTGAGCAGGATGTAGGGGTGGATACCACCTCAGCATAATGTGCTCAGCTGTCTTTCTGATGTATCGCATGGTAAAGGAATATATATTGCAGTAAACTCTCCCTTTTCTTCCTCTAGTTAATTCACTTCTGCATGCAAAAATGAGATAGTATTCATACAGCAAACAAAATTCATACAGCAATTTTCAATACAAATTCCGCTGACATGGACCTGCACAGAAATGTTAAGGACTGAACACCTTGTTTTCTCCCTTTAGTTTTCTGAAAATATATGTTACAGTGATGTTATGGGAAGGGTTGTAACTAGAGCTCATACAATCGTGTTTTAATCTGTTCCATGGTATTTGGGAGAACTCCGCCCCTTCCTGTGAAAAGGCCTATCGCAGGATCCATGCATCCTTAGAGTAGCATATGCACTGTCAGTGACCTGAGCTACAGAGAAATAATTGCTCAAATGAAGCTCCTTTACACTAGTACTTACCCCCTTCTCCCTCCATTTTCATAGCAAAAAGTGACCCATCTCTCTAATATGAATGACTTAGTGCTGTCTCACCGTCTGCTCTTTTGATGCCTGCCTTTGTGCCTCAGCGTTTTATGGTTTTCTAAGGCATTTCTGAGAGGGCAGGAAGGCTGCAGCGCGGGGTGACTACAGTGGGGCGGTTGGATGACAAGAAGCAGGCTGTATAGGGCTATACAGGGCTCCCCTTGCATTCACACAGCCTGTGGCAGAAGACAGCATTGCTCTACAGAAACAGTAGATATTGGTAAGTGTAACAGTCCAGGGAGATTTTTTCTGCCTCTGAGGCCAGCTGTGTCATGGCTCTGCTTGTGTCCACACAGCTGCAAAACAGGATGGCTGAACTCGACCAAAGGCAACCTGGCTGGTATGGTCCCTCACTGGACCATGCCCTCCACCGTGTTGAGAGAGGGCTGTTGGGTCGGACCAAAGCAGAGCTCCAGATCTTGCTGAGTGTGCAACAGCCCTGAGGACTCAGCAGTAGCTCTTGGGCCAGTGTCTTGACCCTGTTTAGTTTTCTTGTAGGGACGTGGTGACTCTGTCCTGTTACTAGTA
Source organism: Rissa tridactyla (assembly GCF_028500815.1). Lineage (NCBI taxonomy): Eukaryota > Metazoa > Chordata > Aves > Charadriiformes > Laridae > Rissa > Rissa tridactyla. Next base: position 105,719,624 of record NC_071468.1, read on the forward strand.
AACATATCTGAATAGTCACTTACAGCAGCATTAATTATCTGAGTATGTGAGCAGCCCCCAGTATTGCCTTCTTGGGGTCTTTTCATCTGCTTCAAACTGGGCCTATACAATATAGGCCTATCTGCCTATACAATTTCATGAAAATATCTAAGGCATAAGTGTTCTGTATACTCATCCCTCGGAATCAATTCAGGAAAATCATTCCAACAAGATTCTTACTTTTTCTAAAGAATAATGCCATTGGTGCAAGGCATCAAAGCCTTTACTCTAAAATTCTATACTTGAAATATAGCTCTACCTCAGCTGAGCTATACGTAATACCTCCTTACAAGATATTTGTAATTACAAAAATTAAAAAAATCTACAACTTTTCTGTAAAAATTTAGGTTCTATTCCAGATGGTGCCAGGTTTGCAGTACAGTGGAATTTCACAATCATCTCCTTATGCTGCCTGGGTAATATAGCTATTACCCGGATTTGACACGTGTCAAAATATCCCTATAGTCTCTGTCATGCTGGTTTATACACCTCAGATGACAAGCTGCCTTAGGTCTTCAACAGTATGAGTGAAGAATATTAAGTGAGCATCGTGTCAACACCTAATTCTATAAAGGTTAAGATAGGACATTTTTTTATAAACTTATAATACATCATCACAGTTAGAATCTAGTGCTGCTTAAACCCATTTAATAATAATGATAACAACAATAACTTGTATGTACATAAGGTTTTCAAATCTAAAACCTTTTGAAATATTTTACGGTCAATATTTTTAGGAGCCACTTTCCCCAAGATTGAAATTTGGCCATGAGGGTTTTGCCTTGCACTTGCAATATTAGCACCAAAGTCATTATTTTAAGAAGAGAAAAGAACAATATTAACTGTGAATAAATTATATTTTTTTTAATATCAAAGCAGGTCAAATCCAAGAATTTTCCAAACATGTCAATTGTGAGGTCAAGGTCAAAACCATATAAAATCAGTCACCATTGCAGATTTTGACTCCACACCATAAAGTAAGATACAACGTGGCTGACTGGCCAAAGCAAACCCTGGAAGATTTTCCTTGTGTAGTAAAAGAGACAACATTTTCCTTCAAATAAAATGCAGAAGAGTATCAGTTTCGATGAGCACAACAAAAAAATCTGTGTTTTCACAAGCTGAAACATGGGATTTTTGTGAAACTAATTTTGGGGATTGATGAAAACAAGAATAAATGACACTTTTATCAGTAAAAGCCTCTTGTCCTACATAAGCAAAGTTATCTTTAGATATCTCTTCACTGTAGGCTTCAGAAGTGATTTAACATTCCAGAACTCATTGAGTATGATAGATTGGGACAATGATATTATGGCCTAACAGCTGGACTCTCTGCATGAAACAATTACTGCCAGCAAGGAAAGATGTGAGCAATTGGGTACAAGCCTAATGCAGACAGAAGGGAACAATTTCAACCCAGAGGTAATAATAGTGGGATATGATTTAATTATTTCTAAACTGAGTAAAGCCAATAAATCTTCTAAATCTAAACTAGACTTGATTAAAAATGAACTACCGAGAAAAAAAATATTTAAATTTTGAGGTTTTGATTCAAAGTTTTCCCAGAGAAAAAACCCTTCATATTAAAATGAATGCTAAAAGTATTTAGGATTCTTTTTCATTATCCTTCAAATCCATGCCATTTTTCCTTGTTAAGAAGTGAAGTTTTATGTTCTCTTCTGGTGCAAAGAGAAAAATCTGCTTTGAAATTCTGTCCTCCCATTTACCCTAGTAAGAAATATGGCCAAAATAATAAAAGAATCAGAAAATCTCAATATAGTATTTAATCATGCAGTCAGAATTTTTGCACACACATCCTCCTGTCCAATTTTTCACACTCTTGTGAAGGGATTTGGACAGCTAATCCTATTAAAAATTAACATTTCCTTGATAACAAAGGAATAAAAAAAATCTCAGGAATTTAAACAATAAGGTGCAGGGTTTTCTTCCAAGTTCAGGATATTTCTTTAAGAAGATACTTTGCATGAGTTATGCAAGATAATATTCCAAGACAATAATAATAATAATTCTGTCCTTCACATCTTTAATATTCAAAACTTCATGAAGTGATAACATTAGAAATGTTGTATGGACAGCAGACCAAAAAAGTTTGAGACGGAAAAGAAAGTTATTTGAAAGACTTGCCCTACACGGTTTCTTTGATGTTGTATAAAACTGAGCTGCTGAAACTTTCTTGGTGCAAGAATCAATTCATCTTGTGAGATGGAAGTTAGAGAAGCTCTTGTGGGTTATTGCTGTTTGGTGATGAGAGGAAGAAATTAAAAACCCAGCAAAATTGGAAAGATGGTTTTATAATAATCAACACTATAATGCTATTATTGTTAATGAAATCAAAGTGACCTTTGGATTTGCAATTGACAAGCCAAAAGCTTTTTGCCACTTGGGTGAGCAATGGGCTTAGAAGCTGTAAAACATGTTGTGGCTCTTCAGACAGCAGACTTAAAACAATACGAAGCACACTGTGCGTCCTGGGTTCAGCAACACTGATCTATTCAGTAAGGCTAGATGCATTTGTCTGGCATTCTAAGGCAGCTGAAACGATCAATCAATCCAAGTAAATTTTACTAAAAAAAGATGTAAACAAAGTTAAAATAAAAATGAGAACTTTTAAAATTATTATACATTTCTGGCCAGATGTAATAAAATCCAAGCCAAAGAAGAAGGAAAAAAAGCTAGATCTTCAGGGGCTTTTGGTTGTTTATTCCAAAAATGAGACTCCCAAATTCAGTTCCCTCTTCTGTGTTCTGAAATTTCAGTCCATATTGCCTTCCTCCTAGGAGTTTAATTTATTATGGTCCACCACATTATGGGAAATGCCACCCTGTGTCTTTGTATTGAACTGTTCTATCTATTAGGAGTCTTTTTAACTACGGATTTCCTGATCCATTAAAAGCCAACTAAATTCTTTTATCTTCATCTGAATAATGAAAAGAAATGCATGCTAAGCAGACCTGTGTATCTCACAAAATTGGAGGGAGCAGTCACTGTGCTGTAGAGCAGGGCTGCCCCTCGGAGGAACCTCTGAGCAAGCTGTAGGAGTGGGTCAGTAGGAATATTCATCAAAGAGAAACACAAATTCCTGCATCTGGGAAGAAATAACCCAAGTTACCAATACAGCCTGGGGCCTGCCTGCCCAGGGAGCAGCTCTGCTGGAGAGGCCCAGGGACTCCTGGTGGGCAGCAAGCTGAGCTGGAGCGAGGGGTGAGTCCTGGCAGCAGGGATGGTCAACAGTGTCCTGGGCTGCATTATGAGACTGCAGAGCCAAAGGAAGTGATGAAAACACACCGGTTTGGGGCCCCCAGTAGAAAGACTTACAAACTGGCAAGATGCCCGTAGAGGGCGGCCAGGGGGCTAACACATAGGATGTACAAGGAGCGGCTGGGGAAGCTGGGTTTATCCTTCAGAAGAAGGAAAGAATAAGGATGGATCTGTCTCCTGTATTTCACTACCTAAAGGTGGGTTATACAGCAGATGCAGGGTGAAAGAACAAGGTGCTGTTCACAAGCTGCAGCAAGGGAAAATGCAGCTGGGTGCAATTCTCACCATGAGAGTGGTGAAGCCCTGGAGAAGGTTGGCCAGAAAGGCTGTGGTACAGCTATCCCTGAATTCTTTCAAAATTTAGTTTACGTAACTAGCTCAGCAGCACCTCCTCTTAAATCTTTCTCTCTATTCCGAAGGGATGAGGGCTTCTGAGACAGAAAAAGAAATCAGTTTGTGGAAAGAATGGAAGAACTTTGTACCTGTCACTGTTTTTTCTGTTGTGGGTACCTCTGTGCCATAGTCCATTCACGCTCTTATTGAGTTCAGTACAATCAATGGACATTCAAGGAGCAGGTAAAATTTTTCATCTCCCTGCCATAAAACTCACAAAAACTTATAGCATCACAATTAGTGTTATTAATGCTTTTTAATAGATGCAAAAAAAAAAGAAACTCTGAAAACAAATTTTAATATGCTAAAAAATTACACGGGACATAGGACACTAGTTCCCCTGCTAGAAGATTCTGACTTTATCTGAGCATGTGCTAACTAATCAACAGTCAAGGAAAGCAAGGATGATAACACTGATAGTTCTGTCTACTGACATTCAAAACAGAGTATCTTCTAATTTCTTAGGGTTTTCTCTTAGTGTATAATGTGTCCTTATTTTCAATGTTTTGTACATTTAAGTTTTACCCTCTAGACTATGATGGATATTTAAGAGCAAATCCGATTTTTTTCCTGAAGTGTGAAAGATATTGTTAGTCTCTGCATGGCCACCACTGGCAAGTGGCCTGGACAGCAATACCTGCAGAGATTAGTCTGTGAATGCAGACACCGCGCATGGATCGAATACGCAGAGCTCTCTGTAGGGTGTTTGCCCCAAGCCAGCCATTTAAAGCGAAAGATTACCACCAGAAGGATTAAAGGGTAACCAGGGAACTTCAGAGAGGCTGAAACAAAGAAGGGGTCAGCTGGAAAAGAAGTAGAAAAGAAAATTGTAACAGGATGAGGGACCTTGGAGTGAAAGAGCAGCAGCCGGAGCTTTGTGTGGCAATGCCAGGAGTTGTCCAGTGGTGTTGCAGCCTTGCCATGGGCCACCACAAGCCACTCGCATGGAGCTGGGTAGTTGGGGAGGGGGAGCACAGATGGAGGACCCATGCCTCGGTGTGCCCGCGGGAATTTGCGCCAGCATGAGCCCCAGCGAGCTGTGTGGAGCTGCAGGGGCTCGTGCAGACTGGGAGAACCCACAACTCTGGTGGGAGATGAAAGTGTATAACGTGAAAACGGAGGATCCCACGAGAGGGGACGCATGTGCAACCCCGCACGGACACAGGGAGGGCACACGTTTGCACATCACTCTGTGTGTGTGTATGTGTGTGATTAGAAGAAGGGAGATCAGTTACAATAAATACGCTCAGAAATTTGTCATGTTTATTAGCATTTTGTATATGTCTAGTATCATGGTTTATCTGTCATATTGCTGATATTAATCGTGAAGGTGCGGTTCACTTTTTGGGAATTAATTATGTATCACTGCTATACAAATAAACTTAGACTGTGATTTAGCCTTAAGTACATGAACTGAGCAGCTCTTCTATGTGAAAGGTATTAGCCAATTTCTGTATATCTTCATATACCGAGCCACCTTTATGAACATAGCTGGAGAATATTTCAGTGCAGCAGTCTTACTTTGATTTTTTCCATGTAAAAATACACTTTTTCTTTTCTGACATACAAATACTGAACAAACAGAAGTAGGTCAACTAATGGAAACTGCATAGAGGTGAGAAACAGAATGGCAGATGAGTCAGTAAAATAGAAGATTTCAAGTATTTTTGGTAGAGATTGAGAGCTCAGTAATGTAACTAACAACTAGATTAAGACTAGTTAACTGTCCTTAATGCTGAGAAACTATAAAGGGCTGTCCTCAGCATGAAAAAGGAAAAAAAAAAAAGATGCTATGCTAATTTTTGAGATTAAACCTCTGAGCATAATCAGAAATTTACCAACAGAGTGTATCCACTTGGCCAGTTACTGGGATCACACAGAAAATATCGTAAAGAAGCAGATGACATGAACATCCATCCTCCGTCACCATCATTACAGAATCTAGTATGGTAAGAAAAAAGATTTATAAAGTCAGAACCTAACATCTAATTTTCCATCTACTATTACATCTAACTACAGAACAATTTTTCCTGGAGCCTAGAAGAACTGAAAATCAAGACAATCATGGTAAAGAACTTCTACTTCATTTTAATTTCTGAGAGATGCCATTCTTTAAAGTTGGTACAAAGTATTTTTATTGACAAGAATAAGCAAATAAAATTGCGTAAATTACTCAAGAACCAGTTCACTGATTCATACAATGGAAATAAAGTTTCTATAGTTTGGGGTTTTTTTGATTTTGTTTTTGTTTTTTTTTTTAATTTCTCCCACCAATGGAAATATTTCTGGAATTCTTATAATTTCTGGAATTCTTATAAAATATATTTCATATGATTTTATTTCAGAATAAAACTGATAATCAAGTTCTTGTGAAGTTAAAACAATATTATCCTTTCAGTAATATTTCTGTTTTAATAAAATTTGCCAGAGCAATGAAGGGAAAACACACATCCATTGGAAAAAAATTCTTAAGAAAGCTTACCCTTTTCATAACAACTGTCCGCCCGACATACTCTTTAAAAATAAAAAAAATGGAAAAAACCAATTTGTTCAATTTTTTTGTTCTGTTCTAATTATAATAAAGTAAGGTGATCTACTGAAATAATAATTAAAAAGATACCAAAACTGTTACTACTTTCACTTACATCCTTCATTTTGAAATGTTATATTTTGATGCTGTCTTCTCTGAGCTTTACCTGGACCATGTAGGCTCAGTAACACAGACATATCAGCTATTTTTGACACATTTTTCAATTCTGTACAGTATGTCTTGTCTAGTACTGAAATGTAATGATAAATAGGATCACACAGGTCACTTTTCTTTTGTTACACATCAATAGGTATTACACCTCATCTAGTTTCTGTGATAATTAATGATTATGTAAAAAAGCACCAAACATCTTAAACCCCCATCATTTTGTTAAAATTAATCTGTGAATCTATATTTATCTAAAGCTCAGAAATTAAGCACTTACAAGCAATTAAGCACTATTCAAAAGAAACAAGGAGAAGTGAAAACCGACAGAAAATAGCCAACAAGAAATATTAAGTTGATATAGTATACCAAAAAAATGTCCATTTATGTGATGTATCATTATTTGATGCAAATTGTTCAGGTTTGTTGCTCCAAGAAAAAATTTCAAAACAGGTAACAATTAAGTGGTCATATTTTATTTAGACATAAAACCAGGATAGAAACAACATCTTTGTTAGCATTTCTAGTTAGTTCTTTCCGTTCATTAGTAACATACATTTTTGATCTGTGCTAGTGCTTATGTAGTGAATCACTGGTCAAAAGGTATTTTGAGGTGCTGTGCTATATTGCATTGCTCTGCAAAATGTAGAACTAGTAGGGAATACTTAATTTGGTATTTTTTCCCAGCAGAAAGCTATGTTTGCAAGACTGGTGTGCTTTATACTAATTTTGTGAGGTCTCAGAAGAAGAATTTGTCAGACTTATTGTCTAGGCTTTTCTCGGCCCGCCTGGAGTTTTATTTTACTTTATTGGTAGGAGCAATTTTACAATGAAAATTTGTTATTACCTAATTTGTTTCACTTTTGCATAGTTTTTTATAACTGAGGTGTGTAACCATATCATAAATTTAAAATTAATGCTAGTAGGAAGTAGCTTTTTTGAGTAGAACGAGATATTTGTGTATTGTCATGGTGTAGAGTAAAGGATAGGGATGGGATGAGAGCAAGGTGTTGGAAATGGGAAGACAGGCACAGGAGGCAGTATGGGGTAGGCATGGTGTGGGCTCATAACAGTTGGGTACAGGAGGGTCCTGCATCCCCAGGCTTTTGAACAGATCACTAGTGGTCAGCTGCAGAAACGCCAACTTAAGGAGCTGAGCAAAACCAGCTATAAGGGTAAGAGAGAGCAAAGAGTATGTATTCAGAATAACCTGCACTCTATACATAGTACATTGAGATTTAACGTGGCATTTTAGATCAGTGCAGAATGAACAAGGTAAAAAAAGGGTCAGGAAGTATACAAAAGCATGCAAGCGGACCCTAGAGTATGGAGAAGGAAACCATCAGTATCAAAGTCATACTCCTCCTGGTGAAAGTATGGAGGTTTTCACCAGGGGTGTTGTAAAGCCCCCAGCCACCCCAGTCTGAAACCAACAACCATAGGATGTGAGGTGGCATAACACTGGAGCAAGTTAGTGTTCAGATACTAGGAAGCCTGAATATAAAAATTTTAATTGCATTGTTATTATTAACACTATTCCTATAGGGGAAATATCTTTCTTATTTATTTTTAATTTCCCTTTCTGTTAAATCAGGTCTTGGACTAATAATAATTCTTCATTTTGACTGTGAAGTATTCATCGACACTTAGCAGTAAATTTCAGGCTTTGCATAGAATGTGTATTTCCTTTTTCCTATAGCAGGATTTTGAATGCAACAAAGGAACAAATGAACTGGATAGTGAGGCACTGGAACAGGTTGCCCAGGGAAGCTGTGGATGCCCCATCCCTGGAAGTGTTCAAGGCCAGGCTGGATGGGGCTTTGAGCAGCCTGGTCTAGTGGGAGGTGTCCCTGCCCATGGCAGGGGGGTTGGAACTAGATGATCTTTAGGGTCCCTTCCAACCCAAACCATTCTATGATTCTATGATGAACTCCACATGCTCAGAGAGCCCTCCAAGACTGAAAAGATCCAGCCACAAACAAGGTGAGCACCAGAAAAAAAAACTTTGCTGTTCCACAGGTCAGATTGGAGAAGGAGGAGTTTTCTAGCAAAACAAAAGTTTAATGCTATTGTTTGAGAAATCACCTGTAACTGAAGTTTTATAGCAAATTTAAAACTTAACTAGTCAAAGTATTTTCCATCAACAAAAAGCTGTCCCTATGGCCCCCCAAACCTCCATGAAACTCTCCTGAGACAAGCCAAGACTGTCTGGTCCGAGCTCATTAATTCTGTATTTTTCGGGAGAAGTGGCAGCAGCAGCAATATATGTCTATTTATATTTATCCTTATTTAACTGAAGTAGTAAATAATGTTCTTATGTTTGAAACAAATAACTCACAATGACAAAGAAGCAGGCCAGGATTCTCCTCACATTCTTGCCCGTGTCAATCAGAAGTAGGTCTGCTTAAATAAATGAAGTTGCACCCATGCAAACTCACTGTAATTGCAAGGAGATAACATTTCCAGGGTTACGAATGGTAGAAAGATGTTGTGTGAAAATGACACAATTAATTTTCTCCTCTTCTCCCTGGCGTAGCTTAGGGAAAGGTGGTGACAGCTCAGAGGTGGGAAAAGATGTGACGAGGGAGAAGGGGAGGGAGGAGGAATGGCTGAACGTCCGTCAGCTGGCGACTCCGCTGTCAGCCAGCAACGCTTTGCGCTGTAAATGGGCAAAGTCGGGGGAGCAGGATTTGAAGGCCACGTAGGGAAGAGGGGTAAAGCACACTGTTTGAGTAAGCTAATTAAGAGGGGAGAAGTTGTTTCAGGATTTTTGTGACAGACGCCTGGCAGGTAGGGAGCCTCTTGGCTGAAAGGGACAGCTGGCTGAATACAGACACTTGTCTGTATAGGCAGCAGAGGTACCCAGACAAAAACCATTATCCCTAGTGGCACACAGGCTGCTCTAAAGTATCTTAAAAATACTTTTTGAAAATAATACAGCCTAATTTCCAGGAGAGATGGGGTCACGGCTCCTTCTAGCTTGCCCTGGTGTGGCCCCGCGGCTGTGGCTACCGCAGCCAGGCCGGCAGCGGTGTCAGGCCCAGGGCCTGAGGAAAGGCTCCATCTCTGCATAGTATTTTGTATTTTAAACATAGAAGTTCTTTTTTTTTGGTAACCACAGGGACAGATCCACATCCCGGGTAAAGCTACTGTATTTTGGTGATGGTGAGATGATGGTCTGTGCTACCCAGAGGAACGGCTTTGCAGTGAGGCACTTAAAGGTCGATAAAGCGTCAGTAGAACAGTCAAAAGAGTTGGGATTCACCCCTGAAGTGCCAAAGAGATAAAGAGTGGCATCAATCCTCTTACCAGTTTTCATGCCAGTGTTTTCCTACAGAAGTTAATAAACATACAAGGAGGAAAACCAGGGGTGGGGTCGCTCACAGGATAAAAGCACATTGCAGTGACAGGCGTTTCCGCACAGCCTAAGCAGATGCTGAAGCAGTTGACTTGTTTGACTACAACTTCTTATCTTGAACAACCATTTCAGGAAAAAAATAAATGCAGAGGAGTGATTCTATAACGTATCAACTCATTAAACTGTGGTAACATATGTAAGATAGATGAGACTAGTTTTGCAATGGCTTGGTTTTAAACTTTGAATAATTCTGATAAATAAAATGGATATAGAGAGAATATATCCATTTATAAAAGTGTAAGCTTTAAAAAGATAAATCTTTTTATTCTTTTAAGTGTGCTTTTCTCCAGGGACCAAAAGGAACTTTGACCTTTTTAACTTTTCTGGTTTCCTGATGAGCTGCAAAATGAAAACCATTGAAACGAGTTGTTTCACTCTTTTCAGACAGAGTGGTGGATGAACAGAAACTGAAAGGGGGAATTACTTCTATCAAAATGAGACAAGCATCTTTGCAAAAAAACCCCTAATTTAGTTATATGATGGCATTTAAAACTAAAGTTCATTTGAAAACTTGGTTTTGTTGAAAGATGCTTTGAGGGAGTATTTGAAATGTGTTTAATTAAGAGTGAATGATCCAGTTTGTCAGCCATACCAATTATTATTTTATTATATAGTTTATGTCTGCTTGTTTTGAGTGCAAACCTAACACAAACAGACAATACCTGACAGAACCTAACCCTTTATGTTCTTCAATCACTGAACTGACTTTTGGTGAATATGTATCTCAGAGATCCACTTTCATACTTGTCTTTGCCTCTCCAACTTTTATTTACGCTTCCTTGGTTTGCTTAAAATACAAAACATTACAGGAAGCCACACAGCATTCATTTGGGTAAAATGCTATATGACTTCACATGTGTATTAATGAAACCATGAATGTTTATTGTAGTACAATTCCTACAGGAGCAAGGTGCACAGAAGTTGAAAACCAGCATATTTTTATGCTCCCAGGCAAGAGAAAAAGGAAGCAAGCTCCTACTTATTGCAACAGAAGTAGAAGCAGGTGTATTGTAGACATATCTATTTTTTTCCTTTTACTACTGAAGTTGCTGTGTATAGTGCCCCTGGTTAACTATAATAGAATCTGTAAGGATTTCAAGGGAACTGGAAAAAAAAAATGAAATAAAATTCTATATTTCTTACAAAATGTATCTTTTTGCTAAAAACCATATTGCCTAACTTGAATACAGCTTTCAAACACAACTACTTATGGATTGAACTGAAATAGTTTACATGTTGTAAGCTAAAATTCCATACACAGGTATTACACAGCTATGACACAGGCAATGTATTTCCAGGGAAGTATGTATGTGTGCTATTTTTTTTACAAGAGAAACTTCAGGGATAGATCTATATTTATGTATTTATACAAATTCAGATTTTGAAATCTAAAGCTGTCATCTTAAAGAAGCATGAATAAAATCTAGAAACCGGTGACTGGTACCAGCTCTAGTAATCACACATTCTGTGTACCCACGTCACATTGCCAGGACTGGATCCTGCACACACTGCCAAGGTGACAGAGGTAATTGTCGCTAAGGAAATAGCCAAGACGTTGTAGCCCTTGCCAAGGAACAAGGATCTGGTTTATCTCTTTTTTCCATCCTCCTGCCAAGGATGCACTGACTCAAGATTGGGTACCACTATTCAGGGGAGCCATTCGTTGGCAATAAAGAGAAAATATCCTTCTCTTTTAAAACACTGTCTGGTGGTGGCACATGAATGCAAGAAGTCATGAAGAAAATCCCAGGAAAACTACGTGTATTCTATTTTCAAGTTCTTCTTGTGTTTTATGTTTGTAGCTTCCTACTTCAATATAAGGAAGATTTAGACTTTACATGTGTACATATATTCATTATGCATAGAGGGAAATTCACATTTCTACAGATGAATTGATTTGGTACAGCAGTTCAGTACAGATACTGAATGATCGGGATAAAGACTGATGGGTTCATATTCTCTGCACGACAACAACTGGTGGATAAGAAAATTTCTCAGAAATCAGGAATGCCCAGCTTGTGCAGCATAAGAGAAATTTTTAACCTGGTAGGAGGAGATAATTTTCAACCATCATAAGGTTAGGACAGAAGTAAGTGCTCTGCCTTTGTAAATGAAACCACCCCTGGCACCCTACTTCCTTACAGAAATGAAGCTAGTCAAGAACATGCTGAGCCCTAAGCTTTCTGGGCTGCTCTCTCCTTCTCAGTCAGGAGTTTTGTTGCTTTTAAGCACAGATGTAGCCCTGACCTACCTGCCCTGCTGTTCTCTGAGTGGTAGCAAGAGAAGCAATTTTCTTGCACCTCCAGACTGTCATTCAATATCAGCAATCCACATGCCCGAAATGCACTTGGATTTAACCCAGATAGGCAGAAGATCGTGGGTAAAGAATTAAGGATCGGGACAATTTATTTGAAAATTGATGTATTTAAATCCTGTTTCTCCATCAAGTCAGTGTTCATGAGCTCATGGCTGGACTGCTATGGTCAGTTCTGGTGGACACTGTAAAATGGCTGCTGAAAAGTGGAAGTGCTACAGTATGAGTCAAAATCTGAGAAAGTTTTATTTCCTGTGATTTTTTTTTTAGATAAAAAAGCTAGTAAAATATATAAAAAGCCTCTTACACCTTAATTTTTTCAATAATGTGATAAAAAAAATAAATCAGGTGTTATTGATCTGTATCTAACATCAGAGCTTTAAAAATCATTTCGTAAGAAAAGAATTAGTAGGAAAGGACAATCAGTTTGACTTGTACTGTATAAGCTGCAAATAAGAGTTAGTGTTTTTATTACAAAAGACTCCTCATTTCAATTATTGAATCTAACTAATATGCAAACTACTTAACAGCAAAAAGTCTAATTGCCTTTATAAGGGCTCTTCTAAGATGAAGGAGAAAATCATAAACCTTATGCAAAACTGTTGCCTTCATACCAAGCATTTCATTTTGTCTGGGGAACTTAATTAAGACTACCACATCGTCAATACACTGTAGGTAGTGCTTAGTTATCTCAACAAAAATGGGACAAAATTCAGTATAAAGTCAAAGAAGTATAATTAGGAATCATCAAATTTCAGTAGTCCGAATGATGTCTATGCTTTTTGTATAAAGGAGTAATAAAATCATCTTTCATTCCATCAAGCCAAACAAGAATATCAAAGAAGTAAATAAAAATATTAACTTGCTTTTTTTTTTTCATCTATCCATCACTGAAAGCAGTGGAAACTGATTGATAAACTCTAATTTACTTATGTAACAAATACTAAGGAACTTGTGAAGTATGCATATAGGCCACTTTTTCTTACGAGAAAAGTTTACTGTAAAAGGTCTCCACTATAAGTTAATATGACAGAGATTAGTCAGTATCAGGAAGGCAATAGGTCCTGGTTAACCTTTACCAGGAATCAGAGAGGAAGCTGCTTGTCTAACTTGATGTGTAATCAAAACTATAAGTGGTTAGAGGGTCCAGCTGCTTGTAATTAGTGCTCTAAATCTGCTTCCGAGGACCTGATTAGTGAACACATTCCTTTGCCCAAGACGTTAACCAAATCCTATGGAAATTCTTGCCATAAGGAGACAGTTAATCGATTAGAAAGGGTAGAAAATGATCAGAGCAAGAAAAGAAAGTCAATTAAAGGGCAACTATCAAACTTAATTTCAAAATAGCTATGCCAATGCATAGCCATTGTAATATAAATTTTATCAGAACAGTGTTTCTGGTAGAGACAGGGAATAACTAGCCTTATTGAACCTTCAGAATTTTGTTTGTTTTATGAAAGGCATTATAAATTGCAGCAGCCTTTAATTTAAGGGAGTTGTATCTGATAAACGAAAAGATTTCTCTAATCGTCCTTCTTATGTACTTAGAGCTTTAAATTAATCTGAAAAGAATGTGAATCTGAACTTGTTGCTTTTGCCTTTGAAGTTAGACAGGTGCATGTGTTTTCCACTACCTCTAGGGCTCTATTGTACAGTAGGGCTTCATCTTAGCTGTCTTGACCAGGACAACCCTGTTGTGGATATTGTTCTTAGGAGAAAGGGCTAGAGTAAGTTATCAGTGCAGAACAAGATTGAGGATTCATTATAAGACGGAGGGAGCAACAACAACTCACAACCACAACTTGCCCTGTCTTATAATCATCATCAAGGAAAGTGTTGACTCAGTGCTACTGGAAACGTTTGCCAACTTATAAACATATGGATTGGTTATTCCTGACTTTAGTCACCACAAACTGAAGGCAAAGGGCGTGGAGATGCCCCATTGACAGAGATCTTTTGCCCAGGTACATCAAAGTGGTATTTGAAGATGTATACTCTGTGTTAGAAAAATAAAGGTTCGTCAGCCCTACCACAACACTGGCAAAATCAGCACATTTTTACAGGTAAGTGTTTATTACTCCACCTGACCGCTCAGTGACTGATGGGAATGACTCAGTGCAAAGACATTTGTAATTATTTTAAGCACATGCAGAGTTAGGATTATTCACAATGTGGGTTTTGGGTCTGGATAGACCAAGTTCTGTCTTCTGTGATTGTACACAGACCAGTGCTTTGTGCTGAGTTGAGTTAATCAGGGGTTTAGGAGCTCTTCTCATTATTGTGTGTTGAGTGCATTGTGACTACTGCTGGCCAAAAGAGTGGAAGACAATAAATTCATAAGCATGGAAAAATTTGTCTTTGAATAATATCAGCCAATAATAGCTCTAATATTAACAACTTTTTATACTTTTAGTATTTTAATATATGCTAATTAAATCATTTTCTATTATTGGGCATTAGTGATTTAATATTTATATCTGAGCCACATATATGTTGGGAGAGAAGTTTGGAAAGCCAATTTTAATAGTTTCAGTAGGTAGTTCAAAAGATAAAATAATCATTTGCTGAAATAAAAGCAAGCAAATTATTACTTGGGTTATTAATGGCGCCATAAATATACCTTACTTTGTTACTGGGAAATGATGCAGGAAAGGCTGGTTCGCATTCTTTTCAGGTAATCACAAAGGTCCTATTTATGCTTAAAATAAGTCACCTTTACTACGTGAAAGCTAAAATTGAGGCTTTGTGTTCTTCTGGGGAGATTACGGTTCTAAGGGACTACATCTTTCAAATTTTTTTAGCTGCACTGAACACCTAACTTTCAGCTTTGCAAAATAATGTTGCACCTGTCAAGAAAAAAGAAATACAGACATATTATTTTGCCTTCAGTGTTATTACACTCCATTTGTTTTCATCACGCAGCATGGCTTACACTTCATGTTAATTATTTACCATAGTAAGGAATACTCAAGGGGTTGTACAACCTTTGAGAGTTTGGCTGAATTATCAGCTTTTGTCTTAATAATGGCATCTTTCCAGCAATCTTAATTATTTGTTAAATAGATTATGTGCCCTGCTTTGTGGTTTCCTTGATGGTAGTGAGCGATAGCAGCATACAGCAGCTCAACATTTCCACCCCTACTGGGTGGGAATTTTGTTGCTTTTTGCCTTCCAGGAGGTGGACTGTTTGCTGCAAATGACTGGGAATGTCGCCCAGAAAGCTCGGCGGCTTCAGATATTTTATGTAACACTTGCTTTTCAGATTGAAAAAAAAATAATATCTTCCTAATTTGAAATCGCCACAGAAACACTAGACCAAGAGTAAAGCCCAGATTTCACACTTCGTTGCTAAAATCACAAAAAAAACCCAACAGCCCAATACTGAAGAAAGACTAGGGCTGCTGTCCTGACCCTTGGATGGAACAAACAACAGCAGCAAATGCTGTGTGGAGCCATTGGCACCTACGCTCGCAGGGTAGCGTGACACAGCAGGCGCTTTGATGGAGGTAAGCTGTGTCTGGGAACTGCTCACAATGTGGCAGCTCCCAGGACGCTCCTTGCCAGCCCCTGCAGACGTACCCTGGCACTTTGAGTATCCCGCAGCTTGCGCAGCAATGTCAGTCACAGGGGCGGCTGACTGAGCAGAGCACCAGGTTCTGTGCGAGTACCGCAGGCAGAAGAAAAACCAGGGAAAAATCTGCAGAGTCAGCAAACTATCACTGAGGGTCCCCGGGCACACAGGTATGAGAGAACAGAGTTCTGATATGTCTGTCAACATGATAAATAATGTATGGAGAGGCCATTTGATCCAGAGGACAATTCAGGGCACTTCTTTTGAAGACGGTGTAGATTTCTGCCACAGAGTCCCACCAAAGTCAGACTTGGTCACAAGAGACTGAGCAGAAGGACCTAAGTGAGGAATGCTGGGCCATAAACAGTTTAACACAAACACAGCTAAAGGCAAAAGCAGCTAACTTCCTTTAAAGACCTGGGAATTGTGAGTATTGAAAAAACCCACTGATGAAAAAAATTATTTCTGTCTTGGTTAGTAACAATTACTAGTTTCATACTATTCCACTCAATAAGAAAAACCCCAACACCCTGTTAATTAGTTACCAAGTTATTATCAAACTACACCTGCCTTCATCCTTACAAGTACATATAATATCTGACAGACTGCTCTTGAACACCTGCATTTAATTCAATACATTGTTCACTAATTTTAATTTTATTTTAGACTCATGAAGTGTAGACTGATCATATAATTCTCTCATATTTATCTGGTTGTTAGTTCTGATGAGGACCTAAAATGAAATCAATACAGGCAACTTCTATGTATAAACAAATATTAATATTGAAATAGTTACATCCAGGAGCAGAAGGAAAGGAGAGAAGATTCAGAACTCTGTCTATATAAAATCTTGGTTGTTAGGAAGATATTCATAAGGGAGACCTGCTGGGTAATGAAATCCAAGCCCCTTCCTATTGCAAGCAATTCGGTAATATGATGCTTTTAATAAATGGCTCTTCTGCACTTCAGCACAGGAAAAGTGAGATCTTGCACCCTACTATAAATTTGTTTGCGTCTGGTATTGTTCACTCTTTATTTTTAAATCCTTTTAAAAACAGGAGACATTCAATAAGCTTACAAAATACAAGTGACTAGACATGCTGGTTCACATAGCAGAAATGACAGAGATCCAGCTTGACCCCTGAATCAGTTTGTCCACAGTTTTCTAAAACAATTAGTATTGTGTATTATAAACTACTTCAGTGTCTTGAAACTTCATCTCTATATGTAACATAGAGTTGTATTTATATCATATATTCATACAGTATCCAAGTAATGAGCATAGACAGATAACCTACTGATATTCATCCCACTTGTGTTGGGGTGAGATGATTTGCTTCCCTAAGGCACCGCTTTACTATAGGAGCACAGACAATTAGGCTACAGTTGGGATCTAAAGCTAAATGAGATGACCCTCTCTCTAGTGCTTTGACTGGGGTCACAAAGTGAAAAAGGGCATCCCTGGGAACTACACACAGACTTCAGAGAAGTCACCTGTTTCTTAAGGGCTAAACCATTCCCAGAGAAGGCAGCTTATCCTGCTGAGCTGCTTTAACTAACATCCCAGAAAATGGTTTTGGTCCAGACTGGCTTGTTGTCTCCTGCACAGTCTTTAGCAGCAACTCAGACTGTACCCAAAGCTAGGATCTAATGTGAAGAGTCATTTTGGATGTGGCCACCTTGGTCTAAACAGCAAAAGAGTTTAATGTATGTATGTGTGTGCAGGCACATGCTAGGTGGTCTCCGGGGTTTGCCAGCATCCCAGAACTGTTTAATTCCCTAATGCTGCTGCAGCTTTGCCCAGCCAAAGGTTTCTCTTTATTTGTTTTTTTCTGTTTTAAGTCTAGAACTAGGTCTTTATAATTTTAAAGTACTTACTGTATATTTGGAATTTGGACAGATGATATCACCTCACATTTTTACTGGATATTTGTTGCAGATAAAACTATTTTTTTAAGACAATGCAGTTGATATGTAAATAAGCTAATAAAATAAGTTTTAAGTAATTGTTCCATTCAGTCAAATACTTGTTGATTAACTTTCTGTGTCTTGGGAACAAATTTGTTAATTTAAGTCATGGCAGTAATGCTATTGTCTACACACTGTAGGAAAAAAACCCATTAGATATACCTCTTTCTTCTTCCCCTAAATTTTGTTGTTAAATTATAATTCCTTAGTTGGTATGTCCCCCTGTACAATTACCTGATTAATCTTGATTGAGACTGATCAAGGATTATTTTTAATAAAATTGATTATGTTTTACTCAAAGACTGTAGATTTATTTGATCTTTTTAGAGCACCATGACTTCTAATTGACTCACTTGTGAAGTGCTCTGCTAACACTTATTATCTGAATGAATAACTGATGGGCTTTGCTTGCTATTAATCTTTATGATGATTTATTGCATGCTCATGGTGTGATGCACTTGGCTACTCACAGTTTTTGCCTTCTCAAGGTAAAGTGCACTTTATACGTTGAGGACAGTGTACTTTCATTGGTAAATTAATTAAATATTGTGGTATTTGAAATATTTTTTTATCCACCTGTATATGATTTTTTGTTGTTTCAAAATACTGGGTTTATATATTAAGTTTCTATTTTTTTTTTCTTATTTAACATGCTTGCTTTAAATGATGTTTTGCCAGCCCAAAATTTAATGCAATTTGTGAGACCAGAGACATATCCTGAGAACTCTTAAAAGAAAAAAAGAAAAAGCCCCAAATCTCATGTATGCTGAATGATAGAACACCAAAGATGGGATGAGTATGTAAAAGTTCAAGGACATGGTGGTGGATGTATTCTATATCTTTTGCAAGGTATACCTGCCTCACTAACATTCAGCAGTTGTGAAAAAGAGGGATGGAGTTTCTCAGGGATCTCCAGAGTAGTTAGTAACAAAGCTAGCAAGCTCTAAAAATAAAAGGAGTTGTAGTAAGCATCGTTGTCTTAGTCTTAATAAATAGGAAAACAGATTGGGCAGTGTCATAACAGAGCAGTTGTGCAGAATTTACTACAATGTAATTGTGAAATACTAAATACTCTTAAATTTTCCCCAGACACTTGCCTTAATACCAACTTATAATCAGTGCATTCAGTAATATAAAGGCTATTACTTAAATCATGTTTCTTCTTCTGTGGTCAATGTGATATGACAGTGGTCTGATGAAAAATGCATAAAAACAGCCTCTGAAAACTTCTTTTTCATTCATCAATGGCATGAATTTAAAGATAAACTTCCTTAAATACCAGCAGAACTCTTGTGATACTTGGCAATTATCATAGCAGCAGTGATTTATGAAAACCCTGGTAAGTGAAAATAGTTTTGTCTTGTTCAGTCTAGGCAGATGATGAAGATGACTGAGGGGGGAAAAAGTCAATGACTTTCCTCAAATTCTGGAATGGATTATGACTGGTGATGTTATTAGACTTAGACAGTTAAAATAACTTTTCAATATACTGAGCATGACAAAAGAAGGGACTGTTTTAATATCAAAGCTGACTACTGCTAGCAAAAGTTCAAATGTATTAACATTCATCTGTGTCCTGTCATCTTGGCTTTTCTTCATCTGCAGTTTTGTGAGTGATGCTCTGAGTGGAGATTGAATTGTAATAAATATTTATACCCAAATCCAGTGCAGGTGGTAATGTGAATATGTGCACCTTCCAGAGTTGTAAACTGAATATATGTTGTGGTTTAGAAAGGAACTTTGTGATAAAAGTGCCTAAGTAATTTAATGACTTTCAAAAACAGAACTGGAATTTTAAGGTCAGTGGGAATTAGAGCTACTCAGTTTCTATATTTAGGTTTTTTTATGGAAGTTCCTAAGTCATCCAGAAGCCAAAATCCCAGTGTTACAGGATTTTAACATTCCCAGACATGCATTTCTTTGAAAAGAGTGTGACTTGTGTACATGTGAAAATATTCTCTTTACGATTAGCTATACATAGTCAACAACAGAGAATGGGAGTGGGATCTGGGCCAGGACAGTCTTGGTTTATCTTGGTACCAACCTGTATACTTCTACCCAGTGCTCCTGAACCCTGCACCAAACGGGTTGCTGAACACTCTTCTTCAGCCTCTTTTACTGTACTGTGATCTCATGCAAAAAAATTCTTGCCTGCTACTTTTACCTGAATCTTCACAAAGTGAAAAGTGCCCATGAAAGATTTATTTTTTACCAGATACAGTAAAATGTGGAGACAATGTGGACCACAAACCACAAAGGATATATTTCCTTTTAACACAGCAAAATTAATCAAACTCTCAGGTGGGCTGAGTCAGTCGGAGTAAAAGTTATTATTCTCCATCTATATTTGTCTCTACTTTAGCATTCTCAGTCTTATGAGTCAATCATCTTACTAACAGGGGAGCTTATAAAGCCCTTATACAGATCTAGGTCCACCTATTTTTTACATAGATCCACAGAAAAAAACCGCAAATATGCAAGAAATTCTTTGTTTTGGATCACAGCACTCACAACAGCAAGGGATGAGGTTGGAGAAGAGAGTGCCCAGCAGTAAGGGTGGGTCAGGTTGCGCGTTAACAGCAGGATTCAGGGTCACTCCCTGTGGAGACACACAAGTTCCCCTTCCTTTCTCAGTCCTCCTGTCTTGGACTCCTCACCCTTAATTTCCTGTGCCCTCATACTCTGGCCTCTGAATACTTTTGTGCTACACGGTGAAGCTTCCTTTGCTTGGCCCCAGGTTACTCCATGCCTCTCTGTCTTCTCCCAAGGAGTCCAGTTTCCCTAGGATATTTCCAAGAACAGCGTCCTTTCTTTTGCCTGCCTGAAACCCCTTCCCTCTTAAGCTCTGCATCCTTCTGTGTCAGATTTCCCTTCCCATATGCTACTGCTATCTTTCTCCTTTACGGTGCCTCTACGTTTGTAGGAGACTATTTTCCAGGAAAGCCTAGGAACAGGACTAAGCTCCATCTTGTCACAAAATATATGTTAAAAATCAACTGTTTTCACCAAATAACGAAGATAACTCATTATCTTTAGACTGGAAAATATATATATGGCCATAACTGGCCAGTTAGTGAAAGTTGTTCTGTGATGGATTTGCTTGCTGGAGCTGAGGACCTCACCTGATGATTGAGGAGATCTCTTCTACTCCTGCATTGCATCTGTTCTTCATCCTTTGACTTTCTCCTTTGAGTTCCTACATTTAGTCAGGTGAATTCTTTGTCTTCTTACAGTTTCTAAAGCCCCAAGTACCATTTAGGGCTGTATAAATAAGAGTGACATTCACCTATAGACTACATTAAATACAGTGTAATTTTCTGAACAGGATAGTTATGTCAACTCTCGTCTTGCTTTTCTTAATAGTAATATGGCTGCATGGTAAGCGTGAGAAGTAAGGGATAATATAGTTTGTGCTTTATGTTGCTGGAGGCAGAACAGGGACACGTTTCTTCACATAGTTTTGAAAAACTGAGGGGAACAACTTTGAAATTAATCATAATAAGCAATGCAAGTATCATCTGGTGTGCTGAGTGTGCTGTCAGGGAATGGACATTCTACAGCGTATATGTAAAAGAATAAGACAGCATAAGGTGTTAACTAGAACTAGTCATAGATAAAGCTAAAAATAATAATAAAAATGCCCTCACTATTGAAAACAAAACAGACAAATGATAAAATTAAGTGATAAAATTTAAAATTCTCCATAGGAAGCTGGTTGCAAAAAGCGTATTAAATAATGGATGTCTATAGACAAGAAGCTTGATGAGTTTTTTAGCGGCTGGTGGAATATACAAAGGGTAATATCCCAAGTAAATTCAAAGAACAGGAGAGACTACAACTATGCTGTTCAGCTCTTCCTACTATAAAGAGATCTATTGTTTTACCACCTTATTAAAAAGCACATCCCTCCAGTGACTGATGTACTCTCCAGATCTAAGATCCGGAAGAGGGCTTACATTGTCTTTCCTTCTGTAATGGCCAATGAGCAGACCTAGTCTGATCCTCTGTGATCAGATTCTCACAGCATATTTTGAGACAAGTGGATATGTGGATATTTTTTTTTTTTTAACTCAGAGAAGAACTTGTATATTCCTCATTCTCTTTTCCTTAATTATCTTTTTCATTTATCTCTTTGAAAAACCCAACTTCAATGCTTACATGAGATTAATGCAGTAACCAGTGCGTTTTTTCCATGCCACTGCAAGTATACCTTTTTTAAACATGGCCCATCATGTACTTTTCCAGTGGGGCTAAATTCAGCACTTTAAACCATGAGATTTATTTTCTTACGATCAACTCTGTGTTTGTGGAAAAGCAAATTAACAATGACTTTAGCAATGCATTGACTTACATGCTAGTGCCCAACCAGATAATCATCTTATCCTGTATGAAGACGATATGCAATAAGGAATTCTGCAACAATAATGTTTATTTTGCTGTCTGCTCTCCTCCTGTTGCTTACCAGCTCCTGAAAAATTATGTAATCCACTGCGTCCACCATAATTTGGTTTATACTGAATACCATGACATGTGTAACTCTTTGCTCAAGGCGGTTTCTTCGTTATCTTTTTCATATTCTGTCATGTCTACTTACTAACACTGTTTAGCTTCAGAGACACTAGCAAAATTCTGCTGTATGTCAAATCATAACTCTTTTCTCAACGGTTCATTTTTGCATCTCCAGGCAGTATCACTTGGGGTTTATTGTTCTTATTTCACTTGTTATCAAAGACTTGGCTACATTTCCAAAATTGAAGCAGCCAGAGATGAAACTTTTCCATAGTTTTAATTTCCCTTTTTTCCCTTCTGCTTGAAAACACATTTCATTTAGTATCCATACAATCATTGGTGATGTATTTCACATCACTGTGTTACATCAACAATGGTCTACATTATATCCAGATTGTGCAGTTCTTTATTCATAGTATTATTTAGATTATCAATATTTTTTAATCTCTTTTCATGAAAGCCTTATCTCTATGGTATTGATTGCTAGAAGTCTTCTAGGCTCAGTTATTGTCTGGAAAGGGTCAAAAAGTAGACATTAAAAAGATTGGTTGTAGTGACAAATTTCTTGAGCCAATGATCTGTATGGAGCTTGAATGTGGTGATGCTGGAAATTAAAGTCACAGACTTTATCCAGGAACAGAACAAGATAACAATTTTCAAAAAAGGGAGGCCTGATTTGCAGGAGAGAACTCAAGGAGTAGAAGAAAGCATGGAAAAAGTGATGGGGCTGACTGTGGCAGAGTGAAACAGCTAAAATAGAACCAAAGATATCCGAGTCTTAATATTTCCCCTGCCAAAAGAACAGCCTGTGAAACACAGATGTTTAGTATCTTACTCTTTTTACTGGCTTCATCCAAAGGATGATAACTACTCATGTCAATCACTTCAGGAGTTCAAGAGACAAAAGTCTGTGTCAGAAATCAGGATCTTTCAAACTGGCTGATGAAGTCTCTGAATACTAATTTTATATGATTAATTGTGCTTGTAATTTGTTTCTGGAAAATCTCAGTGTTTACATTCAAAACTACATTTTTACAGAATTTTGTCAATAACGTTACTATACTATAGGAAATATAAACTTGGAACAATCAGGCTAAGAAAGAAATCAAAGAATATTTCAATCTTCCTTATATGTTTGGGAAATACATTTAAATGTGTGTCAGAGATACCTTAGGACTTCATGTGATGATGTCCTGAACCAACATGTACCCTATCCGTACTGAGCCTATGAACTGTTTTTTTACTGCTTTTTCTGCACAATCTCTAGTTTATCAGCACCCTCTTCAAAAAATTTACGAAGGATCTGTTGGTAACAATCTATTATATTGACCTTATCAGCACTGTGTACAAAAGGAGGACTATCTCCCTAATTCTTTCCACCCTGTTTATTTGTGCAGGGTAACATTAATTATGGGTTTGCACTGGAAGCTCCATGGTCTCTAAATTTTTTCAGTGGCCAGTCTGGCCCAAACCACGACAGTTTTCTTACCAGAAAAACAGCCTGTGCTCAGCATTTTTTCTCACTTAACCGTAGCCTCCTAAAATTTTCTTTTCTTGCCTAAGTCACCTGGGTTACTTCTGCTGTGAATGGACAGAGATGGTTACCTGCAGAAGTTGATTAACCCAGTGCTAAGATACATGAATTGACTGTCTGGAGCCTCCTCTGACTGCAAACTATAACAGAGCCCACAAACCTGCATTTGAGGTCAGTTAATGACAGCTAAGATTACTTACCTTTCAGGAGAAAACTAGAATTAAGCAGTTTTGCATTTGTCTCTATTCAAATAAGTTTGTTTGAATGAGTCCAGCTTCCCAGGCAACATCACAGACAGGTACAGGCAGAGCAGTACCTTTTCCATCACCCACAAAAACAGCAACAGCACCCACACAGACATGAGCAGTGCAGGCTGCCTGGTCCTTTATAGTCGGTTAGGTGGAAGTGACTAGTGGTAGACCCTTACTCACTCGAGTCCATCAATCACAGACCTAAATGTTCTCATTTTTGTTATTGTCTTCATTATCTCTCATTAGGGTTTGTGTACCTTGGTGTTTAATTTATTAGTTTTCCAGTCTCTTACCTTTGTTTCTTATGTTGAACAGCTGTTAACCAGATATCCTCAAAAACCACATGTCCTTACTTTTCAGGTATCCACCTGTCCTGTACCTTACATATATATTTACAATCCTGTTATGATAAGAAAAAAAATACCACTTTTTCAAAATCTTTCATTTGAGGATCTCAAAGCATTTAATGAATGAATAACAGAATTAAGCCATGTAATATCCTGTGATGCAGATATTTCATATCAGAAAGTTGAAGAAAAAGAAGCCCAGTTTTATCTTGGTTGAATTCGGCTGAGGTTAGCAGAGTACAAATGGTGTGAATTTGGCATGAGACGTCAAATTTATAAAGATTTCCCGGGTGCCTAAATACAGTCAGTTTCCTTGGTAGCTAAGCTTAGTCGATTGTGCCATATTCCTGAAAGACATGATATAAAGATAAGACTTCTATAACATCTGCTATAAGAAAAAATTGTGCTACAAAAATCTCGGTTCTTCCTTTTTTTCCCCTTTCATTCACTGGATTAATTACCTAGACTTTGAAGAAATATGTGTGGAGGTTTCTTTCTATAAAACAGAATTAATTCCCAAGATGTTAAAGATCATTATGAAAGGAGAGCATTGACTCTCCTGAAACCAGCAATTATTCACAAAGAAGTCTGTGGACCTGAAATCTGCCAGTTTATGAAAATTAGGAAATGCTCTGTCCAAATTACACAGGTGAAGCTGACAGCCTGGCAGCTAAAGGGCAGAGTGATTTATTCTTGTGTAAAAAATAACTCACATCTGTCACACTTGCATACCTGGACATCTATTGTATTATTGTTGGCATATATTAACTGTTTAAGTTTTTATTTCTCAGGCAGATAACTAGGAAAAGCAATAAGTATATAGCGGTTAGTTATTAGTACAAAGTTCCAGTGCAAAGCACTGTAGGAAAATCACTGTGTGATAGCGGATATAAATAATTTCCAAGCTGGAAATTATTTTGAGCAAACAGCTTCATATGTCAAGTCTGAAAAATTTACTCAGAGTTAGATTCAGTACCCACTGAAGTAAAGGAATGGTTTCCCCTTGGTGAACAGAAGGCAGAGTGGGAGAGAAGGATTTGCGTGAATTGTTTAGGATAAAGTCAAAGCTCACTGAAAACTGCACAGAAGTAGAGCAGAACTCAAGTATGCTTTGCAGTTCAGGGAGTGTCAATAATGTTCTAGTATGTTTTGCATACCTCCATATATCCCTGAGATAGCTGAAAAAAGTAAAAACGCAATGAAAAAAATATTATTTCTGAAACAGCCAGAGCCTGAAAAATATGGAAGCTGAGATTTGTGGGTTTGCCAGTAAGTTTGGTTCTCATCTACATCTACAATAAATTTACAGATTTATTGATGCCTATCTACCAGTCATATGTTTTTTCTACTTTCACTATAAAGATTACGGTGTTATCTCCATAGCAGAGATAGTGTTAGGAGCCTCAAACCTCCCGAGTTCCAATATATATTGTAATCTCTTTGATGTGTGGGCAGATCTTTGGCCTGACTACTGAGAGGATTTCCTTGAACGTGGTTAGCTCAACACTAAGCCTAGGTGTAAGTTCAGCAATTGTTTAACCATGAAATAGTGAGCAAATGACAGCAATATTTGAGGACTGCTAAAATGTGCAATGTGTAAAATAGTGACAGCAAGAGATAACGCAGATCCTTTTTAAACCCCAAAGAACACTAAGCAGAAAGGTTTGTTTCCAAGTGTGAAGCATCAACATTTTTTAACTAAAAATTGCCAAATAGTGGCAGCTTAGTGAGTTTCCCAAAGCTTAATAGTTATCTGCCTTAATATCAAATCAGGGATGGGATTTCCTGTTAGTTTATGCTGTCATCAGATTTCATGATCACAACTGTTAACTATGACTGTTTTATTACTGAAGTAAGAAAGGATTTTTTGGTAATTTTTTTTTTTTACTGTAATAAATAAAAAATCAGGTAGCTCAATAAAAATGAGTTAATGAGTTACCTGAAGGTCGGATGAAAAAGAAGATATTCAAAAGCCATCTGGACATGGTCCTGGGCAGCTGGGTCTACGTGGATCTGCTTGAGGAGGGAGCGTTGGACTAGATGACCTCCAGAGGGCCCTTCCAACCTCAACCATCCCGTGATACTGTGATTCTGTGAGCACAATTAACCAGTATTACCTTGATGGATAAGTCAGAAATAAATGAATGGAGGCAAGCAAGCATGACTCCAATTTCCCCTGATAGGTTCTGAAAGTGTTTTAAAAGTGACTTATAGGCATTAGTATCATAAGGAGATGACAGATGCAGAAATGCATGCAGTCAATTATCTGCTCCCTTTCCCTTCTGTTCCTGTTGTATTCTCATATTTTGAGAGACCACTTCAAACCTTTGTGCTCCCTTGAAAATTGAAATGGTCAGCTAAAGACAACATAACTGTTAAAATGTCTTTCTGGTTGTCTTCCTTGGTACGCAGTTCTTTGGAGTCCCTCCTGGATGTGCTATTAGACACTTCAGTGAAAACCCATCTAAAAATTTCATTGTTTTACTGAAAAATCTGCTTCATAAAACACACACACACCCATGTACACACAACAGCATCCACTGAAGTGTATAAATAAACAAATAATAAAAAATTATTATTATTACAATGCTTATTCTTTCACTTTTTTCTTTGCTTGTTTCCACTACTCAGTGAATTACCTCTACCAGTAAGCTCCTGTCTTTTATCTGTAAAATGGCAAGCTTAGAATAGACAAAATGATAAAAGGTTTGCAGCTCTAGAGAAGATTTTCTCCCTCAAAGCTTGAGTATGTTATCTAAAATAGATTTCATATAATTCAGCTTCACATTCTGTTGAAATGCAAATTCATAACTACATGTATATAGAGAACTGAGATGCTTGAATGATAATTCACAGTGAGAATTTGTTCTCAGTAAGTCTGATGCATATAATGCACATACTGCTGAGCTAAAACCACGCTTCATTTCTCAAATGAGTATCTAAGATATCTTTAGAAGCTCAGTGAAAGAGTTTCTAATCAATGCAAGTCAATACACCATCTGATTTCCTCCTTTTCTTTTTGCCTGTGTCTTAAGCACAGCTCTCTGCTGCTTAAGACTCTTTGAAGAGTGTATTCAATGACTTGAATACCCTTCTTTCATCTGTAGGCTCAGTAAAATATTTTAATATCCATGTACGCAGGGCCTTTGATTTAGTCTTGTCTGTCACCATGTAATACCACGTAGTCTACTAAGTGGGGCAGGTGACATTTCAGGCTACTGAGAAAATTTTGACCAGAACCTAGAGATTGTAAACAATTATAAACAATAAAAAATCCTGTCCAAGAAGGAAGACAAGTCAGCACCTGTCTGAGCAAGGAAGGGCAGTAAGGGGTCTCTTTCTCTCTGCCTAAGAGGAAGGTAGGTTAGTTGGACTATGCTTACCACCAGCCACAAGCAAAGGAGGAGCTTATGCTTTTTTGCAGTTCTGAAACATCTTAACTAGCTAAACAGAGTAAGTTGCAATAGGGAAGTTATAACAGGGAAATTACAGAATTTAAAAGACTACACAAAATCATGTGTAAGATAAAGGGGAAGGTGGTGGGTTTTGTCAGAGTTAGTTTGATGGTTGGACTAGATGATCTGAAAGGTCCCTTCCAACCTACGCAATTCTATGATTCTATGAAAAGAGCTGGAATGTGAAGGAACAGGTTGGGAAGAAGGCAAAACATTAGGATAGGGAAGGAAAAGTGGAAAAGGAGTCTGCAGAAGGCAGCTGTCTTTGTTTCTTTTCACATTTACTACGTTTAACACTCTTCCTTCACCCCTCCTAGTACACTCTTCACCAAAATGCAAGTTGGAGAGAAGCCTTCTGGTCACTCTTGAGTCTGGTCCTTTTTCTTTAAAACAGGCTTAACTTTCACAGAAGTCAATACAGAAATCATGGAGTAATGGGGAAAACAGTTTGATAGGTGAAAAATCTCATTTAGGATGTTCCACTTTTGCATTAACAGTTGACAATTTTTACAGAATTTCAGACTGTGTCCTTTCAATTTAACACATTTGTGTTTGATTTTCCCCTAGGAGAAGTAAAGGTCTCGAGGACTTTCATCAATCAAAACCATTTACATATATAAGGTCCTTTATTATTTATTTGAAAATTGTAAGTAGTTTAACATACATGAGAGGAAAGCAAATTCCTCATTTGTAAACCCACAGTAATTAATTACGCAACAATGTATCATTGTTATCATATCAATATTTGTTTATGCTGAATCCTGGACCTGAAAAAGATAAGATTATTTTTCAGACATCATTATGCATTATCATATTTCAAATGATTTTGTCTTAGCTATGCTTGTAATAGTTATTCTATACTCTTTAATTTCAGCTCTTTGCCTCTGACAATTACTTTGATTTTTTTAAAAGTATTTAATTAATCTTTAATTCAGAAGAGAGTTGTGCAGCACGCTATCAGACCTTTAATTTCCAGAATAGTGCCTGTTTTCTTCTGTGCTGCTTCATAAAACAAATTGCTCCCTGTAATCTGTAAAACAATAAACAGAATTATTATATCTTAGCCTATTCATCCTCTACTGCCCTCCTGAATACCATTTTCTAAATCAAGCAGTGGAGGAAATTACCAAGATAATGACAAGGCAATGGAAGACAATTATTTTGAAGAGATTGAAGACATTAAAAAAAAAGGAGAATATAAATTAAGGTTAAATGAAATGAGAATTGTATTTATGATATGACTGAATTTTAACCACTCTCACTTTAACCTTAATTAAAAAAAATACATGAAAAAGAAATACTGGTTTTAAATTATATTAATTGTTTAGAAGAACATTATTAATACAGGTAAGCTAGCTGTGCTGGTAACGTCTTCTGATATCATCAGTATAGCATAAGGTCTGAGATAAGGCTAAAAGAGGCTAAATATTCCAGAAAAACAAAACTAAGTAATGCATTTTCCTGTGAAATATTTCTTAATGCCTAAATTTGTGATTACCCAATTGTGGCAATTTAAAGAGCTTGATTGGAATTACCTTGAATTTTCTTCATTCATTCAATGCTGTCTACACTGACAGGAGGACCACCCTCTGATAGTTCCATACTCTGGGGTTTTGATATCAACTCGTCTTCTCCAGTGGCACTTGCCACACATTTCACACACATCCCCTTGCACACACTTATTCTTGGGGTCTTACTAGACTATTTATGAATATGCAAAATTGCCAACTATTAAATGAAAACCTGATCTTGAGCTGTCTGTGAGAAAAATGTGCACATGCAAGCTGACCTGTGAGCTCCAGCATGTCAGAGGAAAATTGTACATTCATTCAATAAAGGGTGAGCTCCTCCTGGGGGAGGCTGATGAGAAACCTTCCAAATGAGAATACTTTGATGACTTTTAAGAACATCAGCATTGTGTTCTTCAGCATTGTAGTAAGGCTACTGCTCTTTAAAGGCCTAGGACAGGCAAAGCAGAGCTGATGCCTAGGACAAGACGTGAGTTACCCAAACCCTTTGCTGACCCCCATTGCTCTGAAGCAGTTATATCTGGAATCTTCAGACACCTTCACCTCTGCTCAATCCAGTTTTAGAACAAGGTGCAAATGCATAGATTTCTCTTGCTTAGTTGGTTAGTGACCCTTAATGTAAAGCAGATATAAGTTGTGATTCTTTTAGACATTATCTTTATTTTTTCTAAACACAAAATGATACAGATTCTTTTTGCAGCATTTACCTAATGTTCTGGCTAAATTGCATTGGAGCTTATGTTCTCCACCTGTCAATTTCTACTGGAGTTTCAAGGGCACACAACGTTTATAATTTTCCACCTTGAACATGTTCCTTTCTGTGTTTTTGTTGTAAGTGTTGCTAGTTTTCACCCTAGAGTTGTCAAGATTTTAGGGATGGCAAAGTAATCCCTGCAAATGCAATTTTTAATTAGTTTGTAGAATTTACTGATATCTTTGCCTGGAGTATGCTATATAACTGTCAGTTGTTATTATTGCCCTGTCTGAGTACAGACACAAACATATTTAGCATAGATATTTTAAAGATGCTTTTGGAAGCGCAGGAGAGAAATCATAGTACTTTTCTTACAATCAGAAATAATAATCTCATCCTTTCTATTCGGCAGTTTGACTTGTTATTTGGTTTTAAAGCAAGCAGTATATTCTAGCTAGCAGGAAACCTGATGAATTTTTACCAGTAAAATTTCACTACTGATCTCACCATTCCCTTAACAGGTTTAACATATGTAACAAGAACACCTTTTTAAGCTTCAGTCCCATGTCAGTATCAAAAATTGTTTAAAAAATGAAAGTACTTACAAAGCGAAAAGAAAATTATAGACATCATATTTCTTTGATAACTAAAACTGACTCTAAGTTCATATTTTCCTGCCATGTCCATCCTCACGATCCTGGAGCAGTAGCTGAGCTATCAATGGGTTACAAACTAAATTCACAGTCTAGCACAGTGTTTAAGGATCAGCTGATGGGACCATTTTGCTGTTCAGGGTAGGGGGCTGTGTCAGAAATATACTGAAGTGCATGAATGCCTTCAAATTGTAAATTCTAGTCCTTAACACTCTCTGTATTGAAAACAATGGGGAAAAAGAAAAAAAGAAAAGCTTAACTAGGGCAAATTTAAATAAAAGCCCTTGTAAGAAAACAAGTCCAACTTTTCCTTCTGAGAAGTAGTCAAGTTACACTATCAGAAGAGACAAGAAGAATATGGTGAAATGTTTACTCTAGAAGGGATGACTTTGCTTTGGTAAAGCAATACCAAAACTTGCACTCACCTAGAAATTGGGAATATATTTCTTCATTAGTTAGTAACAGCATTTTGAAAAATTGGTTTCAGTAAATTTTGGAACAATTCTGACGACTGAATAGATGCAGATATGTGAGTCTCAACAAGTATGTAAAACAAAGCTTCTGATAGCTAATATGATGCCTAACGTATTTAACGTATTTAACATATTTAAAGACGGACTTTAAATGCATTTTAAAATGCATGATCTATATGAAAATCCCAAACCATTATTTTAGGTGTATAAATGCCATGTGCTATGGGCCATATTGAATTTCTTCGAGTTTCTGCTCAGAAGGCTCCCTTAGCTGGATAAAAAATGATGGTGAGAGCCCAGAGCACAGCCAGGACTCTGAAGACTGTGATGCCTCTGTGTGTAGGCCTGAGGAGAACGACAGCTCCAGATACGCCTAGTGACAGCTGTCTGTATACTCACAACTCCTCTCTTTCCCCAGATTGCATCATAGAACTTTTTGAATGACTTGTGGAAGTTAAACTTCCATATTCTGTATTTCAAACAAGATTGAACTCAGTGAAGTCTTGTTGCCTTTGCTATGCAGGAGGTCAAATAAGATGATCACAAAGGCCTCTGCAGGCCATGTAATGGTTTTGGTAATACTGAAGTGTAGAACCTTTCTTTATTTTATGTTCTGCTGAGGATGCAAAGTTCATAACAGAGGCAGTTCTGAGATAACAACCCTTATTCTTTTTAATAAGCATAGTGTATTTGAACTAAACTCATTATTTTACCATAGGTTCTGCTGTTTACGGTTTAGTTTCACAAAAGACTATTACATGTGTTGGTTTATTGATATTTCTTCTTAAATCTACTTTTCTCACTTGCTCATTCAGACCTATGCTGCTCAGATATTGACCAGCATTAAAGTAGGTTGGAATGAACCATGCTGTATGGGGTTTCAATTACGCAAAACATTGATCTTCTTCTTCTTTTAATGTTTCAAATGATTCTGAAAAGTTCATGTTTCTGTTTGGTATTGAGAAAAGCTCCAGAACCTTCCTGAAGGCCTTGTTATAAATATTATAGCAGATAAAGTCTAGTTCAGAGACTTTAGTTACATTATTGAGGACATACCAGATAGGAGCTATTTTAAACTGCCAGGAAATAACTCAATTTGAAGGGGCTTTATTTATTTATAGAAGGTCACATCATTACTCTGTTGAAATCAGTGCGATTATTTGGTTTTGTTGTAGTAGGCTTAATAGAAATAAATAGATAGAAAACATTTCTTGATTTTGTGAGAGTATTTTTAGAAATTAAAAAAGAAAGTATTGTGATAATATATTAGGAATGCCTAGTCTGAAGCATTCCTATAAGCCATAAATGCTTATAGATCTGGTACAAACGTAAGAATCTGACTTGTGGTTTTGATTGGATTTCAAGTGGAAAAATATTTTGAAATGTAGAGAGTTCTTGTAAGCTAAATATTCTGAAGATTACTCAATAAGTATTGCTGCTGTATTGCCAAAGTCTGTGAAAACAGATGTTTGGGGAAAACTTTAGAAAGTCTAGTCCTTCCTATTCTTCCCCTGAATTTTGAGATGAATTTGCCCTAGGGATTGCTATGAAACGTAATACACACAGGAAATTTTATCAACACATAGGAAATTTGCCACAGAAGAGAGCTGAAAACCATTCATACCAATGTTGGCTCTGAAACACTACACAGAAGATAATAAATAGCCCTAAATAAATAAGCTCTAGAACTCTAAATAAACTGCTTCACACCTTGGCAAAGAAGCGGCACTAGCTGTTTTTTAAATACCAGGGCTTTCCCATTTGCTCCTGAATGGTGACTGCTTGTATGCTTTCTCTGGCAGTGAAACAGAAGTAGCGTCCCCCATTTCTGTGCTGGTCTGTGCTGGTCTGGCAATGACTCTTCTCTAACTTCATGGAATAATATAGCTTCCTCATCAGAGGCAATATTAATCATCCAACACTGGCCACTTCCCTACGAGTAATAAATGTGATCACAACCAGAAAGTGTAGCTGCTTTGAGAACGCAGCCGGTTGCCTCCTTAAGTATTATCTCCTCATGCTTTTATCATCACAGCCACGATGTACTCCACAATTGCAGCACAAATAGCCACAATTTCTGCCTTGCTGTTTACAGTGATACCTAGCATTCTCCATTTTAGCTGGTCTATGGGTACTGTCCCTCTCTTTGAATTTTAGCATTTCTCATTTTATTAGTCACTGCATTTTGCTTGCTAGCTTGTGATTTTTGGGGTGGGAAAGAAAGTGGACTCTGTTTCCTGCAAACCCATTTTTATCCCTTGCAAAGAAACTTGTTGCTTATGCCATTACCCTGATAAAGCTTTAGCTTAGGGCTCTAGCGAACGTGTTCTTTCTAGGTGATGTGTTGCTGCATTTCTGGTGAATAATACCTTGACAGTCTGCTTTTTGTTGTTAGTATTGAAACGTATTTTTTCCCAGTCTTTCCATTAATTTCTCCACTCCCTCCCTCCCTCCCTTCCTTCCTTCCTTCCTCCCTTCCTCCTTTCCTCCCTTCCTCCTTTTCCTTCCGTTCTTCCTTTCTGTCCTCTTTTTTTCCTGTTGTCCTGTCTGCCATCTTTCCTTTCTTCCTCCCTCCCTTTCCTCACCCCTCCCTGCCTCCTTCCCTCCGTTTCTAATCGTGTTGCCTCACAGCGACTCATAGCAAGAAAGCCAAGCAATAACAGCACAACATGGTGCTTCCAACTGGTCATTATACAGTTAGCAGCTAACCTCCAGCTTCAGCACGTGGTCATAAATAAGAAATCTCAACAAATCTCAAGGCAGTTTTTTCACTTGCTAAACTGTTATTTCATGTCCCATTAGGTTGAATTCTGTCTATTTTTACGTGGACCACACCTAGTCAAAACAATCCATTTTGCTCATGCCCAAATGAGTATATTTTACTCCTAAATGCTGTTTCAGCATCAAGCACAGGGGGACTTTGAAACGTGTAGAAAGTACATTTTCTCAGATATTCAACCTGAAAACGCAAACTATAATGCCACCTGAGAGCATTTGCTCAGCCAGTTCCATGGAAAACAAGACAGGAGAGCTACCAACAAATAACTAAGGGCCACAAATATTCACACATCAACAAACCATGCAAATGTCTACCTATGATTATGCTGCTGAAAGTTATAAAACTCATGATCAACAAGTTACTTAGATTAACTCTTACTGGATTCTGTTTGTAACCATGTAACAGGAACAGTTTCCTTTGTTTAGGTGAAATAAGTTTATAAATAAATGTGTAAATAACTAGTAAATAAATGTTTAGGTGAAATAAATGTTAAGTGTAAAAAAGAGTTCAGATTTGGAAAATAGAATTTAAGCTTTTAGGAAAATAGTTTAAAAAATTAGAAATTGAATCTTCTGGGCTTTCTTATTTCAATACAATAAAACACCTGCTAGCTAAACTGCTTTATGAGATCACATGTATGTTCATAGTATACTCTGAGTACTCCGAGTAGAAGGGAAGCACATTCACATGAATCTTTTTTTACAATAGAATAAATTGCACACACTTGTTTCTTACCCCTTGCCACTCTGGTACCAGCTGGAATTTTCTGTGAGGCAACTCAAATCACCTGGCAGAGATGTCTTAATTTTTTTAGTGGATTACTTGGTGCAGGATCGGTGAGTTGAACTGGCACAGAAAGGTACCTAGTGAGTACCAGATATACCGCTTCAGGAGAAGTAAAACCACACAGATGTGTGAGAAAAGCACAGTAAAGGAGGAGGGACGTGAGGCCTTTTTTTCTTTGCAGTGTTTAATTGCTAAATGGCCTCGAACATCTTTCTTAATTTCAACATCAAGCTTAGTTGGGCATACTTTACCTCGCAATGTCACCGTGTATAAAAAAAGGGAATGGTGATAACTTTAGTGAATAGAGAAGATAAACTGATGGTTTATAAAATATTTAGAGAAAATAATGTGAATTTTGTCTTATGATGTAGAACAAACACCCAGCATCTTAGATTCTCTAATTTGATCTATTTTCTGCAATTAGGGAGAATAAATCTAACATTTTCCTGTTGAGGAAGAAAGAAACATTACGTTAACAGTGTCCACTGTAAAGCAATCTCAAATATGTAAATGAAAACACATCCATCTTCTTTGAAGAAAGCCCAAACTTCCAGGATATTTTTTAAAAATCTCAATCAATAAGAGTATAGTTCACACACAGAGGATCAGCCCAGCTAGCTGGTATTTTTTATTGTAATTTACTTGAAATTTGAAAGAAATATAAGATTTAATCATTTTATCATCTGTCCTAAATAAAAAAAAAAAAGACTTTAAAACCACACAAATTTATAGTATGTTGAGGGAATTGTTGTGCTTTGTGGAAGAAAGACAATCTGTCTTTCTGTTAATCGGTCAGGTTTTGCAAACACAAGTTTTGATTTGAGAAGCTAATGAATAAACTGTGCATGTTTCTATGTTTCTGTGCATGTTTCTACTTCAAAGGGAAATACACCCTACTGTGAATAAGAAACAAGTCGATGTGAAACGATTTTAAATTTTCTGATCTTTATTCCCATTTCGGTTTCCTTATGCAGGAAAACAGATATACCCTATTGAACTGAAGCCATCTTAAGACCTTTTTCTGGCAATCCGTAGACGTTTCTTGAACTCAGTTTTACATTTTCACAATAATGTTACCATTTACTTATCTACTTTTGTGATACCTGCTGAAATTTGAATAAACCCCAAGAAGACGTTAATTCAATTATCTAGTTTTGGAGCTTTTAAATGCTAATGAGATTAAATGGTAATATGATTACAACAATCACTTTAAGAAAAATCAAACAATGTAGGATTGATTAAAGCATTTTAAAAAATAATCATGTTGTTCAAGGAACCATCCAGAATGAAAACCTTGGAATCAAAAACATGGTCATGCACAAGCACAATAGCTGGAGAGGTAATGTGTCCAAGCCACAAATCACTCCTCAATATTCGCTTAGAAACTATTGTTAAAAATGAAAAGATGGTTCATTTTTCATGGTGCTTCTAACTCTGAGGTCTCCCAATACAGTCACTCTTTTAAAGACAGCTTTTGTTACACAAAGAGCTGCTGTTCTGAATAGGGGATTTAAATCTCATATTTTTTTATCTGAAGAAACACCAAACCTCCAGGCATGGACCAACTTATTCCTACTGTTTAGTAATTTGCAATTGCTTTGCTAATGTGCGGCAACAGAGTGAATGACATCTGCCATCAAGGACTGGCTTCTGATGATGTCTTCAAGCACGTTGTTTTTTGTAATCATTTTGTAGAGTATTTCCAGATGCTTTACAAAGCACATGTGGTCTACTGACCACAGGCTGAATGACTCTTTGCCTACCAAGCCCACTTGCAATTTTCCTTTATTTAGTTTCAACACTTCTTCCGTCTTAATAACCTTACCTGAGGCCCATGGCTTATTAACTACTGATTAAGAGTTGTAAACGACAGATGGTAAAGGGATGTTACTGGGAGTTCAGTGCTTGCATTCTAGACTCTCAATAAATCTCTCTTGTAATGCCATAATCTGTACGTACTTAGAGTAGAGGATCACTCTCACTTAAGTACCTAACAATTAAATCTTAGTTCTAAGGAATTTATTTTATTTTCTCCATAATCTGTTGAGGGAAGCTGCATTCCCAGAAGTAGTTTTATCCCTTTCTAAAATAGGCAGGATAAGTTAATTGCTCTGGGTGGTAATTGTGGTGGGCGTGCGTATCTTTCTCTGATGGCTCCATTGGTGTAGAAAAAGCCAAAAACTAGACTTAGTACTTTGGTGAACTGAACGTGACACGTAAGGCAGCTGATTTTAGGATTGTTTCTCTCAGCAAAACAGCATAAAGGGTGTTTGCCAGAGACGAGGCGTAGGGTGAATACCTGATGACAGATTTCCCTATCATTATAACAACATTATATCATGTTATATAGGCCTAAAGAATATTTCTGTCAAATTAAAAAGGACTCTCCTATGTTAATTTTCCACATTTGTGGCTATTTCCCATTTTCTCTCTTATTCTTGCCCTGTAACTCATCCCAGTTAGATCCTACGTGTAAACAAAATGTATTTCTCAGGAACACTGAGAACACTGAGATGGTTAGAAAGAAGCGTGAAGTCTTTTGTTTGGTTGGCTTTTTTTTTTTTGCGAGCCAGTAACACAATATTTATTTCTCACCATAGAGCAAATAAGTATCAGATTAAATTGAATTTTTAGTAATGCATTAAAAACAGTTTGCAAATTTTGTTTCATTTCAAAAGCACTTAGTAAAAACATTATTTCTAAGTGCAACTCAAAGTAATTTTGTGTAAATAACTGAGACCACAATTTAGGAAAGCACTTGGAAGGAGAGGTACTTCAGGCTTCAAACTCTTTACAGGCACTTATAATCTACGAGAAATTCTATTTCTAAAAAGAAGTAAGTTCCTAAGTAATCTCTTGATCATGGCTTAAAGCATTTCTCTGTACAGTACAAAACTTAACCTTACTTTTAAATAACATTTCATGATAGAGGTGTCTATGGAATGTTTTAAATAGGGTATTCTCCTTCTGTTTGGAATGCACAGGGAGAGAAAACAGTATTTTATTTCCATCAAATTATAGCATAGTCATTGCTCAATTATTTACTATAAATTAGACAAAATGTGTTTAACAAATAATTCCTATAGGTATGAGTAGTTGTCAATGACTGTGAGCAGAGTGGTGACAGATGCATTAAGGGTGATCATGTCTACAGCTTTCTGTGTGTAGTTTGCCTCTTCAGGAACTGCGGCTGTTACAGACATGGACAAACTTTCTGAATTTCGAAATCACAAATCTGCCTCGTTAAGAGCAACAAGATATATACAAACTAATTCAGACTGAGGGAGAGAGAGAGCTGCGGAGATGGTTTCTGAGGGTTTTGTGACAACCATTCCCAAAAGGTCCCTGCAGTCTGTTGCGAGGTTGGACGTTTCCTGGGGCAGCCACCGGCGTCACTGGCTCGTGTCTCCTTCCCCCTGGGAATTCAGATCCCAGTCACAAAGGTCTGTCTGCTCCCACTTTGCTGGTGTAAATTCTGGTTATCATAATGGTGCCTTTTTGTTAAAGCACAAGAAAAGTATCATCAGGAGTTGAAAACTGTCAAGGCTATCCTGACATTCATGCTGTTAACTTGCCTCTCTATTTGGCAGTAAATGAATGAGAGGCAGCAGGAATCTGTGACCTTAGGTGTATGCTGCAGGAGATAATGCTACTGGATGAGATGTATCTTGTTTCAGGGTTTTATTTTGGACTTGCAGAATGTGACCATGGAGCATACAGAACAAAATCTGAGGAGAAATAACTGGACTCCAGACGATCCAATGTGAATCAACAGAAGCCGTTTATTAAGCACAGATCACCATCTTTTATACCCTGCGTTGTAGCCGTACACGCGACTCGCTTATTTCTGATTAGCTAGTTACATTGTCCACGCGCTGTGCATGCAGTTTGTTCACACACCAGATTTGTTACAAGAATTTGTGTCGTAAATTGCTTAGTCATTAGCACAACATGTTTTCTGCTTTCTCAGTTCCCATTTTTCCCACATACTAATTCCATCTTCTACCACCTCTTTTGTTCTTAATCTAATCTCTCATAGTAGGGAGGCTAGCTCAGATGACCATTTTCTCTCAGATACATTCCTATAATACCCCCTTTTTCTTCTTGAGCCATCCAGACCTTATGCACGGCATTTTCTATCATGTCAGTCACTTTGTGGAGAATACACGAGGCTACCATAACCAATAATAATATAAGCAACAATAGCATGAGCCCTTGCTTTAGTAAACGTGATAACCATCCTGTTATACCCCATGAGCTTAACCAATCATCGAAACCATTTTTGACCACTTTTAATTTGAACATGTTATCCTTCAGATTCCGTAACTGCTTATGAATGGATGATGAGCGGTCGGAAAGGTTCATACAACACATACCTTCAAAATCTTCACATCCATGACCCTGAGCGAACAGCAAAAAATCAATAGCCGCTCGATTTTGCAATATAGCATGCCGAATGCTATCAACATCAGTAAGTAAGCTAGATATGATTTCAGTTGTAAGGTTTATCTGTTTACTTGCCCAACACCCTATCTTATTCAACATATTTAATGCCGTTACTGTTCCTAGTGAAGGAAGAATACTTAGCCCTATTCTTTGTCCAAGATTCAAAAATATTATATGGTCGTCACAGGATGGAGTGAAGGTATGAA
This sequence comes from Rissa tridactyla, assembly GCF_028500815.1. Taxonomy (NCBI): domain Eukaryota; kingdom Metazoa; phylum Chordata; class Aves; order Charadriiformes; family Laridae; genus Rissa; species Rissa tridactyla. The sequence continues at coordinate 105,758,963 of NC_071468.1, forward strand.
CTGTTCTCTTGGCTCTGTGTTTCCTGTGTGCTCTGCTCACTGTGTCTTTGCCCGTATGCAGGCCTCTGCTTGTAGATCTGCCACATCTCCCCCTTTTTTGTTTAACACCAGACCATTTATTAACAAGGTCGCCATGACTTGTGCTTCTACTCGTTGTGACGCTCTTAGCAGGTTATATACTAAACACAATTAAAAACAGAATCAAAAAGAACCCTGCTAAGGCAATAAATACCCAGATTCCTAACTTTAGCCCAGAAAGCCAATTTCTTTGGATTTACCCACGAGAAATCCTTTTGTAACATTTCAAATACATTGCGGTTCATTAAGTCTTGAATCTTTAGTATTTGAGCTTTTAGCTGATCATGTAAAGGACGAATATTTTGTTGCAATGACATGTCAAAAGCACCTTGGAGATGGTGTTTAACCATTTCTCAGCCATGTAGCAACGTATTCCAGGGGAGAGATGTAACACAAAGTCTTCGAGAGTTGCACTCCCAATCACAATACAGAGAAAGACGTGTTTTTAATGCATTTTGCCAATCCCCTATCCATATTACTGCTGTTTTATACCTTACTCGCATTGAATTTACACAATAAGATTGATTACATTCTTGTATACTTGCGTTTTGAGCTGAAGCAAACATATGGATGAGAACTACAAATCATTACAGAATTTTCTTGCTCACAACTTCTATTTGTTGTAGTATTATCTGTGGTTAGCATGCACCCCGATTTAAGGTGCTTATAATACACCTTCGGTTGTTCAGGCCATTCAACAGTTCTTACGAAATGTCACTCTACTGCTGTGGATGACAAAGAAGACATGTTTAGAAAATTTAAAACATGAGAGCGTATGTGGACAATAAAATAAGGAAACTGTCTTTTTCATAAAAGCAACATTAATTGCAGTAAAAGATTAAATAACAATTGGTTCTCTAGTTGTTTTATAAATGCTCCTTCAAGTCTTTGAACAATACCAGTAACATATTGACATTCTGCCTACATTTAACAGTTCCTGTTGAAATAAGTCAAAAGCCTTTACTGTGTCCCTGAACCATCTACAAACACCGTATGGGTGCCAGCAAGAGGCTTTGGCGCTAGCAGGATGCGCGGCTGTAAAGGTATTTGTGAAAGTGACTGTAATAGTCTGTGCTAGGGGAAAGAATAATTTATTTGCCCAATATAATGTACTAAGGCAATTTGTAGGTTAAGACTTTGTGATAACCAAGGGTCAAGGTCATCCTTTTTGACGGGAACATGTATGTGGCTTGGATCCATTCCAGAAAGCTGCTGACAGCATAAATGACCCTGGAAAAACAATCGTGGTAACATTTCAATCATCATAGTTACTGGTTTTGAAACGGTATGTGGCAAAAATACCCACTCTAATGCAGTCAGGCTCTTTGCGAGTGTATCATCCCACTGTCCTATCAGGGCATAAAGTTGAAATTCTTGTAGGAAGGTGTTCAATGCGTCTTGCAGCAGTAGTAGACTATATCTTATCTGCAACATGCTGTAATGCCTTCTGAGCTGTTGGCATTAATGAACATAGAACTTGGGGGGGGGGGGCAGACACAGTGCTTTAGGGCATCCTCTGTACCTTCAAAGTGCGCTCATGTCTCTCTCCCCCTCTCTGACCCGAGACAGCCCCCTTATATCCTGCACTGGATTGAGTGGAGAAGTACAGGCTAGAGTCGCTGCATGCATGGCCAGTGCACGCAGTGAGTCCCACCAGACTCTCCTGCACTGGATCGAGTAGAAAAGTACAGGCTAGAGTCACTGCACGCATGGCCAGCACATGCAGCGAGTCTCACCAAACTCATGATCCAGCTTTGCTAACAGCGGCTGTCTGATATGTGACTACATTGTTATAATCCCTTCTTGTTATCTTCTTCTGTGAAGGTCAGGTTCTCATGGATACACACATAGTTTTTAGAGCAACATATTCTACAACTCGTACAAGGGTATGATGCAAAGCGGCATTTACAACTGATTGTATAATGCTTATTAAACACGGCAAACAGCATACTAAACAAAACAGACAAATTCCTTCCACACAGGCGATGAGTATAATTTCCTTCAACCAACCCCACCCCCAAGTCCATCCAGCAAAGAGATTTCACCCAGTGGTCTCCACAAGTTGCTGGTTCGGTCGGTGCAGTCCCTGCAGCTGGCGTGGATGGATGTGGAGTGGTCACTCAGATTCATACAATACAGTCCTTTAAATCTTGACAACCATGTCTGTGAGCTGAAAGCAAAAAATCAGTATCAGCTCTGTTTTGCAACATCGCATATCGAATACTATCTACGTCTAGCAATAACTCAGAAATAGCGGTACTAGTAGCATTGTTAAACTTATCCTTGGCAGCAAGAGAGTCCTTGTTATCACGAATCCTTGGCAGCAAAAGAGTCCTTGTTAGCAAGAGAGCATGCGGACTCCCTGTTCTTGCTGGTACTGTGCTTTGATCTTCTTCCACAGCAGGCCAAGATTCTCAAGCAGCTAGATGAGGTGTCTGTGAGTCCATTACAGGCTTATGTCATCCAAATGTTTTTCTTGCAAGCACCCGAGACTGAATAACAATTGGTGTGATATATGTGTTTTCCAGCACCCAGGTGCGAGTCCCTTGAGTGTATTTACAGTCCTCGCCGATTTTCCGTTGCTTTCCCATATTCCACCCCCTTGCTCAAGAGACCGCTTCTGCTGGGGTTCATTTTAGTCTCGCAGGGTATAACACAGAGCAATCTACTAAGGCATGCAATAACATAGACACATATAGGAAAAAACCAAAAACATATCTCTATGGTACTGCTTTGAATCAGGTGTCCTATTTCTCTTTCTCCTAGCGCGTATGGCATACTTTTGTGCTAACGTGGCACATTTCCCATCTAATTGTTCCTGTTTGGTTTCTTTTTTTTTTTCCTCTTTTTTTCTTTTTTCTTTTTTTTTTCTTTTTTCATTTTTTTCTTTTTTCTTTTTTCTTTTTGCTTTTTTTTTTTTCCCCATCACTTACGACTGACATAAAAGTCTGCCTTTGCAACAAGAGCTCAGTTTCTCATTTTTCCTTAAGTTTCTCATTTTCCTACAGAGCATCCTATAGATTTTGGCTCAACTCCTTTTCCCAATCAACCATGATCTTATAGACAAACAACAAACAACCAGCGATACGCCCTGCACGGGCGAGCCATTCCCGAGACCGTAAACGTGTCGGCTGGTGAAAAATCCCCCAATATTTCAGGACTTCCACCGGTTCTACAGCCCATCCTGGTGTATCTACCTGGGGCGTGCTCGCCTTACGTCTATAACATTGTGTATATACAAACTTCTTCACTTGACGGAGTGTCAGCCCTAGTTGCATATGAGAACAGCACCACACCGGGCAGAACACCTGCTCAAGGGGAGTCACCTAACGACACTGCACACAACAAAAAGCAAACAGTAGCACAGATGCTGATCAGCAGGTATAAGCTGGCGCCCACACACACTTACACAGCAGACATACAAAAACAGCACTTTTATCTCAGGGAGACGACTGGGGAGGAGAGGGGGCGAGGCGGGCAATGTCAGGAGCAAACAGCTCCGGCTCTGTCCTTCTCTGCTGACATTCTGCCTCCTCCATCGGCCTCAGGTGGAGCAGGGGGGATCAGCAGGGGATCGTCCCAGACCTTCGGACCTGGCCTGTTCGATCCCCCTTCCGTGGGTTGTAATGCTGCAAAAGCCTCGGCCGCCGTGGCTCGCTCCGCCTTCATATCTTGTAAGGTCGATAACACCAACCGCCATGTCGTCGCTAACGGTGATGCCTCTTTGTCTCCTTTACTTATCACTTCCCACAGTTTTTTCCCAACAGCCTCCCATATTTCTGGCTTAAAAGCTGTCTGGGGCTCTGGTGCGAGTCCGTTCTCTCTGCACCAGGTTAACAACCTTTGGAGCACACGCTCATCGTATTTCACCCCTCTCTTAGAGAGGATATGCAGAAGTCTTAATATATCCCCTTCTTCTTTTGTTACTTGTTGCCCCATCTCCTGCCCCGGCTGCTCACCTCTCTCTGGGTGTCCGTGGTCACGTCGTCTGTTTCCTCTATTCCAGATTGCTGCCCAATCCACCCGGTCTCAGTCCAGCTGAGCCGTCCTCCAGCCGGTGGGTCTTCTTCTGGGTCTTCCGCCCCACACGTTCTATTGCTCAAGCCAAGCGCCGATCGGTATCACGTTGGGGTCACCATGTGAGGAGAAATAACCGAACTCCAGACGATCCAATGTGAATCAACAGAAGCCGTTTATTAAGCACAGATCACCATCTTTTATACCCTGCGTTGTAGCCGTACACGCGACTCGCTTATTTCTGATTAGCTAGTTACACTGTCCACGCGCTGTGCATGCAGTTTGTTCACACATCAGATTGGTTACAAGAATTTGTGTCGTAAATTGCTTAGTCATTAGCACAACATGTTTTCTGCCTTCTCAGTTCCCATTCTTCCCACATACTAATTCCATCTTCTACCACCTGTTTTGCCCTTAATCTAATCTCTCATAGTAGGGAGGCTGGCTGACATGACCATTTTCTCTCAGATACATTCCTACAAAAATCAAAGAATCATCAGCATCTAATTCTGGCATGCATTACTGTGGGTTTCTCTTTCTCCTTTTCTCCATTATTGGAAAAAAACATTGATCAGATGGCATCCTTTAAAAAGATATGTCACAGTGATGACATTCTACACTCCTTTCTCTTTGTGTGTATTTTACCTCATTCCCAGCCCTCAAACTGTGAATCCCCTCAGGTTACGGTACTTTTCAGAATAAGATGATTTTTTAAATAGATCCCAGGGCATGCTAGTCTATGAGGAACTTTATGAGGCTGTTCTGGCATGAGTAGAATTTGCCCAGTGTCTCTAAACATCTGGGTTTAGTATCTTGTAAAAGTATTCATTGCAGATTTATATTACTGGTATTTAAAGATTTAGGAGGCTGGACCAGGAATTACGAAACTGCAGTACCAAATGATTAACATGAAGTTATCCAAAATGATACTACTATTTCGAAGGCTATTCTAACCTTCTTTTTGTATATGCATCAGCCAGTGTACACTTTTATGTAGGCTCTGGTGGCTTGGAAGCAGAAACTTCTCAATACTGGGTTACTTCCTGTAAACATGGAACGTGACACTGAATATTAATTCTTTGACTTCCCCCCCATCCTGTTTCTAAGCAACTAATATTACATTGTTGATGCGAAGAGATACCAGGTACCTCAGTGGAGCCAAGACAGACTCACAGAGGAGACAACTTTCTAAAAATCCTTACACTGCATTACTGAATTCAGACTTGAAGTTCAAGTTCTTTTATTGTATTGAACTATGTCTTCACACAGATCGATCAATGTCAGAAAATACTAAAACAGGTTTTCCTAAAATATTAATTGATTTATTAATCTTTCATTCCTTCTAAGTCATCCTTCTTGCACCTAACAGGAAGTGAAATTAAATGAAAACAGAAAAACTGTGCTCAGCTCAGAACTGACAAGGAAAACCTTCGGTCTCCCTGACTTGCTCCATCACTTCTCATGGAATGTTTCTTGGTGGAGTCATAAGAGCTTTCAAAGGCTCTTTAATAACTTTTGTTGTTGAACCTGAAAAAATTTATAAAGGCATTCAATAGCATTATCCCTGTTTTGCAGATGGTCCAAACAGGGCACAAGAATAGAATAGCATATTTCAATTGGAAGGGACCAACAATGATCATCTAGTCCTGACCACTTCAACTGCCTGAACACTTCAGGGCTGACCAAAAGTTAAAGCATATTATCAAGGGCATTGTCCAAATGTTTCTTAAACACTGATAGGCTTCGGCATCAACTGCCTCTCTGGGGAGCCTGTTCCAGTGTTTGACCACCCTCTCAGTAAAGAAATGTTTCCTAATGTTAACTCTGAACCTCCCCTGATGCAGCTTTGAACCATTCTCACGCATCCTACCACTGGATACCAGGGAGAAGAGATCAGCACCTCCCTCTCCACTTCCTTTCCTCAGGAAGTTGTAGAGACCAATAGGGTCACCCCTCAGCCTCCTTTTCTCCAAACTGGACAACCCCAAAGTCATCATAGGACATGCCTTCCTAAAAAGAAGGCAGCTATTGGTTGCTGAACAAAGATACTGCCACTACACTACTCTATCACTTCTGGTTGACATATTCCCTTCCTCAAGATCTTATTTATAAAAACCCACTAATATAAAATAGGCCAGCCTCCAGCTAGAGTAAAATATGTTTCTTTTGTCTTAAAATTTGAGATTTTTTCTATAGAATATTTGATCTTTGAAATACAGAAACATAAGAGCAGAAGTCACCACTGCAGACAGTCCTGTTCTCTCTGCTGAAAGGACAACATATTGGAGAGTTCCATAAACTAACTGAGCTCCTCTTAGCATCTAGGAGATTTTATTAATGCTCCGAATCTCAGAGCTTTGCTGTGTAAAGGCCTTTCTAATTTCCATCCTAGTTGTACCGATCACTAGCAGAGTCCTCTCTGATGCTGGTCACAGATCTGGTAAAAAGCTGTCTACTGCACCGAGGATATGGCTACGTGCTGTCTTCAGTTATTTCCACACTACTAGCACTAATATCAGATAATTAACTCATGTACATCTCTGCTGAAATCTTGTGTTTTATTGCAGTGTATGTATGTGACGTCTAATATACCCCAATTTAGTTTTGCCATTGTGAGTTTTCCAAGATCTGACAAGAAGAAAGGATTAATTTTTTTTTCTCTATTTTGTCAAGTTTCATCATAATCTAGTGCTATACTTGTAAGTAAAAATTCAGGATTATCCAATAGTCACTTTAGGATTCAAAGTGAACAAACAGCAAGCAAAGAAGCTGAAATGGCAACAATTGTAAACATCAGGAATGAAGAATTAAGCTTTATTGTCAAATCATTGAAGAGATGTACAGCTCAGAGAAAGACTGGACTCAAAAGGACTGTATCATTTCCCTCATAAGAGCATTTATAAACTTTTGCAAGTTTCTCTTACTGAAGTCCCTCCCAGTTCTTACTGTTCTTATGCCTCCTTACTGCTCACAGGAGCCCTTCCCTTCCCTCTCAGGCTTCGTCACCATTAATGGGCCAACCACAGACTATGTTCATGTACTATGATCAGTCTTTTACCACCAACTAGCCAGGGATAAGCACCAGGTATGACCTATGAATATAGCCACTGAAAATGAAATTTGAAATTTAATTTGGGAAAATTCAAATGTTTGACTTTAAAATGTGGTCCTTCTGAGTACGTTTCCACATGAAAATAAAAGGCTTACAGAAAGCAATTAAGAAAGTCTCAAGATTTTACTGTCTATTTGAAGTTGAACAGCTATGTATGTAATCTATGTATTCTTGGAACAACTATAAGCTCAGATAAGTGATCTGGATTGCTTCCCAGCTTCGGTGGCGTAGAGATTCAGTTGACTGAAAAGTTACTGTGGGTGGCAGAGACTGTGGGCTGTGGATTACAACTATTTATATCAGGTGTGGTTCAGGCTATTTTAAGCAGCAGATCCTGAAAATGCTAACAAAACCAACATCAATTATGGTTATAACATTTTAAACATGTTTGCATTTCCTCCATCTTCTTTTTGTATTCGGTTTTATTTATAGTTTGTTTTTATACTTTTCTATGGGCTTTTGTGTGCAATTAGAATATAGACTTTACAAAATGTTTTTATAAACCAATTGCAATATTTTTGCATGTTTCTATTTTTCCCAATAGCCTTCATATTTTGAAAGTGTTGCTCCCTAAGTAAAGTACTGTAGCTTGTTTAGTATCTTCTGTGCCTTTTCCATTGAAACAAGTTCTGTTCGTTTTATAAGATAAGTATCTCTTTGCAAAAGGAATGATATTTTTTTATTAGTTTCTTTGTGTGAGTCCCAACCGTGCCAGTTAGTAAGTGGATCTGTTCACACCCATCGTACAAATAACACAATTGAAACTCATGAGTTTTCCGCCATTCACATGAGGAACCTAATTTGTTAGAAGCATCCTGCAGGATTCTCCCAGGACTGCCTGGGACAGAATTATCACACACTCTGACACAGATTCAGAGGAATAATCTTTATTAGTACTTCTACAATGTGTTCCTCCCACACAAATCAGTGAATTTTTCAAAGCTGTTACTTACTGCTATAGTATCAATTTACATAAATATCACTCTCAGTCAGTCTAAAAATTTCTGGTTCCTATTATTTCACTTCTTTTAGTGGAAAAAAAAAAAGAACGAACTTTAACTGACATTAATGTCTGAAAAAGATACAGTTTAAAATTAAATATTATTCAAAGTACACATATTCCTTTAGCTCATCATAAAAAGAGTGCCCACAGCCAAATAGACATACTCTTCCCTCTACCTTCTCCCACTCAGCAGAAATACAGAATATGTGGAATTAATGAGCCAAATACATAGAATCATAGAATATCTCAAGTTGGAAAGGACCCAGAAGGATCATCGAGTCCAATTCCCTGCTCCTCGCAGGACTACCTAAAACTAAACCATATGACTAAATGCATCATCCAGATGCTCCTTGAACTCTGACAGGCTCGGTGCCCTGACCACTTCCCTGGGGAGCCTGTTGCAGTGACCGACCAGTGAAGAACCTTTTCCTAACTTCCAGTCTGGACACAGCTTCATTCCATTTTCTTGTGTCCTATCACTGGTCACCAGAGAGGGGAGATCATCACTTCCCCCTCCGCTGCACGCCTTGAGGAAGTTATAGACTGCCCTGAGGTCACCCCTCAGCCTTTTATTCTCCAAGCTGAACAAACCAGGTGGCCTCAGCCAGTCCTTGTTAAGTCTTGCCCTTGAGACATTTCACCATCTTGTCCCCCTCCTCTGGCCATGCTCTAATAGTTTGATGTCATTCTTGTATTGAGGTGCCCAAAACTGCACACAGTGCTCAAGATGGGGCTGCACCAGTGCAGTGTTTAGTGGAACAATCATCTCCCTTGACCAGCTAGCCATGCTGTGCTTGATGCGCCCCAGGACACAGTTGGCTCATACTCAACCTAAATGCCCAGATCTCTTTCTGTAGGGCTGCACTCCACCTTCTTGTCCTCCTGTTTGTATGTATAACTAGGATTACCCTGTCCCAGGTGGAGAATTCAGCACTTGCTCTTGTTTAATTTCATATGCCTAAATTCATAGCCTAGTTGTCTAGTCTATCCAGATCTCACTGTTAGGATTCTGTATCTTCAAGGAAGTCCACAGCTCCTCCTAATTTAGTATCATCAGCAAACTTAATGTACATTTGACTCATGCATCCAGATCATTTATAAAAACATTAAAAAGCATTGGCCCTAAAATTGAGCCCTGGGGAATCCCACTGGTGACTGGCCGCCAGCCTGATGTAATCCCATTTACTATAACTCTTTGAGCCTGGCCCATTAGCAATTGCTCACCCAATATATTATAGACTTGTCTAGCTGTTTGCTGGACATTTTGACCAGAAGGATACTATAAGAGACAGTATCAAAAACTTTGCTAAAATAAAAAAAAACCCCACATCTATGGGCTTCCCTTGGTCAACTAGGTGGATAACCTTGTCATAAAAGGAAATTCAGTTGGTTAACAGGACTTTCGCTCTCTACAGCTACCTGAAAGGAGGTTATAGAGATGTGGGGGTTGGTCTCTTCTCCCAAGTAGTAGGTGATAGGACAGGAGGAAATGGCCTCAAGTTGCACCACTGGAGGTTTAGACTGGATATTAGGAACAATTTTTACACTGAAAGGGTTATTAAACATTGGAATAGGCTGCCCAGGGAAGTGGTTGGGTCGCCATCCCTGGAGGTATTTAAAAGACAGGTAGACGTAGTGCTTAGAGATATGATTTAATGATGGTTTTTGTCAGTGTTAGGTTGATGGCTGGACTCGATGATCTGAAAGGTCTTTCTCAACCTAGGCCATTCTATGATTCTAGTCTATGACTTTCCCCTCATGAACCAGTCCTGGCTATGACCAAGGACTGTGTTGTCTCTCAAGTGTTTTTCAGTAACTCCCAGAATAACCTTCTCCATAATTTTGCCAGGCACTGAAGTGAGGCTGACAGGCCTGTAATTAGCAGGGTCTCCTTTTTTGCCCTTCTTGAAAATTAGGACAACGTTTGCCAGCTTCCAGTTGACTGGAACCTCTCCACAATCCCAAGACCATTGAAAAATAATGGAGAGAGGGTCCGTGATAACATCAGCCAGCTCTTTCAGTACCCTGAGATGAATTCCATTGGCTTCCAAAGATCTACGTGCATCCAGTAAGTCTATAGCAAGTTCAGGGTCAGTTGGGAGTTTATCATTCCCCCAGTCACGGTCTTCCAACATAGGACACTGGGGAGTCCCAGGAACCATCATTGGTGTTAAAGACAGAGCATTAAATGTTATAATGGGGAAAACCACTTCACGTAGTATTATATGTTTGTGGAACTCAAACTTGTACCGTTGGAATTACTGAGCATTTTAGCTTATACATATAGGTATGTAAGCACATATGTATATGCTTATGCATACATCAATATGTCCCAATGAAGGGACAACACAAAAAATTATCCCATGATAAATTTTGCATCTGGGGTAGGCCTGCCTGGGACTGTATTTTTTGTTTTCAGCCCATAAAAAGATTTAAGTTTAGGATTAGGCTTACAGTAGGAATTCGGAATAGAATCATAGAATCATAGAGTCATAGAATCATAGAATAGTTTGGGTTGGAAGGGACCTTAAAGATCACCTAGTTCCAACTCCCCTGCTGTGGGCAGAGATACCTCCCACTAGACCAGGCTGCTCAATAGGAGAGAGTCAAAGCCTACCATACCATTTGGAGTGGAGCTGCAAAGAGTCTGCCATAGAAAGGGTGGGTTGCACAAAGTGCTTTCTCTAATAACTGTTTCATCTGGGCCAGGGCTGGGGGTCCTTAGCTGGGGCTCAGAATATGTATAGGGTTAGGGTTAGGATAAGGGTTAGGGTTAGGATTAGGATAGCAAAGACACAAATACCTGAGGTGCATCTGGAGTGGGGCTTCAGAGAGTCTGTGAAAGGAAGGCTTAGCTTGCAAAAATAATTTGTCTTGAGAACATTTTCAGTTGGATCCTTGGCAAAGGTTCAGCCCAGGTTTAAGGTTTAAAATCTGTGGTATACATCAGGGTCCTTGGCAATGGCTAGGACCATGACTGGAGTGTTTATGTTTAGTGTCTGGGAAGAAAAAAAGCCAAGACATGCATTTGGCTGCAAAGGGTCCACTAAAGGAAGACTGAAGCTGCTGAAAGAGCTCTTTACTGAGACCTCCTTTGCCTTGAACATGGGTCAGTTCTTTGGCAAAGAATCAACTCACACTTAGGGGAGGAGTTCAGAAGAACGGAGTAATCTTCAGAAGTGCCATTCTTGTAAGGCTTGGTCTTTTTTATTCCAATATGTCTATGAGTTGATGCAAAAATATTCACAGTTTGATAAATTTAAGTAAAAAGTTCAGTTTTTATGTTTACATAAAACTGAGGTTTTGTTTGGTTTGGTTTTTTTTTTTTCAAACAGTGTTTTTTAAACTCATCATAATATACATTACTTCTGTGGTCTGGGCGACTGGGAGGTCTGCTTTTTCTTCTCTGTCTCTTGTTCTTAGTCTGAGGGTGGCATGTTAGAATTAAGGTGTAGAATATCTATAAGCTGCTTTGTGCCAATACTGCTTCTAGCTTCTAGACTGAGGAACATAAATAATTCACCTCCAACAAATCAATTAATTATATCTGGAGTTCAGAATGGTTTGTCTCCTTACTAGTCTGTTTGTGAAAAGTGTCTTTTAATGCGCACAAAAGCAGCAACTTTATGCCTTTCCTGGTGTGGACTTGAACACTTAAAAATCCTACTGACAGACCAAGACCCTGGAGTTACATTGCCCTTTATTCAGCAAAGGAGATTCCAGATGTGGGCTGAAAATTACATGAGTCTCAAAGAAGGAATAGAAAAGAATGAGTGTATTAATCAGCAAAATCCCAAACAACTCCACTTCATTTGTGTTTTTGAGAGAGGAAAACCAGAAGTTTAAGATTTTCTTCCACTACAGTTTATTCTGAGCACACTTCAGTGCAGCAGGGAGCATTGCTGCAAACCAAGAAGCAAGTCTGACTTTTCTAAATGTAGAGTGGCTGGCATTCTGAATGCTGTATATGCAGACTATTCACCTGTTACAGTAAATCAAGCTATTCCTTTTATTATCCATAATAACCTAATTGTATTTCTGATTTTTTCTTTGCTACAGTTAAAAATATACACAATAACAATTACTACATCTGAGGTGCGGGACCATGGGAATATTAACTGTCTACTACATAGCAAGAAGGAGAAAAGGCAAAACTGAATTTCCACAATATTCACTCTCATTATTATTCTCCTCTCCATGTTGTGTCATGACTTTATCTAACTCTTTCTTCTCCAAAAGGTTAAAAAGGAGAAATAATTGCAATTTGGCATTTCTTTTCTAGTACCGTTTGGGAGTCTGACTTGGTTTTACATGTTTGTTTTTTTTATGGACTGGGTTTCTGAACTGGCCTTCCAAGCTGGATTGCAATTCACAGGATGCCGAATGTTACTGACTAAATGGGTATGACAGAAAGGATTTTTTCCACAAAGTTACTCTGCTCTGCATCACACAAGGTACCACGAAAGTTAGCACAGATGGGATTCTGACTCTTAGTCATTTAAATTATTTGTGTTATTTGGGTAATTGGGTATTTGTGTACGAAGATTAAAACACTATAATCTTTCTTGTGTAATGATAAGATAAATGACTTTAATATGTTTTGGGTGAGGAATTATAACAGCAGAGCTCTTTGCAGACACCCGTCCCAACTTTAACTACACGGGCCTTCGTGGTAACAGGTGATCTGTTCTGTCTTAAACACTATGGGAACAGCAATGTTATAGCCGCTAGAATGGAAAGAGCTTAGACCAAAGATAGGCGTCTTTGGTCGAAAGGAACCTTGTCATGTTCACCTTAACCAGTGGCAACATAGGCTGACACAGGGAGTAGACCTGTTAAAGAAGAACGTTTGAGTAAATGAGCAATGAAGAGAAGGACTGGCTAATGCTAGATTGGATTATTTACTTAGCCCTTCGAGAAGACTAATGTCATGCTTATAAACGTCCAGTGCACTGGGGCTTCTAAGCTGAAATGGTGTTGAATTATTAATTGTTTTCTTCTTGGAATTTATTCTGAATTTCTTCCTAAATCTTTCTAAATGGTAAAATTCTCTTTATTTCCAAGCCTGGAACAATAACCTTGTAAAAGATATGATTCTTAGGGGAACTCAGATAAAGTCACTTGTTTTTCCGTGTTAATGAGTAGGCATCTGTGTTGTTTATGATTTCAGAAAAACCCTTCTGTGACCAAAACCAGCCCCTTATGCCTTCAACAATCCATGGCAGAAAGATACTTTTTCTAGTCCTGCATTTGCAGAATAGGAAGCAGGCTCCTGGAGATTGAGTCAATTTTCACGGAGATACCAAAACAGATTACACTGGCTGATTAAAACTTTGGAGGCAGTTTTGTCATCTAGCATTTGCACATAAGCTAAATCTTGCTTAGAAACTTTCATGAATTAGTGTATACCAACGCTACAACTAGAGAATATTTAAACAGAACAGAGAATTCAATGTAATCAGGGAGCAATTCAGAGAGTTTTTACCCAGCAGATCCCGCACATCTCAGGAAGGGCAGGAAGCTCAATTGGCCGCCCCCTGAAGCCAGTGAACAAATTCCCTTCGACTTCATCAGAGGTTGCAGAGAGCTGAAGGGTGAGCACCACAGCTTTGGGTTTTGATGACTTAATGAACAAATCAGTCATCAAGAAATACGCTTGTAACAGCTCCTGTTTTTCTGTTCCTAGTAGCTACTGGTATGTATTTTCTGAGGATAAGTAATAGTTAGCGATATAACAGTTTAATATACTTTAAGTAAAAAGGTCCATATTTCACCAGCAGATTTTTTTTAACCAACTCATTGATATTTATAGCTATAATACCAACGAACATTTAAAGTAATTGTCATGCAGTCGTAGATGGTTCATGGTATTTGAAATGTGTGTTTACAGAAAGTGACAGATCATTAATCCAAGCCTCTCTCCAGGCATGACCTCAGTTTTGTGCACAATGACAGTAATTTCTCAAGACTTCTGACTTCTCATCAGGATGTCCCTTCTGCTTGTACACTTGATTGCATCTAATAAACTACATGATAATAACTTGCCCTTGCTAACTTTATCTGCCAGTATGATGTAACAAAAGCTGAAAATGACAATTTCTTTGAAGTAAACTCTGCGAATATGTTGATAAAAATGAACGCTTTTTGTGAATTTCGTTTTTGAAGAGTAGTGATGTCTGCAGCTGCTCTTTGTGCATGTTTTGAATCTTCCATTACTCCACAGCTTGCACTGGAGCTGATGAGATCTTCCAATATTCAAAAGAGAACCAGGAAGCTGCATGATATCATGATTTAGAATTTGCAAATACTACACAATATACAACTACACAACACACTTTCATAACAACTAGGTCCCAAATTGCCTGATAAATTCACTCAAAAGAACCCCCAGGTGTCTTAAATAAAATATTTAGACTTTAAAGATACAACAGAGTTTGTATGGACTTAGGCATGTGAACTACTCAGAAGTCAGTGCAGTTTCAGTGTCTGCAGATGAAAATTTCAAAGATTTCCAGGGGACTTAGCATTATAAATTCCAGTTAACAATCTTGAATACCATAGATACTAATCAAAATTTTATCCTAAGATTCCTTTGATGAAATGTATATATCTGAACTTACCATCTTTGTGCCCTCTAGGAAGAAAATTGTTTGAACTTACTAGCCATCTCATCACATCTTCAGTTCTAAAATAGGACTTCAGAACTCTGCCCTAGGAGTGTCTGTCCATTGACTAATGAGCACGTGGTTTGACCCGTCCATATGTAAATATCTATGTTGCTGATAATTAAATTCAGGAGCAAATCCCACCTTAAGAGTCTATACAATTATATGGCAAAGGCAGTTGGAAAACTATTGTGCCAATACAAACAAGGTGAATTTAGGAAATAAAATTTAAAAAAAAAATAGATAAAAGTAAACTTAACCCTACAGTCTAGCAACCTTCCCTGAGAGACTTAGGACAGCACAAGAATAAGATATCTTACCCCAGATTCTACCACATGATAAACAAATCGGACAGTTGGACATGTTGATCTTAAGGGTCTTTTCCAACTTAAATAGCTCTATGATTCTATGAAATTTTAAAAAATATCTACAGTCACCAAATAAAGTATAAATATGAATGGTTGTATCCAGAACAAGCAGAAAATTGGCTTTTGGAAACTCATTGAGCAGGAAAACTTGCTGGTATCTTCGAATGGCTTACTTAATACATTATGCAGGATAATTCTGGTAACTGAAATATAGGATTACATGCTTTGTTCCACAAGATGCCTCATTGAAGTAAAAATACATTGCTTATCTTCAATGAAAAAAATATTATCCTAAGATACCAGAAAGATAGCTTTCCTGTCACATACCTAACTCAAATCAAAAGGACATTGTCTGGAGATGGAGAGACTCTTGGTTTCTATGTCTCATACAACACACTTCATGCTGAATGCTCAGATCCAGCCGCTATACTTCCTATAGATGCCCAGCTGCTCCCTTTCTTCACCATACACATGGAAACACCACTAGAGTTTGGCAGAGTTTCTGGACAGTGTATAAAGAAATTCAAAGAGCAACTCAGATGCCACCACCCCTATGTTCTTGGCAATAAACAAAGTGCAAATACCTTGCTTTATAGAGATGGACATGATAATAAGAATAACATCTTCCAGGTGTTTCTGTAATTTTAATTCCTAAACCTGAAAAGTGTACAAACTCTCAGTTACAAATCCTGCAGTTCCTTCTCTGACTCTGTTAGGATAATGTGGCAGCTTACTTACATATTTGCCTAATTTTATATGCATGAATCCTTTATTAATCCAGCCATGAGATGATTGGATGATTTGGAAAGCATTGCATGGCATAAAGAAAGCTTCCAGAATGCAGAAACACAGTGTTGCTTAAGGGCATTCAAGGGATTTATCTGTTTTTTTCTAAGTCCTGATAATACACTGTTTTAGTAGGTGGGAGCCAGTGCCTTTGCTTTGAGAATATATGCTCAGAAATTCACTGCCTGATGAGACGGGATGCTAAGTTCAGTAATCAAGACCACAAAAAAATTAATACTTTCAAAAAGAACATACTAGCAAATTCTCAACAGCTCCTTCGGATTTTCCTTCCTGTACAATTTCTAACACCATGTGTGTATGCTGTTCCTGGTGGTGGTGCCTTCCTTTATGCAGCTACTTTGTAAAACAAAAGAATCACTGACCTTCAGAAGCAGCACACGGTAAAAACTTTAATTACTTTACGCTGTCTGGGTCAGACCAATATTTGGCATTCTCACACTTTCTATGGATAGTGCTTGTGTGCTATTAAATCAGTGAATCCTTCTGAACAAGCCAGTAACACTTTCTACTGGAGGGAGGAGCAAGAGAGAAAAAATTTATGAGTGGTTTTGATCTTTATTTGTACCAAACCACGTTGTCCACAGATGAGAAGAAGAGGTGAGAAACAACTTTTCTTTGACTTCTCACGAAGGTTCCTTCCAAAGAGGTCACTTCCTTTTCCACATAAATTGATTCAGCAGTGAAAATGCCCCTTTGACTAAAGGACTGCACGGTGGTCCCTATATATTTTAGTTAAAATCACACGTGGAAGGCTCTGTTTGGAATCAGTTGCAAATCAAGTGTTTGTGAGTCTCTGGCCTCAAGATAAAATTCATTACTGGCCTAAAATAAAACCCATTACTCTGCAATTTCAGCAGAGGTTAGGTTTTGGCACTTGGATGCAGGAGGTAAGACCCCACTGTTGCTCTGTATAACTTTCTGTTGTAAACAGCCTTACACTTGACAGAATGACCCATTTCACTGCAATTCTGTGCAGCCAAGGACCCTTTTGGTTCCAGTATCTCCAACAACAGTCTCCAAAAGTTGTCTGCTTTCTCTTTCTCATTTCAGCAGCTAATTAACATTTTCATTACACAGTTCTTCATTACCTCACAGCTCAGTTCCTGCTGTATCTGCATCTATTGCTGTACTTGTACGGGACCTCTCTGGAAAGCCCTGGAACTCGCGATGTTTTCAGTAGTCTGTGAATCCAGAGCTGGGCTGGGAGGCAGCATTGCCTTTGGTTTTGACTTGAAAACTAAATCAGAAAATTCAGATCTTGCCACAGATAAACTATCTTCATTCCACTTACCTCCAAGGTGACACACAGCTAGTACGGAAATCTCACTGACTTACATACAAGATCTAAAAGACTGTGAAATAATTCATCAGTCCTATTCAACACCGGCTTAAGAATCATAAAAAGAAAATTGTTTTTAAAAATGAACCATTTGGTTAAACATTGACCTTTTTTCTGATTGCTGAATTAGAATTTATGTGAGTTGGATTATTGCTCCCTTCTCTCATCTGAATCCCCCAGTCTAGTAATCCTACCTATTGTGCCAGCTTTTAGTTAGAATGTGTCAGTGGGACAGAGACATGTCAATAGACATTACAGTGTTATATTATTATAGCGTACATATAAAATTATAGATCATATTTTCGTTTCGGTCAGAGAAATGCATTTATTTTATGGATTTTCTGATTGCTCAGTTGCAAAATGGATGCAGTTTCATTTGTAATATGGTTTTTTTTCCAATTTATACATCATAAAATTTGTACTTCCTCTTTTATTGAAAATAAAATTGTTTTCTAAAGAATGGAATTGGGTTTTTTTGTTCTTTTAAAGAAATGTTTTGAAACATCATGATAAATGCACATGTTCTTGCCATTTTGATGTGTTGAGAAGAAAAGATTAAAATACTTGAGATCTAATACTGTAAGATTTTAAGGAATAATGAAAGTATATACCACAGGCCCACTAAAGTATTCATTTTAAGTAAAATGTGCATTTCAAAGTTTTTGTTCTGCAGTATGAAATACAGAAAGCAAGCGAAGTAATTTGATAGAATAAAACAACACTAGCAGCTTGTATGTCTGTAAACACTTTAACATCAGTTGGGGGCATTTTTAATACTAGCAATACTATCAAACAAATTTTCTGCAAAGAGAAGAAACTTGATTCTTTTCACAATTATCTGCTTCTCATTAAAAATAATATTTTAATAAGCCACACTTTTGCAATGTTATGTCTCATTGACTCATATGATTAAACCCCAAAAATTGTGTTTCGGCCTCGTATTTCACTGGCCTGAATTTTGATACCTGTAACTATCATGCTAATTCAAAGCCTCTGCAAACAAGAGAACAGGAGAGATGCTTCATGCTTGCACATCCGATCTCATATAAGATAGAAGTCAAAAAGTCATCAAGTTAGATGGCCCTCCTACTTGAGAGTTCAGCATCTGACTTTTGCCATTCCAACAGAGCTAGCATTAAGAAACGAGTCATCTAATGGATGGAAATGGGAACAAAAATATTATACCCAAGTGAGCGAGCTGAAGGACGGAACAGGAATATTATTTGAGATACTTTGGTGCAGACAATAGGCAGTAGTAGGGCTGAAAAGTCTATCCATTCTCCATAAGGCTTGCAGGACGTGAGCACAGACTTGTTGAGGAGTGTTTGTTGGTTTTCCCCTATATCTTCTATATGTTACTAAACCTAGAGTATTTGTAAAGATGTTTTGCAGAACGTGAATAATTCTCTGGGGCCCATGCAACTGTTAAATATTGCATGCAATGATAGAAAGGCAGCTTTCCAAGAGGCTTGGGATGATCGGTGAGAGCTGGTACTGAGCAGGTTTGCAGACAATTCTCAGCGTGGCTTACAGAAAGGCCCCTGGGGCACCTGGGGCTGCTGCAGAGGCCACAGACTGAACGCAGCTTGGGTTAATTAGAATCCACTCCACAGAAAATACCGAAATGGGAAAACTAATGTTTCTGCTTTGGAGTGAAACCTTTGTATGTTGTGTCTAGGGCAAGTTCTGAAATCTTATTTGGGAAAGAAAAAAAATTAAAATAACATTTTTATCAACACTGACAAAAATTGCAGAGGTTTCTGGGCTGATCTATCTACTCTCAGGCCTAAGGGGAGTCATCTTAAAGGTCACAAAAATCAAAGACTGGTGACAGAAAAGTTAAAATTAGCACATTTCTGCAGGAGATCTAAACTTGGCTGTATTGGTATTTTTCAACAACGAAAAACCCACACCCACATTTAAGTTTTCCTTTTTCTTCACTGAATCTTTAAATAGCATTCTGCTTTTCTGATTCCTTCCAATTTCATCCAGGGAATGACCAGCTTTGTGCTGTGAAAAATACTTGAACCAGGTGAAACACGTTTCTATTCCTTGACAGATGCAAGAATTTAATTGTGGAAATGTTATAGAATAGTTGCTAAATTCAACTGCTTACAGATTCATCTGTATCTGTCAAATATTCTTTATGGTTTCTCACTTGAGGTGACATTTTTTTGACAGCTGTCTATTCTACTGCTTGTAAGTATAATCATTTAATTAAAGTTTCTGCCATAGGTCTGTTAATAACATCATACCAGATACTAGGAATTTTGCCCAAACAAGTACGGCAAGTCAGATTCTTAAGCTATTTTGACATTTAAAAAAAAAAAAAAAAGGATTTTTCAAAAGTTCTGGGTGTATGAGTAAGTTTGAATACCTAGTAGCTTAAGGATTGTGCAATTACATCATGAATTCATACTATTAAAACGCAGTGCCATTGCATTTCTCGTAGTGTCAAAGAAATTATTCCAGGTTTTATTGACGCCTTCATTGGTTTTAGAGTATGCTAAACAGGATAAAACAAGTGTAGTAATTGCACTGTCAGAGAAATATTTATGAAAGGAAATAATTTAAAACACTTCAAAAATATTATTTAAATGTTTTATTTTCTATTTTTGGCTTTTTTTTTTTCAGATGATTCAGTACTTAAAGGATAGTGTAATTAAAAGATAAATGTCATGATATTTTTAGAAATATTATGGATCTTTTACCAAAATATTTTGAAACTCATCTTGATCTTTCAACCACAACAAAATTCCCACTACTTCCAAATGAATGTCCTGTGATTAGCCAGTACCTGGCAAACATTTTCAAAGTGTTTTAAGAATTTTCACTAAAACTTGCTACTATTTTTAATTAATAATACTTTTAAAACAATGGTAAAATAATTTATTACTCTGGGACATTCAAAACAAAACATTGTAGGGATTTTGACAATCCAGCAATTATCCTCAAGAGAAACACAAATCAAATTTGCCTTAGGATTTATTTCCAAATTGTACCAGAAGTACAACATCACAGTCCACTTCTTAAAGGGTGGGTGTCAGGAGGATGGGGCCAGGCTCTTTTCAGTGGTGCCCAGGGACAGGACAAGAAGTAACGGGCACAAACTTGAGCATAGGAAGTTCCACCTTCCTCCATGAGGAGGAACTTCTTTCCTTTGAGGGTGGCAGAGCACTGGCACAGGCTGCCCAGAGAGGTGGTGGAGTCTCCAACTCTGGAGACATTCAAAACCCACCTGGACGCGTTCCTGTGCCACCTGCTCTAGGTGACCCTGCTCTGGCAGGGGGGTTGGACTAGATGATCTCCAGGGGTCCCTTCCAACCCTATGATTCTATGATTCTATGGTTCTACATTCCCTGATGTATGTGTATTTCAGGATGCTGTAGCCAATATAACTGAGTGCTGAAAGTGTACAATAATATGATAGAGATAAAATTCCAATATTTTGCTTCTTGTCTGGAATAAAATGGCAAGCTATAGATCTTGAGAATAAAAATACCAGTAAATTTCACTGGAATTAATTCCACTGACAATTAAAACACACAGTTATTGACTGAGTTCCATTTCAAGGAGATCATAATAATTGTCGAGTTCCTCTTGAAATTACTAATTAGATGCTTTCTTAAGAACTGGGACTTCACTTTCTGTGTCTCTTACAATAACAGCTTTCCAATCAGGAAGTCAATAATCCTAATATTTTTAATACACACACACATATATATAATACAACCTACTTTGTTACTCTTTGTTTCATTAATTCTCTTTTTACGGAAATAAATTTTCTCTTTAACAAAAATATAAATAAATACAAACCATGATCTTCTAATCATATCAATGATTAAAATTTTCAATCAAAAAAACCTAATATATGAAGCTCTGCTTATATATATTGCATTCTGAGATGCCTTCACCTGAATTTACAAGATGAATTCTAGAAATACTGCTAAGGTTATATTCACTTAGAAGAAAGTACAATTATTTTGAATATTTCATAAACACAAATATATCCTTTCCCTAAATCAGCCATCTGCTTGACCTCTAAACCAGGCATACCTTTCTTCATTTTACTTCAATTATTAAGCCTCATTTAAGTAAAGCTATCTTGAAATGATGCAAGTCAAAACTCTAACCTGATGTCAAAACTCTAATCTGATCTGATTGTCTGGATGTCTCTCTAGTTGATGAAATAATACCAGCACATCGTAATTCACAGAGACACACATGCACACAGATGTACACACACACCCATGGAGCTTCCCGAATTTTTCCACTGCCTACAAAGAGATTCTAGATTACCATCTTTGATTAGGTGCCAACACTCTGTAGTTGGCACCAACAACAGTCCTGTCCTTCATGTATACCAGTTCTCAAATTAAGTTAGCTATTCTATTGAGTCAGTGATGCAAGTCAGATTTTAAATATGAGACATTTCAACAAACAAGTTCTCTGGAGAACTTTCAACAGTCTGACTTCATTTAGCTTCCTTCAGACTGCAACCTTCAGACCCAGTCCAATAGTCTTTTTCTGTGTATAGTGTTGAAGCACCTTGAATATTTCATTAATTAATGAGTAAATATTAAAGAATAGAGAGTAAACTGAAGAAAATCACTGATTATTAATATTTAAACGATTGAATGTTCAGAGCCCAGAAAGAAAAAGCACCAACATTTCAAAATATTTCGACATTCAAAGCAAAATGCATCCCTTATATTTTAGCTTTTTTACATCTCCTTTGAACCATTTGTGAAATATGAATTCTTTGTGACTTGTAGGTGAAGATAAATTTCATTTGCTATTTCTACTAATTTATTTTTTTTTAGTAAACTATTTCTTCCTTTCTATAATCTTCTCCAAAGATCATCAATTTTTTAATGGTCCTAACTAGATTAACATTCTTCTGGCAAAAGAATTGTAAGAATAGGATAATAAGTCAGCTAATGAGTTCTGCAATGAAAGAAAAGCTGATGGGCCTAATGGAAGCTGAGCAGACGTAGAAAGCTGTTGAAGTCAAACACTGCAGGCTGATTCCTTGCAGGCTATGGATGTTTACAAGATGCATCAGATACCAATGAGGTGTAACAGGTGACGTGGTTGTATTCTTCTGTTAGGCAAATATACTGCCACAGCCCAAATCCGTTCTGTAATGCGATTCTATAATTCTATGATTTTTCCACCTCAGCTCTTACTGGGTTGACGTTTTCAACTTTCCAATGGAACATTTACTTAATCATTTTAGCCATACTCAAGTATTACCTGATATGATTTTTTTTTCACCTGCCATATTAAAAATAAAGAATATCACAAATACTACTTACATTAAAATATATTTATTATGTTCATTTATCCAGCATTTGCAATGATAGTTTTATGAGGTTGTTAACAATGCTTACTAGTAACTGAAATAATTTATGATTCACAGAGAAATAGTTAATAATTCAGATCTTATATGTGATTCCTTTTAAATATATTCCCCTTATATATGATAATATAGTTTGATCACACACAGAGGCATAGTTGAGAAGATTTTCATCTGAGATGTAACTGTGACAAAATATGAAAGTCTCGTCTATCTTTTTTTTTAATCTTGAATGTGGTTTACTCCTCTATTAACACAATTTCACCCTAGCCTAGTTTGACTGATTTCAAGGGATAAAATTCTTCTTCGACAGAAGAATCAAGACTTCTGCTTTTCTGCTGCAACATCAATGAGCAGGCAAGCTATATTCATTTTTCTCTACATTGACAAGAGCTGCACTCCAATAGGGAAGTGATACAGTTAGAGCCAAGAGCGCAGTATTGATACTGTATGCATTTCGGAACGTTTTACTCCAGTTGGCCTTGAATGGTCCTATGATCTTGTGGACAATTTCCTACTGTCACAGCAGAACATTTTAAATTATACTTTAAACATTCATAATCAGATGTAGCCCCCATCAATGTTTAGCTCAGTAGAGTTTCAAGCCTGTTGATGGCTGCTTTTATGACTTTGATGCAAGGAAATAATAGCCAACTTTTAGACACGTGCATCATATCAAGCTGAAAATGCAGTCCTATATCTTACGTCAATTTATGAACTCAGTTGTTAATCCTGATTACTTCTAGCAGTTTAAACAGTTTTATTGCATTCTTAAATCACACAAAATTCTTTGCCTCTCCTTTTATTAATGATGTTTGCCAATACACTTACCATTGTACGTGTGTCCACAGGCAAAATTCTATGATTTACAGTACTTCTATTTTTGTGCCTGTTGTTTTGCACTGAGTCTGTTTTGGTGTGACCTAGTTTTTTCCCTCTGAGACAAGCCAAGGTCTGAATCTGGAGAATGTTAATTCCAGCAACAGTTCCCAACAGAAATTATGGGTGCTGCTTTGATGTGCCTAGCTCTCTTTGCCATCCCAACAGGGCACTACCCTTGTGCCATTTGCAGGGCAGAGAACAGATTGAGATTTTTTAATACAAAAATTCCTCTCTTACCACTTTGATAAAAATCACACCTTATCTGAAGAGCTTTGACCTGACCCTCTTCCTTCCTTAGAGTACTAAGCTTATGTAGAGTAGACTCAAGGCACTCTGCTCTATTGACCTCCCTGGCTCTTTGTACCCTTTGGCAGTACAGATACAGCCCCTGGCTACAGTCTGCTAGAGTGACTTGAATCACCTTCAGTAAGTTGCTTAGTTTTCATGTATGATAGACTAATAGCAATTTCTGATCTCACAATGGCTTCAGGAGGATAAATACCTCAAATTGATGGTGGATGTAGCCTTCTGTTCATGTAACAGGTAGTGGACATTAGTTTTCTGTCACCCACCCAAGACAGATTTGCGAAAGGAGCCACCTCCTAGGACCAGGTGTCTGCAGCTGGAGCACCAGCAACACATCTGACACAGAGGCCTCATCAAGGTTATATATACTGTCCTGACCTGCCACCACCATAACAAGGGGCCCATGCCTCCTTCGTCAGCTGCTATCTCTCTCTCCCCCAGACACCGTGATGTTACCAGCTGGTGGGGAACACCATTGCCAGTGCTGTGACTAGGAGGAGAGGAAAAAGCAGATGAATGTTGCTCTCCTAGTGACTGCAGACAGTCTCCTAGTGACTGCTAGATACTGTGGTGGTGAGGGCAACTGTAAATGGACTGATCTTCATCATTGTATTTAACCACATCAGCACACCTATATTTGTAACATTTGGACTGTATTAAAAGTGTTCAGAAAGAAGCCATTAATTAAGTCAATAAATGAGAATTTGAATGTTTAATTAGTTCACCTAATGCCTCATTGGTCTTAATAGTGCATTCTTAAATACTCTTCTGGTTAAAAGCTAGTGTCTTGGAAATGAGTAACCTATCAACCTGAGAACATTATTAGGCTCAGTTGAAGTAATGACTAACATGACAGAGAATACATCTTACCCTCTATAGGAATGAAATCACCTCAGTAGTCATTTCCTTTTTATGTTGTTGGGGATTCACAAGTATTGGCTGTCGAGATGCACACGCTCACCCAAAACAGGAGAACACAGTGTCTCCATGTTTTGCAGGAAAAGGAGGAGGAGGAGGTGGAGGCAAAAAGGATGTTGCTGACAGATCAATGCCATAGCCCATTTTACTGTGAGGTTCTTCTAAAACACCATGAGTCATTTACCTGAACAAATAAGTCAAGCAACCTAAAAAGCAGAATGCGCTTTGCCTCAGGCAAGTAGCTTGTTCTTAATCTCCCTTTTTTTCCTGGTTGCTATGGGGAAAACAGACGATTCTCTCTAATGCAGGGCCAAAAAAGAAAGGCCAAAAAAGGTATAAACCCTGCAGCTAAAGCTATTTGTCACACTGAGGGAACTGCCTCTTACAGCTACTGCTGTTCGAAAGGTCGCTTTGAAAGTTTAGAGATCTTAAGAGAAAATGCTGCCTAGAAAACCTCTCATAGCTTTATTTGGTTCTTGTCTTTTCTTCCCTTCACCCTTCCCCCTCTGTTTGGCTTTCCCAACTTTATAGAGGGTTTGTGCAGGGTAATTTGTATTTGCCAGGAGAATGGTTTGGGGGGTGTTAATTGTAAAGTGGGCACTTCAGTATATACTGGAATTGAAGAACATAATTCTATATGCCAAAACCAGAAAGTAAAGCTGAAGAACGGAGATGTTCACCCTCACATCATCTCCTTTCTCTCACCCTCCTTTCCTTCGTTTGCCTTGCCTTTCCAGATGTACCAGCTTTTGCTATCACCAGAGGGCTTTTTTTCTTTCAGATTTATGATAAATCCTTAACAAACAGGCTTCAGTGACACATCTGCGTGCATTACATAATCCTACATTTTCAAGGATGGTAAGAGTCGTCAGTAGCTTTCTCCCACTCAGAGTATCAAATTTAGAATGTAACTATTATGTAGAGAAAGTCACTTTACCCACAGCCATTCCCACCTCTACAGATTTGATACTGTTACACCCTTTTGGCTGTCTACATCATTTCTGTTTGTTGTTTATTTATTTCAGCGACTGAATTGTCAGGTGGCAGTATTATGTGGATGTTGTCCCTCTTCTGCCAGTTAATTTGAGATTCTCAACGAAAACACTAGTGACAAAAATACATGCTTTTAATAAAAGATCTGGGAAAGGTGAGTGACAATAGGTTATTGAGCTTTCTGGATCATGCGAACTTGTACCCGACAGGGAATTTAGGTAGTAGAAGAGCTATTAAATAGCGCTATAAATGAAACATATTGCAATGCACAGAAGAAAGACTACACTTTCCAGAGAAACTCAGATTTTAGAAGACTTCAGAAAACTTTATATAATTATAATTCTAAAAGGCATGTTAACCTGATGGCAAAATATAGGTGAAAACACACTTTGGAGAAATGACAGAGTATTCTGCATTTTATCTCAGTCTGTTGTTTTTGTGGTGTCGCATGTGAGGATATCCTGTAAACTTTCTTAACCAGAATTCATATGCCGTTGAGATGTACTGTGAAGCATTTAGTATTAGAGCTTGACAGTTCTTCCTTTTCAAAAATAAAAGGGCCTTTTGAAGAATTCATGGGTTTTGCAGCAAAATATAACCTTTGGTGAAATTTTCTGTCACTCTAACAACCCCCTATAATCAAAAAGATTCTGATTTTAGTTCTGATATTGTCGTCTCCCTTATTTTATATTTTCCAAGTGACGGGGAGATGGAAGAACTTTTATTTTTATTAGTTATGATTGAGTCTTCAGCAAAATTTGGATAATATTTTCAAGAAACTGAAGCACGTACAGCTTCATTTAAAAAAATCTTACAAAATACATATTTTCATTTAGCTCTAGCACTTATTTCGCACATTCAAAATGACTAATAAGGAAGCACCCAGAAACAACAAGAATCCCTAAAATCCTGAATATTAAGAAGGAACTAACTAGCAAAACCCAAACACATTTAAATCAGAATAAATAAGTAAGAAATATTTTGGTAGTATACCAAAGTCACCATGTTCAAAGTATTTTTAGACCTAGAGTCCCTGGGGGTTAATGAAAAGACATATATAGTTTTTATTTATATCTCTGTTCATTTAAGTAAGAAGAGTCCTAAGATTAGCTGCTTCAGCAAAAAATATCTAAATTAGAAGAAGTTATAACAATGTCATCTTTATTTATACATTTCTTAACGTAAGTTATTTGAACTTCTAATGTCAGCAGTTAGAGCCCAGTTTTGAGACCTGTATTACCAGCTGAATGAGGGCAGCAGCAATAGCAACCAGCTGTAAATTTTGAACATTAATAGGGACACTCCAGAAAAATCTCTCATCCTCATATGCAGAACCTCGATTTCTTGGAGCTACCCTATTCCACATGTTCCCTCCTACTAAAAATCTGGGACTGGGAAATGGGAAATGGGAAATATTTAGAACTTTAAGAATACGTGAAATTAATGCAACACTTCTGAACACGTTACTTAACGCTTACTGGCCCAGAATGTCTCTGACTAGATATGTAAGCACGCATTAGTTCTCTACCTGTCCCAATACAGATAGGACATGGTCTGTCACACCTAGCTAAAAAGGAGTTTAAGCATCAGGGTCTCAGAAGATGGTTCACAAACCTATTCTGATTGTTTGTGTCCTTTTTAAGTACTCTGTCATGCAGCATTGTCAAAAATTAAGGCTATGGCGATTTAAGAAATTAGTATTGATCATAAGTTGCTCTATAGGTGTTAAGAAAGGTTTTGTTTTGGATATGGTCTTTAATTATCTGCCTATATAGCTAGATGGACATATACAGTTCAATCTTTGCTGCACTGACTAAAATAGTGTCCGATACAACTGAAAACCACAGTAGTGAGGAAGAAGTGCAGGCACTGGTTTTGGGGAACGATAAGGTAAGTACTCTGCTCTTTTACATTATATTCTCTGAAAAAATATGAAATTAGGATTTGCTCCTATGGATTGTGGCTAAATATCACCACTTAGACCAGAGTAAAATTTCAGTTGAAGACCTGTTTGTACTGGAAAAGGAAATTTTGACACTAACAAACGTCGAGACAAATACATTGGGCCAAAATCAATTATGCATGGAACTCAGATATATGTCAATAGAGATAGTATTTGAGCAGTCATAACAAATACGCATTCTTGACTGAATAAATACAAGGGGAGCTTCACTTGTTTTCATCAACCTACTTCACACATTATTTTTCAGCTTTATGGGCTTCAGCCAATTAAATTACCTGTTTTTTTATGAAACATTTTCTCATGCACACTCATAACTCATATACCATACTTTATACTTAGAAAGGAGTGGGAGGCATTCATGGTTTCTTCACTTTGGTTTTTGCACAGTTTATGACGCATAGGGAATTGAAAGGCTGGTTAATCTTTAAATCAAATACTAAAAAAGAATGTTATTAAGATATTTTTAAGTGTTAATTGATTTACCCTTTAATAGCTATAAGGTTCTCTCTTTGTTGCTTTTTAATTTTTTTCTGAGTCCATTCTGTGGGGAATTTTGCTTTCAGTCTGAATTTAATTGCTTCTGGAAAATGGTGAAACCTATATATTTTATAACTTCCCCAGTAAGGATGGAAAATGCCTACAAACTTTGGGGGCCACATCTGCAATTTGCAAGTCAGTAGACAAAATGTCTTTACTTTGTATTAAGTTATTTCCATCTTTTTTTCTCTGATAACTTTAAATCAGCTTCTGTAAAAGTTCTTTTGAATTAGTTTATTTATGGTGGTGGAGCAAGTAATTTTTTTTTTCTCTGTTTGGAAATATGAATTATAACACGAGAGGTATTTTTCCTGTTTTGTTAAAAATTTCTTTCCCTGCCTCACCAGATAATATGTACTCCTTTTTGCCTTTGGTAGTGTAACAGGCAATTAACTTTGAACCCATGCTGCATATAGAAATGAAGACAATTTATATAATTCAAACAGCGTGGAAGCCACATGTGAGTTTGCAGACAGAACTGACTCCATAGTGATATCTCCTGATGCTGTGGCTAGTAATTAGTATGATTCACGTTTTTGTTTAGCTTTGTGCTATGAAGTTTGGAAGTGCTGAAATTTTATTATGAAAGGTTTTGCTGTTGGGGTAATTTGTTAACTTTCTGATAAATGCACTTCCATTTTCATTGTGTCTTAGAAGTAATTTTGTTTGTTTAATCATAAGAAACCTAAGTACGAGTCTAGTTTCGGTATACCATAACTGAATTATCCTGTTACCATTTGAATTGCTGAGTCTGTATTCAGTAAGGCAGGAAGATATGGAGGAAGTGTGTTAGAAAGATGAACACTGACAAAGGGGAAGAAGAATAACCATAAAGAAAGTTACAGCAATTGGTATTAAGATATATAGGGTTATGACTGCAGATCATGAAATTGCACCAAAAAAACCCAAAACCCCAACAAAAAAAAACAAACACAAAAAACAAGAAAAAAAGTTGTCTTTGTGCCTTTTCCACTTCCTGAGTCTTGAGGAATATTTGGGAATAACAGTCATGTTCTTCGTCCTGCAGGGAAGGAGCTCTTTGCAAGGAAGTATACCTAGGATACGTAGGAGCGGTACCTAGGCAAACTCTAAAGGATATAATATAGCAACACCTTCCACCCTTCCTCCAAATCTTTGCCACTTAAAGGTTCTACAGCTCAGGCAAAACATCTGTTGAAAAACATTTGCATTTCCAACCCCTTGACATAACCATGGCAGCCCATTGGACCATTGTGGAAAGGAGAAAAGCACAGGGTGCTTCGGGATTTTTATTTTCTGTAGAGAGTTTGAAATACATTGAAAACAGTCTTAATGTACTTCACTTCTGTTTTTTTCCTCTCTTTTTGAATGACAAGAAATCTAGGTGATTTATCAGAGTGTCAGGAAGATGAGATCAGGACTGCTTTTTTCCAGCGGAGAAGAAAATAATTTAGGACTTTGCCAAAAGCTCCTTGTTGCCAGCATGAGTTTTTCCATGGAGTATGCAGGGCTTTGACTCAAGGAACAGCTTTCCCTTAGCTGGAACTCCGGAAATGAAAGGCGATGAACAGACAAACCAAAACAATATCAGGATTACTAAGAACCCCACAATTTTATTTATTACTGTATTGATATGTACATTTTATGTTAATATTTTTCATCTTACCTACATTTGAAGGCTCTTGAGAAAGAAATTGCCTGGGACTGGCACAGGATAATCTACTAAATAGGCATAACACAGAGATGTTTCTATACTCTACTTCCCTACCACTCGGGTAAGTAGCATTCAAAGCAATCGCAGTGCTAACATTAATCTAATCACAGATCACATCTGTGCATACAGGTGAAGGAATAAACTGAAATGGATTCACAATCTGTGTGAGGACATTGCTAGCTACCAGAGACATCCATCCAGTCCTCTTTTTATTTTTGGATGCAATTCTTTTTTGTCTAGAGTAGGTGAAAGATTCATTTCTCACACATACTACTCAATTATTCATACTCAAAGACAGCAATTGTCATTGTCACTGTGGGCTGTTTACTGTGTTATCAAAGATTCAGTGGCAATAACTACTTTACTAATAAAAAATCAAAACTTTAAAATCCAATTATAAGAGATGAAGTAATTATGGAGACAAACAAAACAACTAGTTTATATTAATTTAGTACCTGTTTCTTGTAAACAGTGAAACGTATACTACTAAGACATAAATTTGTTTTTCAGGGAAGATTGTCTTCATCTAAAACTTCAACATTTTAATAAAGCTGTTATTATTTTAAGATCTGAGTGAAACACAGGAGCTGTTGAAGTAAAAAGCAAAGTCCAGGTTGGCTGTTAAAAGAAACAGCCACAGGCTATTAAAAGAAACCCGTGGTTAGTTGTAATACATTTCAGCAATATTTAACAGACATACTACTACTTTCTTATGTGTGATTTAATGCCATAACTTTTTAATGTTTATCACAGCTAACAGACTAATAGAAAGCATTAACTGTTTTACAAAAATAACAGAGCTGGAGGCCTTTTCCTTTTGGTACTGCTGATGGCAGTGTTTAAAATAGTCTGTGTATAAACCCAAATTAAATTACTGCTCTTTAAGTTTCAAATAACAAAAAATGGGATAGTTTATTCTGAAAGAAGAATGTTGGTTAAAAGCAATGGTAAACAAAATAATCTAACATCAGGGAAATAATCCTATAAACCTGTTGCTGCCCTTCTTTCTTGATGCAAGAAGACATTTTACTGGTGAATGACAGTCTTTCTCAGTCAGGGTATCCTGAAATAACTTTAGCATATGTCTATCATTAGAAATAGTAAAAGAAGTGGCAGGTATCCTAATGTGGGAACTATGAAACTATTTTTGGATAATACCATCATGCATAAAATTTTTTTAAATGGAATGTATTTTAATATTAAATAAAACTTTCTTATTCATAATATGAAAAATAATTTATTCTAATCACTGACAGTGGTAGGTAGTACCAGCCCATACTTGATTTTCCCTATGGTTTTGAAACCGGTTCTGATTTAAAAATTTGCACTCTATTATACTAATAAAAAAAATAAAATTAAGTCTTAAATGGATTAACAGGTTGCTCACCGGCAGATCTTAAAAGTTAATGGTCTGTTATGAATCATTATCAAGCGAATGTTTAGGTATGGGTTTAGATTTAGGCTCTTCAGAAAAAAAAAAAAACCAAAGCAACCAACTTAGACAAAGGAAGGACAAGAATTGAGGAAGAAAGAGCAGAGGTAAACTTACAGACTGTGGTGCATTTTAGAAGACTGTACACAATTTGTGGGACTACTTAAAAAACCACAATTAAATGGCCAAATAAAATATCTAATATTTCCAATATCTAATATTGTTATTAATTAAAGATTAACAAGAAACTTAAAAATCATTCTGATTAGTTTAACAAGAAAGTTTTATAAGGACTTCTTACACATGTAAGTAGCTTCATGTGGAGTAAACATATTGTACTGCAGCGCAATATGCAAAGACTGAAAGTGTTGATGAAATACTATTCCCTGAGATATATCCAATAGTATAGTTGACAATCAGAATTTGCCACTAGTATTAAAAATTTTGTTTGTTCCAGAAGCATGTGAAAGACATGAGCATAAGGGCCCCAAATTGTGTGTAACAGTTCCAGAGAAAGGATATCATTGAATACTGATTCATGACAAATGGAATTTTTGCCTTAGCATACAGGAATTTAAACACATATAGTTATATAAACTGCATAACACTCCCAAAGGGAAAATATTAGATGACAGTCTCCTAGTTAAGGCAAAACCTCTAAAACAAATTGAAAACCTTGTTTCAACTCTTTGCTGCTGAACAACATGTTGCTCTGTGACTTCTTTAACAGGTTAGGGGATATGTTAATCTAATTGTCTCCCTTATTCCTCTGGTGTTTTTAGAGTGAGGAACTGAAAGTGTTATTTCTTGTTTCACCATAGATTTCCATGTTCACCCCACTGATCTGAACTGAGATGAAAGATTATTTGCTTCCTGCTGTAAGTTGCTGTGACTTGCTTTTACATGTTTTCCTTCTTGCCTTCTTCATGTGTTCCTGTGCTTTTCTTCCTCACCCCTTGGCTTTTCCAAGAATTTCTTGTAGATAAACGTCTCACCATGACTAATATACTTCTGTGAAGTTTTGAGTAAGAGGTAAGAAACTCATTTGCCTAAAAATGTTTTCTAACATGCCGGTTTCTGACAAACAGACTGTCAGCAGTAGGCTCTAAGGTAGATTAGTAACAACACAAAATTTCAAATATTTTGTAATAAACTAAAGAGTAAATGAAAATGATAAGAAGGCTGTGTTTGTCCGAATACCCACATACACTTTTTTCCTAAAATAAATAGATAGATGGATAGATAGATAGGTATACAGATAGGTAGGTAGGTAGGTAGGTAGGTAGGTAGGTAGGTAGGTAGGTAGGTAGGTAGGAAGGTAGATAAAGGGTGGGTGTCAGGAGGATGGGGCCAGGCTCTTTTCAGTGGTG
The DNA here is from genome assembly GCF_028500815.1 of Rissa tridactyla. Classification (NCBI taxonomy): domain Eukaryota; kingdom Metazoa; phylum Chordata; class Aves; order Charadriiformes; family Laridae; genus Rissa; species Rissa tridactyla. The sequence continues at coordinate 105,791,805 of NC_071468.1, forward strand.
CCTGGGGACAGGACAAGAGGTAATGGGCACAAACTTGAGCATAGGAAGTTCCACCTAAACATGAGGAGGAACTTCTTTCCTTTGAGGGTGGCAGAGCACTGGCACAGGCTGCCCAGAGAGGTGGTGGAGTCTCTGTCTCTGGAGACATTCAAAACCCACCTGGACGCGTTCCTGTGCAACCTGCTCTAGGTGACCCTGCTCTGGCAGGGGGGTTGGACTAGATGATCTCCAGAGGTCCCTCCAAACCACTACCATTCTGTGATTCTGTGATTCTGTGGGATAGATGTGACACTTTTTGTGCAGGACGGTTAGTCACATTTCATTGCTGTGTGTCAATGGTGCTAAACAGACTTACTTTGTCTACGTGCATGCAAGCATTTTCCTTGCTCCTCCCAAATTTCATCATGAAACTCATATTCAAATGGACACAACAGATAAAAGTCAAGCCCACAGAATTTTTAAGCCAAGTGATTGAGAAATTATAATTCACTTATCATATTTCTTGAGATTTGCTTCCACCCTGGATTAATCTTGCAAATACGATAATTCAAAAAAACTGCAAACTATAGAATCCAAAATATTCATCTACAGTATAAGTCAAAAAGTGCTTCTTACTACTACACTTACTTGTGTCTGTAACACAAGAATATTGCAGAATATTACCAGAAATTATGGTCAGGAGCTACGAAAAATAGACTAGTATCACAATAAATATAGATACCTTCCAAGTAAATTGTAATGTTTGATGAACTTGGTTTCTTAGTTTCATTCTGGTTTTCAAGGTGGGATCATAGCTTGAGGTTTAATTTGTGTTATTTTTTTTTAATTATTATTATTAATTAAGTTGAGTTGAAGAGTTAGCCAGAAGCTTTTGGGAGCTGGAGGCTTACAAATACAAACAGTCATTACGCAGCTGACATTACTTCCCTACTGCAGCACTACTTCAGTGATTAGTGTCATTTGCATAAGATCCCAAACTGCTCATCATTGCATAGTAAATCATAGAAATCTTACTTAGATCTGCTTCATGGATGGAGATTCTGGAGATGACATGTGGCTGACTTTTCAATCCCTGCTAAAAAAAAACCCAAATTAAAATGTTCGACTTCTAGGCTGTCTTTTCGAGCCTTAATATTCCCTTTACTGTAGGTAGAACTGTGTTGTTAAAAAATTGCCTGAGCACCAGGATTTTATGTAAAACTGTCTTCCACCTTTCAAATAAATCTGGTAGTATGACTGTTTAGCTTAGCACTGAGAAAAGGCAAAGATTTAGTAGTGTCTTGCACAATGGTTGAAATTATAGTCTTGACTAGGAAGCATCTTGGATATCAATTACTGGGGCTTGAGCAATACTCAGAAATAAGCTTATTATACTTTTTCACCGAGGATCAGATCTTGGATGGTATCGTTCCTGGAGGTGTCTACATAAAGCAACTTCACTTTGATTTTAGGACTATACAGAGATTTCAAACAGTGAACACTGAACAAATGTATGAATTTTTAACTGAACAGCAGTTTTAGCTTCTCTCTACTGTTTACTGATCTAAGTTTTCTCAGGCTTTTAATCCTCAAAGAGCTAAGAAGTTCAATCAAAGCCTAAATTACAGGTCTTGGCAAAAAGACCACATTCACTCCACTCCAGAAAACAAGTCCTCATTTCCAGCAGTGACATAAGACAAGAAACAGAAAATAAAAGCAAAAAAACTTTGTGATTTTTTTAATCTCTTTTCTGAGAAAATATAGAGAAAAAGGAAACTGTGAGGGTATAAAAAAAACTTATTCATCGCACATCATTCCTCATTTGTCACCCATGGAAAGAAGAGGTCTCAGGTGGATTCAAGGTGCAGGGTTCATTATAAAGTTTAGTTTAGGCACAGCTGCCTAAGAAATAATGCTGTCTTAGATGCCTTAGGGCATCCTGCCTGGGTTCCAGCTGCCTATCCAGAAGGCTGAGGGTCCCTTGGAAGTCTTGTGTGAAATCTCCAAGTGGGGTTGTTTCAGGTAACCCTGAGTATATCAAACAGCACTAGATATCTATTAACCCAACTGAAATGAGCCCTAATGATGTTTTGAAGGCTGCAGAGTGTCCAGACTGGCTTCCCACTGCAGCTGCCAGAAGTTTTCAGGTCTCACTGACACCCACGTCACAGCATTGAACCCAATTGAGTTGTTTTCAGTTTCTCTTGGCTAATTTAATGCAACTATTTCCCACCTAAGACACCACTGACGAGTGAGCCGAATGTCTCAGGTTTTCCACTGACTACAATGAAGGTTTGATGTCTCGTCACTTTTAGACACACAAATATAAATATCTTGAGACAGAACCTCCATAAAAGCCTCCAGGGAGGTGCTGTTCCCTTCTCCCTGGTATCCAGGGACAGGACGTCCAGGGTGAAGCCCAACGCTTCACCAGAAGAGATGCGGACTTAACTTTAGGAAACTTTTCTTTACTGAAAGGGTGGTCAAACACTGGAACAGGCTTCCTAGAGAGGTGATTGATGCCCCAAGCCTGTCAGTGTTTAAGAGGCATTTGGACAATGCCCTTGATAATATGCTATAACTTTTGGTCAGCCCTGAAGTGGTCAGGCAGTTGGACTAGATGACCGTTGTAGGTCACTTCCAAGTGAAATTATTCTATTCTATTCTATTCTATTCTATTCTATTCTATTCTATTCTATTCTATTCTAAAACATTTTATATGCTAGGCCTCCTCAGATAGGGCAAGAACCTTATGATTAGGCAACTGAATCAAACCCCCAGGGAAAGAATCCTCTCAAGATTTGACATTTGTGTGTAGGTGCCCATATATCTGCTAGTCGTAGACATTTATCTCACATTATTGTCAATGGGCATCTAAGGAGGGCTACAATGGTCTGAACACAGACCATTTCAGACATGCTGTCTAGCTTCCAGGTGTGGCTCCAGTGTCATGCAGGAAACCCATAAACCCTATGCCTTCTCTGATGCCATGCAGTTGCCTTGAATGCCCTATGTCTCATATTAAATTAGGTACCTATATTTGGATAACCCAATATGATCTTTGTCAATAAAGTCAATAGTACCTAGAGAGAAATTTATCTCACTCTAAACCAGTCATTTTGTTCAGGAATCAGTTGTTTAAACATCATTGTTTTGTGCAATTTCAGGATATTCAGGATGTGTATGGGGCTCTAGATACAACATGAGATGTACGGGGGATTCATGCCATTCTACAACAGCAACTGGAGCCCGGGGGAAAACACTCCACCAATAAAATGAACCAGATAGTACCAGATGCTTTTGTTTACGTTACTGAGTCCTGGATGAGAGCTAATATACATGATGTATCTGTAGACATGTATACGTAGAAATTTAAATATAGGCATCTTAGTTACTGAATCTCATTCCTGCTACTCTTTTCCATCACATTAACCTCTCAACAATGTAGCACATCAGAGCATAAAGGCTGTTGTGCAGATGCTAATCTGACTACTACATAATGCTGCAGGCTATGTGCTCAGGAATACAGACCTTCATCACATCGGTAAATTCCCCCCGTAGTGGCTTCCCACCAAATTTTAAAACTAATTTTAACCTGCTGTTTCTGCGGTGCTCAAGTATCAGAATTATAACATTGATAAAAGATTCCATGAGTTCTGCCCTTGCAGAGCAGCATCCTAAACTGCTCACAGTTTGTCCCTTAGTACGCAATAAGTGAAGAGGCTGAGAAAATTCATCCCTCAACTGATTTTCACAGAGTAACATCAAGCAGAGTTTAAGATCAGTGTCATGTTTTAACTCATCTGTGTTGCAATGTATTTTGCAGTCTAGATAATGTGGTGATGAAAGGCAGTCTAAAAATGTATGCTACTCAGCAAAACACATTAGCCAAATCATGTCCATACCAGATGGTATATAAACTTCATCATCCAGGTAACATACTTTCCTATTCATAATTACCTTTAATTAAATTTATATTCATTATCAGATGTGCAATAGCAAATGTACCAACTTCAAGATCATGCAGTATCATATGAAGATCTCTGTTTAAAAAACAAACTTCAAAGAATTCTTTGGAAAGCTAGTCCATTTTGTATTTTCATTGATTTTTTTTTTTCTTTTTTTGCTGTTCGGTATTAATGTACAAAGTGAAAAATAAAGATGTCAATTATCCACAGGAGATTTGTGGCTCTTCTGGATTTAAGTTGCTTGATAATCCATAAATGTGATAACCTTCTGACTCTACCCCAATATTATTTCACTACAATCTTTTTCATGAAAAGTAGATATTGTATAAATCAAATTCGGTGTGAAAGTTCTCTCTTACCTTGCTTTTCAGTACAGTTTTTTGCAAGATTTTTGCGAGATTGTAAGGTACTGAGTCAAGATAGGGCATGTAAACTACTGTCATTAACAGGTTGTAGTCCTGTAGCCTAATGAATATAAATAATCCTTATTCTGAATCTTACACAAGAAGTGGTGAGACTGAATGCAGGTGAAACTTGATGGAGAGCCTGCCTGCTTTGTCTCTTAATGTCTTTGATTTAATTTCTTCTCCTAGATCCCTAGAGATGTAAAGTTATTAAACACACATATCTATGAAGTGCCAAATTGGGGAGTAATATGCATTGTTTTACCACCTAGTTTTCTGACCCTTTTGCTCATTTTATATATCATCGGGAATCTGGCCACCAGAGAGCAAAAGATGAGTTTGCAGCCAGGAGCCCTATGATATTAATCTTGGCTCTGCATTTCCTTAACTTCCTATCCATTCACTTTAGAGGAAAATATTTTTCAAGGGTTGTTAAAGATTACAGAGAGGAACCTAATGGGATTTTCAAAGTGCCTAGACACCTCAATCCAATTAACCTTTATCTCAAGTGCCTTTAGGCCTTTCTGAAAATTCTAACCTAAGAAAATACTCAAACCAGAAATATTAGAGCAACACATGCAAACCTTGACAGAGAAAAATAAAAGTAAAGTTGAAATCCTTTTTTTATCATGCAAAATATAATAGTTTAAGGTTAATGGTTTGGGTTTTGATTTTTGTGTCAAAGAATATGTCAGTTTTGCATCTACTGCTATCCCTGCCGTTCATCCTTCTTCCTCTATGCTGCAGTTATTATCGATCAGCCTGATTCTTTGCCAATGTTGGAAGAGGAACATGATCTTTACATATTGATTATATGAACTTAAACCCCTCTGTGTCTTCTGATATGGACTTCCTTTTGCTGTCAATCATAAAGCAGCCACCAATGATTCAATTTGTAGCCTAATGTTGCTGCAAATCCTTTATAAACAGGATTCTGACTGACACGACTCCTGCCTGAGTTTGAAAAAAATGCAGGAAACTAAAGTCAGGCTCGGCTTGATTCATTAACCTCTTCACCAGGCAGAATAGTCCCAGCTCTCTCAGCCTTTCGTCCTAGGAGAAATGCTCCGTTCCCTTAATCATCGTAATGGGCCTTCACTGGCCAGTAAGCCCATATCTCTCTTGTACTGGGGAGCCCAGAACAGGACACAGCGCTCCAGGTGTGGCCTCACCAGCGCTGAAGAGAGGGGCAGGATCACCCCCCTTGACCTGCTGGCAGCTTTGTTCAGTAAGTGATGCTTTTTCACAAAATGAAATACCAGAGTTGTGTATTTTGATAAGAGGATCATGAGCTTATCAGTCACTGAGGGAAGGTTTTCTCATGGTCACTTTTTCAGCTGATACACTTTTATACTGAACAGCTTATGTTGTCCATATTGTTTCTTTGTACCGGTTATAGGTACACAGTTCTGTGACAACTAGAGAAATGGCATTTGCTTCATTTTTAGAGGACTCCCATTCTTCACGCAGTCCGGTCCAAGTTAAGATTTATGAGACAGCAATTACGTATATTACTAGAGCAAGGCAAGTCTTTGATTCAACTTTTGGAAATGGATCTTTAGTAGAAAACAAAGTCCAAATATCATCAGTTTGTCTACTAGTATTTCTGGAGAGTCGTGAAGATGAATATCTAGAAGGTCTTTTTTGGAGTGGCAGATCATGTCTGTCAGTAGTTGTTTGTTTTAAAAGGAAGATCCAGAATGCAACATTTGTTTTTCTGTAGTTTTCCTTATAGCAGCTTTTGCCAGAGCAATTTAGTACAGAAATTATTTGCTGTTACCATGTTTTGATGTTACTATGCATTTTTATTTGATTTGCTTCCTGAAATTATATGTGTGGCCAGTTTAGACCATACCATACAAAAGAACCCTTCCGTGTCCTGCCCATAAGCAATGAAGAACTCAGGCAAAATACTGGGGGTGGGAATGTAGATGAATCAGTGATGAATCAGAATAAAACTCAATAAAGCTATGGGCATTATTAAAAGGACCGTGAACTAGTCTACCAAGTTCTCCCTATATAAAGTTGGAGTAGCTCTGATGCTGTCTGATACTTTCAAATTAATCACAAGTGGACACAGGAATTTGGTGTAAGTTGCAGTTATGTATGTACGGACACAGATTTATGCATAGATACACTTCTTTTTTCCTCCTGTGCCTAAAACAGTCACAGATAGTGATGAGAAAATTAATCTGTTTGAATGAATTGTGTTTACCAAAAGATTCAGATTTCCAAAGTACTTACACAAATGTAATAGCATTGTATTCATCCTTTTTTATCATTATATGAGTCTTTACTATCTGCATATAAGAAGCAATTTTTATATTAGCTTCCATGTCACTGAAGACAATATTGGATAGAATCAAGACTAAAACAGTCCTCTTGAAAATCTCCCTTTTGAGATTGATGTGACTGTGTCATTCACAGTTATATTGGAGATCATGTAATCTATTCTTAAATATAGCATATAGTGCCAATTCTGTATCATAATGCCATTTTACTAAGTGTTTTTCAAATGTCTGACTATTTTCATTTTGTTTTTCAAAAAAACTAATAATTGCCAACCATATAGTCGGATTTATTTATCAAGGTTTATTTTCCATAAAATCTCTCCCATCCTTTAGTTGTTTATTAATATCCTGTTCTATCTAGGACTGATACTACACTGCAAGTCTTTGTGTAATTCAAGAGTGTTGTCCTCACTTGCTGAATATTGACATTAGTACAGTACAGTGCCAATCTCTTCATATCTCTGGTGCCGAAAATCGACATCAGCAGAAAAGAAATCATTCCAGTCAACTCTTTTACTATACTAAAAGTGTTTATCTTCTCCGGCTCACAAATTGCCTCCTACATACTTACGTGGCATTCATGTGGTGGCTTCAATGTAGAATATGAATAAGATGTCTCTGCCTATAATATTTCTATTGTCCCAAGCTGATGAAGTGATGACAACAATATCAGCTTTCAAATGTTAAAATCAAATTATACATTCAAAATAAAAGCCATATGATGTATCTGTGCAATACTGTTCTATTGCAGTCTGTAATACATGTATGGAATGACTAATTTGGCAGTGTTCTCAAATCATAATGTTTCAGACAGCTTATACAGAAGGGATGACTTTTGTGGAAGCTTACAGATATTCACAGAAATTCATTTTGTAGAATAAGAAATCTCATACAGATTTTTCAGTATTATGAAGTATTTAACATAATAGATAATGTACCGAGCAGGCAAATTTAACCTTTATGAGCAGGTGACTTTTTTGACCTCTTTCTTCATAACCTCTCAACTAATGAAGAGAAGTTCTGCTATGTCTGGTAACCTTACGAATACATTTAGAGGCTGGAGATCCATGCCCTTGTATTCAATTCAGTCTCTCTCTGAAACAAAGATGCAGCAGGTAACACCAGGAATTTTTGTCCCTTTGTGCTGACATAACGCAGCTCCTTAATCTTTCATCATCTTCATTCTTCTGACTGAAGAATGATCTAGCCACACTTGAGAAAAGATTGTTATCTACCAATGTATTAATATACTAGCATTTTAAATAAATGTAACTACTAAGTAAAAAACTGAAGCTTATAGAGAGGTGGCTTTATATAATGTGTAAACTCATCTCATATATTTTAGGTGTTGCTACAGAAAATATTATGTCTCTAATAGCGGTAAAAATGGATAGAAAAGATTAATATTTTGTCAGTTGCAAGTCACTTTTACACTTATAGAAAAATGATCTGGTGTTGTTCAAAGCATGTTTATTTTTGGTCTGTGTCTTTCAATATCACTAGATAAGAATTTGAGTATCAGAATTTCTCTTATTCATGATCTTTATTTGTCTGCTGTAATAAGAGATACTTTAACATCAGATAGTGCTTTGTATGTGCATGGCATTATTTGTGGATAGATTTTAACTGCTTCTTATTAATTTTTGTCTATTACTGACTGATTTTATCACATTTTTTCAGTGTAGGCCATGAAGTTAGTTAAATAAGTAAACAATATAGTCTTTGAGCCACTGGCCATTTCCTCTTGTCCTATCGCCTGTTACTTGGGAGCAGAGACCGACCCCCACCTCACTACAGCCTCCTTTCAGGTAGCTGTAGGGAGCGATAAGGTCTCCCCTCAGCCTCCTTTTCTCCAGGCTAAACAACCCCAGCTCCCTCAGCCGCTCCTCATAAGACTTGCTCTCCAGACCCCTCACCAGCTTCATTGCCCTTCTCTGGACCCGCTCCAGCACCTCAGTGTCTTTTTTGTGGTGAAGGGCCCAAAACTGAATGCAGCACTCGAGGTGGGGCCTCACCAGTGCCGAGTACAGGGGGATGATCACTTCCCCAGTCCTGCTCACCACACTGTTCCTGATACAGGCCAGGATGCTCTTGGCCTTTTTGTCCAACATATGTATGTTGCCTGGGCATATGTATATGTATATATGTATGTATATGTATAAGTGTATACACCAAGATATAATTGCACAGATAAATAGCTGAATAAATGTGTCAACTAGCTGAAGTACCAATTGAATTTGACCTGCTGGAACAGAAGAATAAAGCTAAATCTAGACATCTCCTCGATGGAAATCAATAAAGCCTTAACATTTTGCAGGCGTATGGCACTGAGTGTGGCTGAATCGGGTAGTATTGATGGGAGGTAGGTCTTGTCTCACACCTCTCTTGTTCCTCAGAAGTTTGGCCTGGATAGACTATTGCAAATGAGTATTTGCTGAATAAGTACTGAAACAAGAATCCTATTGAAAAATAAATGGATTCAAATATTAGTTTTATATTATATAATGAAGTCTAATAGTTCCCGTCATGGTCTTCACTGTTAATTACTCTTCATTCTCTGTGAATCAAATAATACAACTGAAAAAATGGCTGAAGTAAATCTCTTGAACTCTGTAGGGACCACTGGCTTTGAAACTTAACTTGCAGGGTGCATGACTGATGATAGTTGACATTAGTTTTCCTTTGGCTTCAGTGCAGATGTTCCTCATTTATGCAGGCAAATGTGAAACCTGAAGCAGGCCCTCAGGAGCTGTTTCTTCATTAAATAACTTGTTGCAAAAACCTGCAAAGTTGCCCATCAGACTTGGGAAAGAAAAATCATTTGAAGACAAATTCTGATAGGAAAAAGTTTTTTGAAAAGACAAATCATCAAAATATGTGTTTTTATATATGGAAAAAATACATGCATAATCTTTCAATATACTTCTGGAGAAGATGCCTTTACCTTTACAGTCAATTACAGGACCAAAGTCAAGCAGTCTTGAAATCTTCAGCCAATGCTGCAATCACTAAACTTTGTTTAAACTAGGTTTCTTACCTCTATTTCAGCTACAGACAGACAATAAGAGTGAAAGACATGGCTAGCAAATACTAATTGTTTACCGTGAAATTGGAAATCTAGGCAGATTCAAGAATCCTTATTTAAAGGTTTTTTTTTCTCTTCTACTGGCTTTTCAGAAATATGTAATAATGAGAAAGGCTAAAAAAAATCAATTCAGCTGTAGACTGCTCATAGAAGTGTGACAGAGTAGACAGACATGTACCTGTTAGATACCTATTATGTGACTGGCAGCTACCTATGGCATAAAAGTGGCATTCCTGCTGCTAGCTTAGTTTCCTTGTCACTGCATGACCCTTCACACATTAAAGCTTTATATTTTCCTAAAAATAACTATGAAGTGCTTAAATGATACAAGTACATAGTCATTAGCAGCACGAATTTATGTTTGGTGCCAGGAAAACATCCTACATGTCCCATATACTATAACTGGTCCTCTCTCTTCCTCGTTTCACATGTTGTAACTCACATGAGATAGACACCACTGGCATCACATTTTTATTACTTTCTTCCTGAATTTACTGATGATGTTTATTTTGGGGATGATGTATCCTGCCACTCTCAAGCAAAGTGGGGCTATGTTTTCCAGAAGCAGCAATAGATCCATGGCAAATTTTTAAGACAAAATTTTAGGTTTTCCCTGAACTTTGACTCCTGCCTTTGTGATTTTCTCTTTTCTATTTTTCTCTTCTTGTCTTTCAACCTACTTAGCAATGTGTTCCCTCTTTCTCAGTCCAAACTTGTCCAAGGCCTCCAAGTTTGGACTCTACTGAAGTTCAGTGCCTGTTTGCTTCTGTCCCCTTTTCCTTTCCTTGATTTACTTGGTCCTGCATGGAGACCTCACCTCTGCAGGGAAGCACACTGTCATTGAGAAAAATGCAGGAGCTCCTGTCTCCCTGCATCTCACCCTGCTGCTGGTACCACCGCCCCACTTGTCTCTCCTGTACTACCACGTGCATGTGTTGTTTTTCACCTTGGCATTCCTTGTCTCTAACTAACTTCTTTCTCTCCTGTATGTCAATGTGCATGTTAAAAGCTACTTTCTCTCCTTCTACAGCAACTGTCTCCCATCCAGCTTCCTGGCTTGCGACATGCCCTCTCAAACACTTTATGCTTACCCTTGGGGTTTACGTTGGTGTTGCCCCTGCCTACAACTCCACTTTCACTCTCTATGCGCATGCTCTGCACTCTGATTGTTATCATTTCGGTGTTACTTTCATCATTTTCTGTTTATTTCTACCACAGATCTCTTACACACTTGACGACCTCCTCAAACCAGTCGTTTAATCCAGCCTGGGCAAATAGTCTCTCCATGGGTGCTCACCAGGCTACCTGCTGTCTAATTTCATTTCTCCTGGTCCTTTAGTCTCACAGCCCATTTGACTCTGCTTTCTTGTTTCTTTGATAATATCTAACAATACTGAAATGGAAACCCCTCTTGGTGGGATTCTTCTTTATGGAAAACATACCAGTCATATGCATGCTATTATATACGAATGACTATAAGCACAAGTCAGTCTGCTGTTTCAGTATGATGAGAGACTGAATGAAAATGCTATGCTTCCCTGTATGCATATGGGATTTGAGAGATGATGAGTCTATTTCTTAATTAAGATAGCTTTAAAGATTTTTAATATTCTCCAAAACACTTCGTGATATTCCCAGGGTTTTAAGGGAACCTAAGTGTTTATTTTCATTTTTCTTAGCTAACCTATCATCTTTACAGTCAATATTGAAAAATGTCAGCAAACGAGAGTTGGTTTTCACTTATACAGAATCTCCATGAGTGTCAGGGGACATTTGTAGATGAAGACTGTCCATGCACCAAAGAGTGACGATGTGGGTGAAGAGATTTCTGGTCAAGTCTGAATCTACTCGTGGTGACGCTGGAGTGTATTTTCCTAGATCAATGAAATGGGACGGGAATTTATTATGAGAATTTTATAAACTTGCAGGATTCCTTTGTTTCTGGTATAAATAGGGTGCATGTTTGCTAGAGGAAAGATAGTTACATGACAATATCAAAGAGCTTGGGGAATTATTGTTGCAGGGTTGAAATATTCATGAGGTAAGTGCACTCTAAGGTTATTAATTATATTGTTACTAGCTCCAATGTTTAATATACTGGGAATATCTTTATAAAAATCAAGTTCAATTTAGGTATTTCAATCTACAAATATAAAAAGGCAAAATAAGATTTTATCAAGCACCAATGTGGATAATCAATGTCACTTTTCTTCTATTAAGCTGCTGATATCCTCTGCTAATCTATTATACTGGAAGAGAATCTTGAAATAGTTATATTTCATTTTTTATAACTAAACAATATACCTAATTTTGGAAGAGAAAATTTACAGTACATTAGCAAAGCATATAGATCTAAAGCCAGCAAATGGATTAGATAGTTGAAGAGAAATGTGTATCTACATGGCAAAGTCTTTCTAAAGCAATACGTTATCTTCAACATGAACTGCATTAAGAATCAGGAAAAGTAAAGTTTTTAGTTAATGTCTGTGATGTGAGGTAAATATTGAATGTAAGTTTTTCCTTCGAGCTCATAAATGCTGTTTCATTTAATTACACCTGTACTATGAAATTACTGCCATTTCTTCATCTAAACTGACAAACTGTTAAATGGTGCCTGGTACAATCTGGCCTAGGGCAGTTAGCAATCTCCTGGGCTTTCCCTGGCAATAGTGCAGGAGTTGGCAGAGGCTAAGCAATGATGTAGGGACATCAGAAGTGACCTGCTGGCTCAGGATGATCCATGGCACCCAACATTCTTTCAAGAAAAGTCAAAATGAGATGGAACAGGTAGACAAACCTGGACACTGCCTTTAGACAATTTATTTCATGTTTTCTCTTGCATCCACAACCATTATATTAGGAGTATCAGAAGGTATCTGTTTAGAGACCTATTAGTCATGAAATTTCTGACCCTTTTTTGAATCTACAGATACTATCTCCCTTGACAACCACCAGTGGCAACAAATTTCAGAAGTTCAATAGACAATGAGTGAAAAAGATTTTAAATCTGATTTAACCTAGTATGCTACCAGCTGCAGTGAGTGCCCCCTTGTTCCATTATTTAAGGATTGTGAACAAGTTATATATTCATACTCACTGCCTCACGATTTTTAAAATCTCAATTTCACATTCTCAGATGTCTCCTTTCCAAACCGAAGAAACAGTTTTCTGTTCTCTCTTCCTAAGACAGTAGCTCCATTCCCTGTACTATTTTAGTTGCCCTTTTATATTCCTTTTCTAACTCTGTTATGTTCTTGCTGGTCCTTACCAACCAACAGCTGGGACTTGGTCACCCTAATCTGGAGGGTAAGAGAATTTAACAGGCTATTTCCTTCAGGAATGGTCCTGAGGACAAAGAATGGATTCCAAATATTGCATGGGGAAAAAAAAGCAAATAAATCTTATAACATCTGAGTAAATGGGCCAGGAGCCAGCCACAACACATGGCAACATCTCCCAGTCTTACAGGAACTGAGACCGAAGGGCACACTGTAGAAAGCATTCAAACTCACTGTAGAAAGGACTCACAACCTTGACGTGATCATCAGGCCTCAAAGTACGCAGTTTGAAAGATATCACTTTGGTCCTGCCATAAGCACAAAATATTTTCAAAAGCACTAGTTTTGAGTGGACAGAGTGGCAGAGAAGACATCCCACCAACAGCCAAAAAGTAAGGGCTGAGGATTTGCGCCACCATGAAAAAATTATTCCCCTGGAGACAACAGATTGAGTGATTTTCACAGTCCCATGAATTAATAGGCAAGTAAGATGGGAAACTGATCCCAGCAATGGTGCTCCTGTGTGCATTTTTCCTGGAAACAATTCCCTTTTTGGCTGGATTCCACTGAGCATGCATGCACAGAGTATTTCCAGGGAGATCTTTCCACACACATAGCTAGAATTGCCTTCTGTTCTTTAGTATATATCACCCTTTTTTTTCTAACCAGATGATATTTCTTACTGTGGACTAATAAACAGTGTCTGATTTACCACTGGAGACTCCTACAGAAGACATCTAATTGAATTCCATTTCTTTTTCTCACCAGTGCTGGAACAAGACATGCTGTCTTTTTCAGTTCCATGAGATTTCACTTTTCAGCACTCTACTGGGATGTAATATAGCTTGAAAGAATCATTTGTTTTTAAAACATTAACCGCTATTAATAGTAACCTAATGTCCTGCTTTGAGATAGAACAGAACCAATTTTCTTTTCAGTAATTTTACATTTCAGTTAAGTCACTTCTAACTACCGGCATATTTTTCAGACAGTGTCTGCCTCTGGGAGTGATAAGATCTGATGTTTATAGTGCCGGACATGCTGGAACTTCAATATGAACTGGAGTCAAAAGCAGCCAAATAGTATGCTACAATTGTCATTGCTAATATGTTTTTCTCTATTCTTTTAGCAACAGAGCACAGACCACAGTTTGCTTTCACCTGGAGAGGTGTCCAGTACACCTGGAATCGACTGCCCCAGGGATGGAGACACGGCCCTACTATTTGCCATGGACTGATCCAGACTGCACCGGAGAAGGGTGGAGCTCCAGAACACCATTGACAACATCACTGTACAAGGTAACACAGCAGAAGACGTTTTTAAGAAAGGTAAGAAAATAATCAAATTCTTTTGAAAACCGGTTTTGCTATAAAAAGAAGCAAGGTCAAGGGACCTGCACAAGAGACCAGCTTTTGGGAATTAAGATGGTTTTTGCCAGATCCCAATGGATGTGATTAACAAAATAACAGCTGTATTCCCACCAACCAACAAAAAGGAAACACAAGCCTTCTTAGATGTTGCGAGTTTCTGGAGAATGCACATTCCAGGTTATAGTCAGATTGTGAGACCTCTCTATGAAGTGACTTGAAAGAGGATTGATTTTATGTGGGGCCCTGGGCAATGACAAGCCTTTGAACAAATTAAACAAGAGATTGTGCATGCAGTAGCACTTGGACCATCCGAACAGGATGGGACATTAAAAATGTGCTCCGCACTGCAGCCAGGGACAATGGTCCTACCTGGAACCTGTGGCAGAAAGCATCGGGGGAGACTTGAGGTCGAACCCTAGGATTCTGGAGTCAAGGATACAAAGGCTCTGAGGCCAACTATACCCCAACTGAGAAAGAAATATTGGCAGCATATGAAGGAGTTAGAGCTGCTTCGGAAGTGCGTGGTGCTGAATCCCATCTCCTTCTGGTGCCCCTATTACCAGTACTGGTCTGGATTTTCAAGGGTAAAGTTCCTTCTACTCATCATGCCACTGGTGCTACCTGAAATAAACTGGTTGCATTAATCACACAACGGGCTCAAGTAGGAAACCCCAATCGTCCAGGAATCATAGAAGTGATCACAAACTAGTCAGAAGGCAAAGACTTCAGAATGCCACCAGAAGAGGTGGTGACAGGTGCTGAAGAAGCTCCACCATATAATGAACTCTCAGACAATGAGAAACAGTATGGTCTGTTCACTGATGGATGTTTTCGTATGGTAGGAAAGCATTGAAGGTGGAAAGCTGCTGTATGGAGTCCTACACAATGAGTCACAGAAGCAGTTGAAAGAGAAGGTGAATCAAGTCAATTTGCATAGGTGAAAGCCATCCAGCTGACTTTAGATGTTGCTGAATGAGAAAAATGGCCAATACTCTCTCTATGCTGTCTCAAGGATAGTGGCAAATGCTCTGTGGGGATGGTTAAAGCAGTGGAAGCAGAGCAACTGGCAGCACAGAGGTAAACCCATCTGGGCTGATGAATTATGGCAAGATATTGGTGACCAGCTAGGGAAACTAGTCAAAAGATATGTCATGTAGATGCCCACATACTCATGAGTCAGGCCACTGAGGAACATCAAAATGATCAGCAAATGGATAAGGCTGCTAAAATTTTCCAGACAGATTTGGACTGGGAACATAAGGGTGAACCAATTTTAGCTCAGTGGGCCCATGACTCTTCAGGTCATCAAGGAAGGGATGCAACACATAGATGGACTCAGGACCGAGGAGTGAACTTAACTACAGACACTATTGCACAGGTTATCCACAACAGAGAAATGTGCTGAAATCAAGCAGGCTAAACAATTAAAACCTTTGTGGTATGGGGGATAATGGTTGAAGTATAAAAATGGGGAGGCCTGGGAAATTGATTATATCACACTCACTCAAACTCACCAGCATAAGTGCTACGTGCTTACAACGGTGGAAGCAAGAACCAGATGGTTGGAAACCTATGCTGTGCCTCATGCCACCGTGCAGAATACTATCCTGGGCCTTGAAAAGCAAGCTCATTTTGAGCTGTATGATGATAATTGCTACATAATACTAACAGTGTTCAGTAAGTGTTTTTCAGGATAACATAGTGGTGATGAAATTGGAGCTAGCTTCATCAAGTGTTGTCCAGCAAACTTTTTTGAGGTGGACATGCTACCCATGGGTACAAACCGTAATGAATTTCATACCATCTATCCTGCCCTTAGACTGCTATTATAGATGGAAACCTGCAATCATGAACGAAATGAACTTAACAAACATTTCTGTGTAGAAAAGATAAATCATAAATTAGTGATCTGCATATAAATATATATGCATGTGTATATATTTGAAGACAACAAGCAGTAGTGACCTAAGCATGACATAAATGGTATAGAATAAGGGTTGGAATATCCTGCTTTGAGGTAAAACAGAACCAATTTTTTTTCAGTAGTTTTACATTTCAGTTAAGTCTCCTCTAACTAACTAACTAACTAACTAACTAACTCTCTGAAATTAAAGGTATATATTTTCAGACTGTGTCTGCTTCCAGAGTGATAGGGTCTGATATTTACAGTCAATACCAAGGAATGGTATGCAGAGAGGCTCTTGCTTATTGCTATAACAACCAAGGTCAGCTAACTTTGTTACATGCCCTATTGGAGTGTCAGAAGTGGAAGAGCGTAGAGGGGTTGGACCTGTAGGGAGGAGCGAACAGGACAGGTGACCCAAAACTGACCAACAGCGTATTCCATCCCATATGCATCATGCTCAGTATAAAAGCTGAGGGATCAAAGTTGTCAGCCTCTTTCTTCAATGGCCAGTGTCCAAGAAGGAATCTGTCTGTTCATCTGCCTTTGATCCTAATCCATGCGTTCCTGAATCCAGTTCCCATCCATCGCTGAGTCCAGTCTGGGACTTTCCCAGCGCCTGCTGGTGACATGGTCATCATCCTGGGAGCTTGATATTAGTTTTGTATATATTGTATATATTTCATTATTTTCTTATTATTTTTAATATTTCATTAAAGTAGATTTAGTTTCCTTTCCGACCCATAAGTCTCTGTCCCTCATTCTCTCTCTCTTCTCTTCTGAGAAGGGAGAGACATTAGAAGAGAACATCTGTTGTTCGTTTAGTGTCCAGCCCAGCCTAAACCACAACACCTAATATTTATGTTGCCACTTAAATGCAGTCCTCTGCATATAGTTGGTGAAAAAAGTATCATTATTGTTTTAGCATTGTCCTGCATTAAATTTCTTCCAGAAAATTGCATGTCTCCTGAGATATGACCTAATTAATTTTTAAGAAAAACATTGTTGCAAAATATGTGACATTCGCTCAGAGTTACCTGAATTAGCATACCTGCTACTGCCTCCTCTGTCTGGATCTTCCTTTTGCTGTAATCACACATTCTGTCTCTTCCCAGTTTGTTTTCAACACAAGAATTGGACTGGTACAATTCAAGTGTGCAGCAAAGAAGGGGTTCTTGAGGGCAATGAGATGTGATTAAAATGTTTTCACTGGACCTTTGGAGGGTAGGCAACTGAATCCAAGTTAGAACAGCTTTTATTACTATGCAAAGAAATTCTAGTTCCTGAATGGCATAAAGAGTAGGTGATTTTCTGATTTGATTTAAATTTACATTTTTCTGCTAGTTTTTTTTTCATGTTGGTTTTTTTTTCTTCTTTTTTTCTTGAGCACTGTAGACTTGAGTCTTAGATGATGCCTTAGGAATTACCTGAAGAAGCCAGACCACTTAGAAGAGAGTAAGGGTCTCTAATGTCAGTAAGCACCTTAGATTATTTTTCTGTAAATCTGTTTTTAATTTAGTTTCTCTTTTATTTTGAGCCTTATATTTTGACTTACTTGAGTGGCATCCATTGAGCAAAGTTAACTAGGATTCTTTGTGCTCACCTCTATTAAGTGTTCATCTTCTTTGTAGCTTTGGCCTTTGCACTTGACCTCATCATTCCAGGAGTTTAACCACTTGGTGTGGGAGATAGCGTATATCAGCTATTTAACGTATTTTATTACAAGTATCTTTTTATGTTTGATGAAATTGAAAAATAATTTCATTTAATAATACAGTAATGTTCCAACAATAATTACAATAATTCCATTTCATAATGAAACGCTATTTCATTGTGGAGATTCTCGGAAATTTGCAAGAATGCGGTTATACAAGCTTTGAATGCTGGGAAGGTACCACACTGCCAGCATTGCCAGGAATCAGCACATCATAATAGTCACCTTTATTTGCTATTGCACGCCTTGGTAATTGAGGTTTTGACAGACAAATGCACTGATTACCAGCTCTCAGGACACTACTAACTGCAGAAAAAAAAAAAAGCCTAATTTCTCTCCCATTGAATTAAACTACAGAAATTTCAATGGGCATTGAACCTTGGTCAGGCCTTGGTGACAATGTTTCTTTACCGAAATTGCTAAGCTGTAAAGGCTATAAAGACTTTAATCACTGCACCTGATAAAGAAAAAACATCTTATAAGTAGGCCACAAATTCATTAGTAGTTTAATAAAAATTAAACAAAAGAGTTCTTATTTCAGTTACAAGGATACTAACAGTTAGAGCACAGACTGTCAAGTTACTAGAAAGAAATCTTATTAATAGTGTAGTTAAGTTTTTAAGATTTATTTTTGTGGTTTTTTTGATCACTGTTCTGATATCCCTTTGTACCCTAAGGTCAGTGGTGTTCATCTTCCTTAAGGAGAACTGAGCATACGGGAGTTTGCAAAAAAGTCGTCATCTGTCCAAGCTCTTCATCAGGAGGAGTGTGATCTTCACATTGGGGGATCCAGAGTCTTCCTAAGGTTATTTTTATACGTTCTTAGATGGTCTTTCAGTCCCTGTTTCTTACTGGCTCACAGTTCAGTTACATCGTACTTACTGAGTTTTGGTAGCTATAGTGCGTACAGTTAAACCATGCCACTGCAGCCTCACCGTTAAGCTACAGCAAAATAAAACATTAAAAAGTATTATTATAGAAAATAGCCCTCCTGGCCCCTCTTTGGCTCCTACAGTTTTTGTACTTATTGCTAAAAAAACCCTGTTAACCACTGCAGAAAATATCAGGTAAATCCTGAGACCTGAATATTAAGTTACTACAAAGCCAGTGACCTGCTTCTTGCAATAGCAAAACTGTATTTACTAGTTGACACTCTTGTAACTTTATAAAAGACCCATTAAAACCTTACAATGATCACAATGATTTTTTAATTAAATTCATTTTTTCACATGCAGTTCCCCTTCAGCTAACTGCATTGTAAAGAGTATAAACTCAGTATGATAGTAATAATATTGTGCAATTAATGGTATAGCAATCTAGGTCAGAATACATTCCTGACAAAGGATTTTAGACAATAAGGTTTTCAAAGCAGTGACCATTCAGTTCAGGGGTGTGTGGTGTGTGTTTCTTGTCACTATAACCAGCAATGTGCTTTTATTTTCAAGTAAAATCAGTGATAAATTATAAAAATATTATAATCAAATTGATGCATGTGTTCTTCAGCAAATATTTAGAAATTATAGCTAATTTTGGTCTCTGAAGAGAAAATTCAGTAACTATTTAAGAAATGTTTTATGATCAGATTCCAAGTTTTTGAAAGAATGGCACATATAAAAAATATAATGCTGAGTACATTACAAAATGATAGTTTTTCTTTAAATAGGTATGTATTTTTAAACTGAATGATAAATACTATTTAACTTCTGTCTGCCCTTTAATAAACTATTTTTTTGCAAAGTTTTTTTTTTTTTTCCCAAATCATACATGGTCTTCATGTAGCAAATCTATAGTCTATGTGTGCAAGTTTATATAACTGTATCTATATCTATATCATCTATATCATCTATATCATCTATATCTATATCTATATAAATATCTATATATCTATATCTATATCAGTATTTCTAGATTTCACATATTTTCCTCTTAAGAAATATTTTTACTGAGACCAACTTGAGGTTATTGTGTGTGGTGTTTGGTAACAGCTATTCTCGTTTGGATAGTCATTCTGTTGTAAGTATCACACTGAAAAAGAGAACATTAACAGAATGTGTTGTAAATGAATGCATTACACTTTTAAAATTATAATTGCATGGGTTTGAAACAGACTGCTGAGAACCATATTTTCACGTTATACGGTAGAGCAATTAACAGAAACATATTAAAGAGGGACAACGAGTTCGTGTTTTCCTGTATGTATAACAAAGGCCCAACAAATTATTTTTATACATTTCTTTTATCTGCTTCCACACCTAGGCCACGAGTGGGGTCCAGAGCTGTGATTCACCGGCTCGGGGATGCAGCTGAAACAAGGATAATGGCTCTGCAGTGTTTGTCACGATGGACCGCTCTTCCTCCAGCTCTCCGCCTAAGACTCTTGTAGCACTGCAGCAGGATTCAGCAGTTCTGGGAAGGCACTCGGGTGTTGCCAGAATTTGGAAAAGCTTTGCAAGAGATGGTGCTGAAGACAGCTGGAGCCCTTGAAGTTTCTAGGTCCCCAGACACTGAAGGCTTTGTAGTAATCACAGTGAATTTTTGCGCCTACATAGCACTTTAGAAACATTAATTTTTAATTGTCAGAAACTTTCCGAGTGTTACCCTCACAGGACAGGCACGCAGAATAAAACACAGAAATGAAGCCAATGTTTCTGCGGCCGCCTGTGCCCACCTACACTTGTGAATAACGATCTGCTGCTCAGAGCCGCTCGGCTTCTGCAGCCCTCCCAGGCGCTCTGGTTTGATACCGACCTCGGGTGTTCGGGTTTCCCACCGCGACCTGTCAGTCCTGACAAATGAAACCTGCGTCAGGGCTGGGATCCTTTTCTGGTTCTTGTTCTTGGTTCTTTGTTCAGTCTGCTGGAACTGCTGCCTCTTAAGCTATGAGACTTCATCATCTTGTGCCTGGAGAAGCCCCGGTGCAAGGCAAAGAGCCTGAGCCCGCTGCAGGCGCCTGGCGGCTGCACACCAAGCAGGGACACATCTTTGGGAAGGGGCAGCATTGCCCTCCGCTGCTGCCGGCTCCATGGCGCCTTTCTAAAAGTATCAAAGGTGTCATGGGTAAAATTTTTCCCCTGGCTTAGAAGTTCATAAACTCTGTCCTTAAAGCTTTCATAAACTCTGTCCTTAAAGCTTTCATAAACTCTATCTTTAAGGCTTTGATTTATTTTTTATTTTTTAACACACTGGTTGAAATAGCGAATTTGGTATGCATCAACTAATATTTTTTAAGAATTATTCCCGCAAGAAAATGATTGGTTAGACTCTTTTTGTTTCATGTTTCTCTTTTCTTAAGGGTGCATTGACCTGCAGAAATCTGAAGTTTTACATTTAAAAGCTCGCATTAAAATAGTAATCTTAATATTTCTGAAATCTAGATTTCAAAGCCAGGGGAGCAGATAGCAAGCAAAATTCATACGGCCCAGGCAAAGGACATTATAAATGTAGAATATACAAACGAAGAACCACTTGTAATTAACTTTATTTTAAGGTAAACTGGTACAAAACTCTGAAAATTATCCTAAGGGATTATATTAATGCTCCTGAGACTACTGGTAGTGATGTCTAAGAAATTAACTCATACCAACATGGAGAGACTGAAATGGTATCGTTCAGGCTTACTGTATTTATGAAAATAATATTCTAACTCTAATTCTTTATGTTTATTGCTCACACAAAATCTAAAGGTCATAGTACACCTCATAGCCAGAGTTACATGCACTCATCCCAAGACTATCACCGCTCCCAAAGGAGGTTTTTAACCGCTGTGCTCATTCTCAAACATGATCTAATGAACTGCGTTATTTCCTTACATATGACTTTACAGAGTGTGATTGTCAAGGTATTTTTATATAAATAGTGTGTTTACATAAACAAAAGTTTGTTTACCAAAAGCTGAACGTGGTCAGGAAGAAGTATCTAGCGCAGGAGTCAATGATTTCCTTAAATATTGGGAGGGATGTTAGCACTTTCTATTTATTGTCTAGACAGAGACATTAGCAATTCTCAGGCTGGGGAGGGGAAGTCAATAACCCTATAGGCACTGTGTTACAAACTGGCATCCTGATTAAGTGACGAGCTACCAGAGAGTCGTGCAGCAGCAAGGACGAATGTCAGAGCCTGAATGCAACCAGAAAAAATGGAATGGGTATATAGAGAGAGATGCATCCCGCAATCCAGATCTCCCTGCAAAAAAGCAACATCCAACCTGTGGATCTTGCTGTACACATGAATTTCAGGCAGTAAATCATATCAGCATGATTACTGTTTGTTAGCTACGTGAAACAGATAGACAACCTAAAGTGCACTTGCTGCTTTTAGAGAGAGAGATATATATATGTATATGCCTCTAAACACCGCGGTGTTTTATCTTGGTTAATCCTTGGATTTCTAAAGATTACTTATCTAGTTCTATTTTAACGTTGGTCTGATGAAGAGGTGATTTTAAAGGACCGGAAGACCATGCCTAGGGTTGGAGTGATTCATAAACCACTTTCACACTGCCAAAGGTTCCACTAAAATATATACAGCGTACCAAATGACAGTGGTAATATTCTTCAAATAACGTGCTTTTTATGGCCTGGTAACATTGCTATCAGTATGGCAGAAAAGTTTTTTCCAGTGGGAAATCCTACTCAAAAATATACCAGGTATGGAAGGAGACTGGAAAAGGGCCTAAATTTCAAGGGTCAGTGCTGGTCAGCTATTATGGTTGTCACTCATGTGAAATTGCAGTTGGATCTGAGTTCTAACTGCAGTTAACGGTGAAGTGGACTTCTCTCACCAAGTTTCATCCTCATCCACTGAAGCTAACAGAAGTAGGATCAAATCAGTCTGATAAAGCACTGACAAAATGACACAGTTCAATAAAATATTGAAACATTTTCTTATCATTAACCCTTAAGAGATTTTTCCATTGAGTTACAAAACTCTCTAATTTTAATGGGCTTCTGAACTCATCTAAAAATATCTAATGGACTTAAGCTTCACCTAATTCTGAGGTGTCTTCGTGGCTGGGATACCTGCTTGGTTAACGGCATTGTCCTTTCAACTGTTTCTTCCGGCACTAATTCTAAGGGGAAAAAAAAGTCTTTTTTTTTGTTTGTTTTTTTAATCCCTGGCATTAAGAACTGCAAAAAATAGGTATTATTTATAAAACCATACATTTTTAGGGCTGAAGAATTTTTAAGGTATTTTACACTGCCTTTAGTAAAGAATTTAATGGTAGATCAGTTAGTGTAGTTTTAACTAAATGTTTCTGTAGATCAGGTTGTTTAGTTACCAAGGGTATTTGTTAGTCAAGGTCCCTGATGACTTCTCTATTTTCAAAAAGCAAAACCTTTTTTTTTTTTTGTAATTAGCATTTCTAGCATACCTTGCACTCTACCTTTTTTTTCAGACAAAAGGCAAGTCCTCACATGGAAAAGCTTCACATCTGTGCATTTGTCCTTTCCAAATGCTGAGCACCATATGCAAGCTGTTGAACAGGGAGTTGTTAAAAAACAATCTGACAAATTTAATACGTTGAAAAATATTGATACATTGAGCTGACAATGCTTAATCTGAAGCACCTTCAATTCCAGAAACTCTTCCCAAGATAATAACGGGTTTGAGGAAAACCTTTGACAGATTCCCGGGAAGCCTGGCTGGGATGAAATTAGTTGGAAGCTGCAGGTCCCAGGACTGCTTGCTGGTGGACCTTCCCTAGCAAGAATGAGGGATTCTTCTGCAGTTAACAGCTTTCATTTCATTCCCAGTACTTCCATTTTTCAAACTGCTGCCAGCGACAAACCTGACAAGATCATCAATTAAATGAAGCAATTGACTGGGTTCCAGTTTAGAAATGTTAGAAAAATGTGGCTTCGGTTTAACCACCCCTTAGCTTTCAGACTTGTGAAGTCTAAATTCTTCAGTGCTGATCTGAACCCCCATTAACCTCTGAAAATACAGTCTTTTTTTGTCTTTCCATGCACAAGTTTTCCTTTTATTTACTTTGATAAACATTTTGAACCTATTGATGACCAAAGGGGAAGCCTCACTCTGGTTGAATATAATCCCTAATTTCTCCATACAGGGAAAATACATCTGTTCTAGTTGTCACAAATGTTACGTTATATAAATACGATGTCTGTGATTGGCCACACCTTGAGTATTGTGTCCAGTTCTGGGCACCTCAATATGAGAGAGATATCGAGGTGCTGGAGCAAGTGCAGAGGAGGGCAACGAAGCTGGTGAAGGGCCTGGAGAAGAAATCTTATGAGGTGCGATTGAAGGAGCTGGGACTGTTTAGTTTGAGGAAGAGGAGGCTGAGGGGAGACCTCATCACTCTCTACAACTACTTGAAAGGACACTGTAGAAAGGTTGGTGCTGGTCTCTTCTCACAGATAATTAGCAATAGAACAAGAGGGAATGGGTTCAAGCTGCAGCAGGGTAGGTTTAGGCTGGACATGAGGAAAAAATTTTTCACAGAAAGAGTGGTCAGACACTGGAATAGGCTGCCCAGGGAGGTGGTGGAGTCACCATCCCTGAATGTGTTTAAGACTCGTTTAGATGTGGTATTAAGGGATATGGTGTAAGGGAGAACTTTGTAGAGTGGAGTTGATGGTTGGATTCGATGATCCCAAGGGTCTTTTCCAACCTAAATGATTCTATGATTCTATTCTATGATTCTATAATTACGGGTCAAATCCTTCAGTAACACTCAGGCAAGAGCTGCAAATGGAACTCAGCTTCACGCTTCTAAAAGGGGCGACCAGGATTTCACTAGAGGAAGAATCGCTCCAGGATCCTCTGGAGAAATGCATAAACTAATCTTCTCAAAGTCAGAGCACCTCTTGGGGTAAGGATTCAAGTCAGAGGGTCTAGGAAACACCACAGAAGATAGCTTACATGACAAAGGTGGACCTAGCTGCTCTCTCACTCCCCTCCTCAGCAGAACAAGGGGAGAAATTAAGATGAAGAAGCCTTTGTGTTGAGATAAAGACAGTGAGATTGCTTACCAATTACCATCATGGGCAAAGCAAACTCAATTTGTGGAAGATTAATTTATTTATTGCTAATTTAAAAAAATAGAGTAGGATGATGAGAAAAAAGACAAAACTAAAAACACCTTCCCACCCCTCCTCCCTTCTCCTCTGGCTCAACTTCATTCCCAACTCTTCTGCCTAGTCCCTTCCCCAAATAGCGCAAGAGGGATGTGGACAGGGGCTGGAGTCAGTCTATAACACTTCCTCTCTGCCTCTCCTTCCTACTCATGCTATTCTCCTGCTCCAGTGTGGGGTCCCTCCCACAGGACACAGTCCTTCATGAACTGCTCCAGCACGGGTCCTTTCCACGGGTACAGTCCTTCAGGAACAGACTGCTCCAGCCTGGGTCCCCCCCATGCTGCAGCTCTTGCCAGGACCCTGCTCTGCAGTGCGTTCTCTATGGGC
Organism: Rissa tridactyla; assembly: GCF_028500815.1. NCBI lineage: Eukaryota > Metazoa > Chordata > Aves > Charadriiformes > Laridae > Rissa > Rissa tridactyla. Next base: position 105,817,224 of record NC_071468.1, read on the forward strand.
TGCAGCTTCCTTCAGGGCACATCCACTTGCTTTCGTCCAGGGTTGTCCATGCGCTGCAGGGGGACAACCTGCATCACCATGGTCTTCTCCACCTGCCGCAAGACAATCTGTGCTGTGGCACCTGGAACACCTCCTCCCCCTCCTTCTTCACTGACCTTGGTGTATGCAGAGCTGTTTCACCTTTTCTCACAGCTGCTGTGTAGTGTTTTTTACCATTTCTTAAAAATGCTTTCACAAAGGGGCCACCAACTTGGCTAATGGGCTCAGCTTTGGTCAGTTATGGGTCCGTTTTGGAGCTGGCTGGATGTGGCTGTGTCTGGCATGAGGCAGCTCCTGGTCTGTTCTCAGAGGTCACCTCTGCAGTCCCCCCGCTGACAACACGTTGTCACATAAACCCAGTACAGACATATATCAAAATAGCAGGATATGGGTGTATACGGCTGATTCTACCCATACCAGGGCATTTAAGCTACATAACATTTTTAAACCAGACCTTATGAATTCAGTTTACATTCCTGTCTATTTCTGTTTCATTCTCATATCATTTGACACATTTTTATCTATTGGTTGTTTCTAGTGCACCAGCTGTTGGAAGGTGGTTGTGGACGTTGCTGCTTTCATCTGTGAAGGCTCACATAAAAATAATATTGGTTATAAAGACAGAATGGAAAGTATCCAAAAAAATAATGGCTGTTTGTGATTAGGTGTAAGCAATTTATTACATTAGATTACCCAGTGTAAATACCCATTGTTCTTTTAAGCCAAGCTTATGTGTAGAACACCAGCCAACATTGACAAATTTCGTCTGCCACACACCAATTATAAAACAAATGGAATAAAGATAGTACTCTTTTTCTGCTCCCTTAGAAATTGTACTGTCCTCTGGTTTCCTGCAGGATGAATTATCTCCTGATCTAATGCCTTCTATGAAATCAAAAGTATGCCCTCATGACAACGTGCTTTTAGTTCATCACTGCCATGAGGCTTTTCTGATCTCCATAACTATTCATGCACAGTCGTTGATTGGATTTATGTTGTAGAGAAATGCATGTGGATCTCCAGGATAGCTTTCATGCTGTCTTAAAATGGCAAAAATATCTGGTGTCCATATAAAAAGCTCTCCATCCAAAGTAGTAAATACGAACGTGGAAACACTGATAGCTGCTGGTATGTATATTTTATTAAGAATACAAGGTAACCAATTTTCAGTAGGTGAATAGAGCAGAGGGCTAAAACTTTGCCATCCATGGAAAACTCTGCCACCCAGAGTACTTCCACTGAGTTAAAGCAGATATAAAAATGAGACAATATTTGATACTAAGTCTTCGAAATGGGCTAAAGGAAAAGTGCTCACTTTTGAAGGGGTGACTTTTATGAAAATTCCTGACACGCAAGCTACGTTCACTATAAAATTGAAGGAAGGTTGAACTGAAGCAACTAGAACACTAAGCGCTGCAGAAACTGTTATATCCAGGAGGGTCAAAGCCTTTTATCTTACCTTTTGTTTCAAAATGCTAAAGAACTACCTATGGGTTTATCTTTTTGCACAGTGACTCATTACGGTGAGGGAAACAGTACTGCTTAAATCATATGAAATAAAACACTTGCATAAACCTTTGTAGAACTAGAGACAACATCTATAAGTATTTTAGAGTAGTTTACAACAAAATTATTTTGATGCAGTATGCTCAAGTGTAGTAAGTGAAATATTCAGTAAAAGATCAGTAGTTTATTCCTTAAAGAAAGTTATTCATTAAAGAGATACAAAATTAAGTAGCAGGATAAAGATTAAGGTAAACTGAACAGTAAGAAGAGCTATCATGTGAGTTGAGTGCATGAAGACTTTTGTTCTAGCAGAGATACCACTAAATGGAGAAGGGGACGGCCATTTGGGTGAGGACAAAATCCTGGGATGAGAACTGAGATATGATTAGCATTAACAGATAGGCATGATCCAAATAAGCTAAGAAGAATCTGAGGCAGAGGGTGGAACAAAAATTAACCTTATCTCTAAGGTGTAGAAAGATTCATCCTTAGTACCAAAAGAATAGAAGATATTATCTTTAGGAGCAGGATTCCTGATTCTGGTTGGTCACAGATTGGAAAAATCACTGCAAAACCCATGCTCAATTTGTTTGTGGAGGATGACTGAAATGAAAAGAGAGAGACGGGCACCTCCAGAGGTGAGTTCGGAGCAGCCAAGGAGGCTGCTGCTTCAAATTACTCTCCAGAGTAACTGCCCATCTATTGACTGCAGAAGCCATCTAAAAGATAAGGCTGGTAAAGCTTAAGTTAGCTTTTGTGAATATGACCTTTTTGATGAAATTCTGGATTTCATCAAACAAGTTTTACTGCAACAAGTTTTATTAAGAACCTAGATGGCCTTTTAAACAATTGCATCTAAGCTACGAGTTGTGCTTATCTGTAAGAGGAAAATAGCCTTCCACCTGCTTCCAAGAGGTTTTACTCAATTTACTTCCAAAAGAAACAATGTACCAAAGAGCAAAGCTGTGGGCAAGGGCTTTAAATATCCGTTGCTCAGTTCTTGGCTGTCCTGATGGGCAATGTTGATAAAGTCTCCTTTTTTTTCTTTAAATTAAATTAACAATATCAACTTTGTGATGTACTTTGATATACACCCATGAGCAATGATATGTGATATCACGAGACAACTATAACAATGTGAGGAAAGACTGTACAAAATTGTTCCTGATTGTGTTTGGACTTCATCATAAAGCTGCTTGTCCATTCCTCTACTTTTTGGGCAGCAACTGAATAGTTTGAGATGCTAAAAGATAGTAGTTCTAGTTGGCAAAAACTGAGTTCTAGGCTTTATCTAAAGTATATTGATCGCTATAGTTGAAGAGCTATCTTCTCCTAAGATTCGCTGTGCATTAAGAGGAAGCTGAGGTGAACTTTTTTAAATATGCTACTGCCCAGTCATGAAAAATGTTTGGGTTTTGTCATGTATCTATTGCTGAAGAGAGAGAAATACTAAATGCATTGAATGAGAAAAACTTTATCTGACTCCTCTAATGACCAGATTCTCCATTTAGTCCAAACCCTAGTAGCTTCAGACTAGCTTCCAGAGGGAAGCTTTCACTTTCCTAATAAACATAAATTATACAATAGAGAATCTGAGGATTAAATAACAAAAGTGCAGGATTAACTTTGTAATCAAAGTTAAGGCAGAGGATCCACTATTATAACCGTCTTTGATTCCTTCCTGTGTTTCTGAGAGGCTTAATGTATTTTGCAAGATTCCTTCAGTTCTACTTGTCCCATGCAATTTTAAATGTAATTTAAATCTTTACTCAATTGAAACGAGACTAAAACACAAAGTCAATGAGGAAATGAGCAGATAGATATACATACCTAGCATATGACGTACATATCTAGCAAATGAGAGAAGGCCAGCATGACAGCAAATATTCCTTCAATCCAAAGGTACCATAACCTACACCACCATCTTCCTCTTCTGAAGAAAATAAAAACAAAGCTCATGGGTCTTTTAAGCCTGGAACAGTCACTTCTTTTTGTCACTTTTATGAAATGCTGCCAAAAATTGCCACCAGTTGGATAGCATCAACAGATTTGAGAGATACGGAAATGTAAAGGCAATCTTCTCAAGAGCTTCTACTGAAGGATTTGAAGGTGCTAGTAAGCTTGTCCCACCAAACAAAATGAAGCTTTGGAGGAGGCTCAGTAATGGGCAACTGAGGGCAAGAAGTTTTTTAGGACCCTAATGTCTTAAATTGATCAAGTGTTTTTGTAACTATCAAAGGTGTATTAAATTTTTGAGAGGCGTAGAGATTATCAAAAGATAAGGAAAGACTGGGTGATGTAATATAAGTGCAGTCATGTTGAATCAGTCATCTATGGTACTCTGCATTAGTTGTGGAGTTTTATACTGGAAATAGTTCACTAATGAATGCATGGGAGATAAAAGGCGTATCAAAGGTTGGTATTTTATCCCACTGAGACGTTGTGATGCCTCCCACTTATGTCTCTGGCAAGTTGGGTTTTTGAGTGAAATTTCACGAGTATTTTGTTACTATTACTGACTGATTTTCATCTTGTTTAGTTTTTGGCTGTGAAAATCTACAGCTCAACAAGAAGCTTTTTATGTTTGAAGTGATAAATGTAACAAATGAATTTGAAATTGAATTCACTTCACCTTTACCTCAGCGGTCTTATGAAAATGGCAGAGCGTCAGATCTAAATTTGGATTTGAAACACAAATGGACAAAAGTAGAGAGGAATAATTTTGTACTAGAAGGATTTGGAACAGAGTGAGCAAAACTGTTCTGTTTTCCAGATGAACTTCTGGGTTTTGTAACTGTTAATTTTTCCTTTTATTTATTTATGCATTATAAATGCATAAATTATATTTATAAAATTATTTAGGCATTTATTTTATTTATTTTTCTGGCATCTTGCTCTAGCACCTATTTCCATATAAAATAACTTTTGCTTGTTAATATGCTGTAATCTAAATGATGGAGGCAATATGTATTGGAAAATTGTCTGATGAGTCAGCTCTACATTATGCATGCATGTCGCTCTGTGTGTGCATATAAATTTGTATGCTCAATCACACATTATTTGTGTCTGTATGCATACAAACTAATAAAATATATTATGTAAATATTTGTATCACAAATGCAGCCCACTACCCAAGTATTTTCTTTATGGTCACAAAGATTTTATTGATTTTTAAGTACGGATAGAAAAATAATAGTATAAGGAAAAGTATATTCTGTATTAAAACTTTAAAACACTATATAACATGGCAATTAATGAGAATCAGTGTCTTAGTAATATTTCACATGCTTGGAAACCTCTCCTGTCCTTATCTCATTTTATTCCACAGAAAAAAAGTATCACTTAAAGTAAAACCACATAGCTTATCTGCTTTTTCAAAAAGATTTCATATACAGATACCATTACTGCAACTTTGAAATAATGGAAAATTTTAGAAGATAATTTACCAATTAATATCAATAACTACATTTTTTTTCCCCAGTAATAATGAAAGCATTTAAGCATCACTAACTTTTTATCTTCATATATTATAGGTATCAAAAGCAGCTAAAAATGGCTTAGGAGATTCTGGAGTAATAAAAATGTGAATTACTAACTTGGTTGGTGATATGAAGTTACATGAATTACAGTATGCCAACAAATCCAAATTTTTTCTCAAATAAATCCTTATAAAGAGCATATTCTTTAAAGAACAATCACCCCACCATGAAAAGAGTAAGAGAAGAAGCCATTTTTGTCAAGAAGTCAATTTTTTTATATCTTTTCCTGATTGGAAGCAGAGAGGAAATGGGGCTTATTCATAGGGCAAAATGGTGTCAAATATTTAGTTACATTACCAAAATTTAGTCAGTTTTTAATTTGTGCTGATGGCAAAGTTCTGAACTGTATTTATCAGGTGAAATGATTGGTGATTTTTTTGACAAAACTGTTTTCTGTGTGAGTAGTAAAATATAAGTAGTTTATGAGAAATTTGCTGGTTTATTTATTGGTTCTTACGAAATTGTTATTGTGCCTTATATATTGTATTGTTTGAGTTTTCAAGCCTTTGAACTTAATTCTTGCTTTTGTACTTATTCATGCCAGTAAGGCTCAATTACTTGAAAGAATAATAAAAGCAAACATGAAACAGCAATGTTACGGTTCTACTGAAATTTATTTTTTAATTCAAATGGATAGTCAAGGGAATTTAAGAAGAGGAGTTTTGCCTGGTCTAGCCCCCTTTACATTTCTGAGTAGTGTCAAAGGGGTTTAGATCGTTAGACTCCAGCTCTGAAGCTTTTTAAGCTCACAGACGTCAGGCTACACCATTATGAACATTTCTCTTTACACATAAATGACTGCTTCTGAGTACATCACTTTAACAAACTTAAAGGCAAAACTTCACAGATGCTGGACTGTATAATCACCCAACTTTTACTTTTATAAGACAGAATATTCTCCCACTATTTTTCAAGTATTTTTTTCATGACATTGCATAGTTCTAGAGTGCAACTCATTTAACCTCATTCTATCTAAAGAATAAAACAAATTTCTGACAGTTTTCTGTCTGGTCTTTTTTGCTTGTTGCCAAGCTTATTGAATCTTTATTTGAGGTTCTGATGTAAACCCCAAAAAGACAACAGGAAAAGTTCAACTAATATAAATTGTCTCTGGATTAGGGTCTTTAGAGAATCCTAATTAGAGTTCCATTTCAGTTCTGCCTGAACTGATGCCTATGGCTGATTGAAAAAAAGACTGGAAACCTCAAATTTGAAACCTTTGAAATCTGATTTGAAACAAACACAATTATTTTATTTTTTTCCCCGGAGATTACAGTTATTCAATATCTGTGGGAATCCTACACTGCAGATGGAGCTACCTCTTTTGTCCTTTCCCTGCTAAGGATGCCTAGAATTTACAGTATTTATTACTAAATAGCAACATGAAGATTTACCCCCTCATCGCAGGACTGAATTCACCACGGCTTTCGTGCTTTTTACACCTGCCGCAGATCAGCAGAAACTTCCAGAATTTTTCTCCAGATATACTTATCAGAGACCTGCCTCAACATGTCGAAAGCTCAGAAACCCTGAAAGTATTAAATAAACAAACAAACAAACTTTTAATTTTATTATTTTTTTCAAATGGAACACCATTTTCATCTTAAAATTAAGTTCCTTTCCTGCAGTCCAACTAAACTCTATCTAAGTTCACAAAATAGGCATCACATGCACCTGAGTGCTACATCTCATTTTGATCATCTCTCAGAGCACAGTTTCTAAAATAGCCTCTAAGACATTGGAGTGCTGAAATCAAGTCCTACTCTGCTTGAGAGAATCTCTACTTAAGCTGTTTCTTAGGAGTCTGCCAGAACTATGTTCCAAAAATAAATCACTTCCTGATTTTCTGTAGAGAACCAGTCCATTTAAAACCATTAAATATTTAAATCCTTAAATAATCAAAGAAAAGAAGAGAGCTTGATTCTTAGCTGGGTGGTTGTGACATATCCTTAGCAGAAGAAACTCCAATAAATTCTTAAGATAAATGGAAAAATATGGAGTGACTGACACAGTTCAAGGCTACATATCTGAAGTGGCACCCGATACAAGGTGATCGCGATGCAGAAATATATGAAGACCAGGTTGTGCCTATTTAGTTTGGTGAACAGTTTAAGTCAGCAAATTCCTGTGGGCCCCAAAGATAATGTTTCTTCATGTATTGCATAGGGAGTCAGCAGTACTCAGCATCGTTACGTCTATGAATCAACACCTCAGATGACCACATGCCAGAATGTCATACCAGATATTTCTAAGGTCACATATATTGGCATGAAAGTTCACTTTTTTTCCAATCTAAGGTATGTTTTATTATTGCATAATGAAAAACTAACTCCTGTCTCATGCATTTACATAAATAGTTAAAATACCTTGCTGCTCTTCTGCTAGCAAGAGGCAACATTAGGGATGCACATCAGGCAAAATATTATCTCCTCCCATTATCAGATGTCTACATTATTGCTTCCTGTGCAACAGTCACATAATGGATGGCTGTTATTCCTTTACATCAGATAAAATGTATTAAATACCAAAAAATTCTGAATAAAGCCACAGCTGTATCACAAAGAAATCCAAAGGTGTGAATAGAAGTGTAGCTAGTATCAAGTGTACTGTAGTGTAGTATGATCTCAAGCACATTGTTTCAATTAAAAATGCTAAGGAGCATTAATTAGATTTGATGCAGAATTTTCAATTAAAATTATTTGTATGCCTTAGCACTTAATATGATTTTATCTGAAAAATTCAGGTTTTTTTCAATAATTCTTGAAATATTAACTTTCTCTTCATCTTGAATTAGGATATTTCAGTCTTGAAACACAAGTTATCTCACAGTTCACAACTGTGTTAGACTGCCTTTCCCAGCAGCTAACTGCTGGGGGATCTTGGGGTCCCTAGAAGACTACATTTTTCATCAGATGTTACATTATGGAAGTCATTATGACTAAAGCAGAAGATATCATGTAATCTTGTCAGAGGCAACGGTAACAAGTAAACTAAAGATAATCTTGTCAGGTAACAAGTCCTGACCTATAGTGTTAAAAACAATTTACTGATTCAGCAGACTAAAATGAAGTCTTTTGGATAAATTCAATAAAGAAAAATGAAATGAAATAAAATCAAGTTTTAATTTTATGTATATTCAGTCAGTGTCATATAACTAAAAATCGCCTTAGCATTATCAAAGATACACCGTGCTGAATGTCCATCCTATGAAAAATTCCCTATTATTGCATGAAGATTAATGTTAAAACGCTGAATTTCCCTTGCATAATGGAATTTGCATATATTTATGTGTTCTAATTTTAACACTGTTTTCATCAACAGAAAGATTGTGAAAAGATACATAAGGATGATATTCAGTATTGGGATTCAGTGTAGTCTAGACGTGGGAGAGGAAGGTATCTGACTTTCTTAGGGTTTTATATAGCATGATACATAAGGATGTATAAGGTACATAAGGTCCTTTCAATAATAATGTATCAGACTGAAGACTTTATGGAGTGGATTGAGGAATAGTTTCAAATCCTGCTGCTCTTGGTCTGCTGTCTCTATGAACTTTGGTTATTGTATAGATAGCTGGGTGCTTCAGAGATAGTGAAAAATATGCTTAACATATACATAACCAACTCACAACCTGCCTGTAAGTAATTCAATATGACTATAGTCATCAATCACTGTGCTCGAGGAATGCTTCATATGAGAGAAGATGGTCTTGTGTTCCGTACCAAAGCCTTCTCACATGACCCTGGGAATGCATCTTATTCTTTTCTAGGTCACAGTGCTAAAATACGTAGATGTAATAGTACCATTTTCCTTCCTTTTTTTTCTCTTGAGATTTTAAACTCTGATAGTAAGAATATAAGAATGGATAAGTTGGAAACATGAAGCCAATTTCCCATGTCCCTGCAGGACAATTGCACATGATAGAAACTCTTGGAAAGATGTTTACATTCAGCATTACTTTTATCGAGGAAAAGAAGGGATTAGAGAATAAATAATGAATAATTAGTTGCTTAACCTCAAGTGGTTATGATTTTCTGCTGGACGACATATACAATCTAAATAAGCCAAATGTATTAGATATCTAATATATTTTAAAATTATAATTTTTGAAGAGCTAAAACCTTTTTATGAATCAATCAGAAAGGAGAAAAACAAAATAATAAAAATAAGGAATACCTGTGAGAAATGCTTAAAAGATAAGTGCAGCCAAATCCTTAACGCTGCCTGAAATCCAGAATGACGTCCACACTCCATCCAGAGGGTTCTGAAGACAGCCATCATCCAAATTTGCCCACCATTAACAGTATTAAGTTAAAAGGACTGCCTCAGGCACAGGCATCCTGGGAACATGCACACTCCCTGGTGCCATGGGGCATGTTGTGAGTACAGAGCCCCTCATCTCTCCGATGCTTTTTTTGGTAACTGTATGCAAGAGAAACTAACCCAACAATTTATAAAAAAGCTAGTGATGACAAGTCATTTGGCCTGTAATCTGCCTGTGTTTCTGACTCAAAGTACTCAGGGATGTGAAGGACCTGGTTCCCAAAACCTGCACCCTTTTCAAAAGCTGCACGTCTCCCAGGTACACAGAGCATATCTAACAGCTGTAGACAAAAAAAAAAAAAAAAAGTTTAAAGAATAAAGAGCACTGAGACATAACTTTGTTCGCAGTTTTCATCAGAAATGCTACATATACGCATTTTAACTCACACACACAGAAAAAAAGACCTACAGAATTCTTACCAGTTTCAAGATTGTTCTTTCCTTTTGTTCAGCTTCAAATCAGAAAAGCTCAAGTAATGGGTGTACCCAGCTCCAAGAAAGTGCAACACCAAAAGACTATTTCATTAAAATTACAAGCCACGGTAGAGCTTAAGAGTTTGCTTAATGGATACTGTCTTGGGAATCACAAATAGTCTCAGTTAGTATTCAGTTACAATGACAACATGCCACAGTCCCTTACTTACAAGCACCTTGATTCATGGCAGTTTATTATTTTCCTGTCTAAAAATACACTGAATTTCCTGTTTATGCAATATGACCATTAGTTTCCTGGATATTCACTGTATGTGAATGAGCCATACTGCTCTTTTTTTACTGTCTCGAGTACATGTAATTGGTGCTGCCCCTGTGAACCTGCTCGGTTCTTTGAGAAAATTAGATGGCTTGTGAGGACAAGATAGGTCAGTGTCACTGATAGTATCAGCATGACAAGGCCAGACCTGGAGCCAGAGTATCACCGTAGCCAAGGTAAGTGATTAGGAGAGACCAAAGACATGAAAATAGCAGAAGTTCAGAATTAAACAGAAGTAGACAGGTGAATTCTTTTGGCAGAGAAAGTTTTTTCACGCAGTTATGGGTAACTTTAGTTTGCAGGCACCTCTGTCTAAAGAGAAAATTGCTTCTGCTATTTTGTGTCCTAAAGAAAATTGCCTACCAAGTTGCCTTGGGCAAACTTCCTCTCCATTTGAATCATTAGGGTGTATATTTGATATGTTTATGGAGCACAAATACAGAGACTTGTTTGATGCCAGGAAAGAAAGTATCAGAACTAGATTGAGTTCTTGAATTACCATTAGAATCTGATTAATGTACATTAGAGTGCAACCTGACCTATGCAGTTTGTAACCGCAGCATTAATAATTTCAGTAAATGCAGTCTCTGATGCAGTTGGTTTGTGTAATTTGTATAACTCTGGGTTAAGAGGAGGTTGATTGCTCCTATTTGTATCCTGTAACTTGAGTGTAGAAGTGACCAGAGATCTCAGATCAGCATTCAGACTGAATTCTTCTGCCTTCCCCATTAACCTCTACTTATACACATACATATTGCCTATGCAGTGCTTCAAAATATCCATGTAGTGTCTGTGATAGTCCAGAGTCAAAAGTGCAGATTAATGATAAACCATAATGTATGGGAACAGATTTGCTAGGAAAAAGGGGAGATTAGGGGATTTTGGTGCTCTCCCCATCATTGGGATTGGCTAATAGAAGAATGTGTTCTGATGTATGAGACTGTTATATGAGATTATGTTGTGACTGTGCAGCTCACCGATTTAGTCCTGATTGTATCTGTTTCTTTTTTATTACACAAACTGTACAGGTAAATACACTGAAATTCAGTTTTCCTTGTTATAAGGTAGATGTATAAATAAGGCCTGATTATTTCCACACTGTTTCCCCAGCAAATCTTCAACCTTTAATGGACACGTCTGTGCCATTGGTCATGTCAGTTGGAAAATGAGAGTGGAAAAGATAGGCTCAATTGCTCCTTATGTACCCCAGGGCTTACCTGCTTATGAAGTTTCCAGGAAGAATCTGATTGCAGATACCTTCAAACTGTGATGAACCTGGGCGTCTCTGTGAGACCTCTTTGCTTGCAAAACCTCTGTCCAGTAATTAATCAGAAGGACAAATCAAAACTTCTGTCGCTAAGAGATTGTTTCCAACTTTCATCTCTTCTCCTTCTCCAACAAAAAAAACCATTTTCTTAATAGTTTTATAACTTCTTAAAACTTCAGGTGTTGGCTACTGTTTAGAGGAATTAATAGATGATCTAGATTTAGCTTCTGAATTTCAGCCTTTTGTTTTTACTTCCGTATTATGCTTTCAGAAACCATGTTTTCTGAACCGTTTTTCACACATACAAGTCTATGCCTGTTCATATTCCCAATAAAGTAATGCCCATGGCTCCTCATCTGTTTCACTGAAGAATTATTCATCAGATTTCAAAGATCTGCATGGCAACAGCATGGTATGGTGCTTTACCACTGTTAGTGGTACCGGTCTTCGGCTGAGTGGTGTGCGCTTAACACTTCTCACGACTAGGTGCTCAGGGAAAAACTCCTTTGGGAAACATAAAGGGCCAGAGATGTTCAACACCGTGAAAGATGATAAATATGCTGTTTTAGACAGCAGAAAGCCTAGCTGATTTGAACTCAGACTCCCTCTTCCTCCAGTTCCCATTGAACCATGAACGCATGCCCAGGGCACAGAAATAAGGGAATACGAGGAGGCTGCATTTCAAAGTCATTCTACCTTTACAAAGAAAGAATAGCCACTGATTCAGACACTGATTACATGTGGCAGTTTTGTACTCTAAAAAAAATAAGAAAATCCCTACAGATTAGATACAGCTACATGTATTTTTCATTTCCAATAGCTAGGAAACTAGGTTGTCCTAGATCATCTCTCTTCCACTTTCTTCCATTCGTACCCAGAGTCTGGAAGAAGACACAAACAAACAAACAGTCATGGGAATGTCAGTCTTGTCATAATTAATGAAATATCACTTTAAATGTCAGCTAGCCAAACCTATCGTGAACATTTCTAATCTATCTAAATACTGCCTCATAAATTGTAGCCCTAGGTATGGTGTTGCCTTGCATTTAGGACAGCTAATATGCCACTGTCTATTGCAGCAGGCCCGTCAGCTCAACAGAGGCATTCTGGAGTCTGTTTTATTTTAGTGCGTGCCAGAAATAACCCTAAAGGCAAGTGTCCATTTCAAGAATTTCTTTTCAAAAAGGTAATAGCTTTGTAAACTTCTCTTTCCAACTTAAAACAATGAACACATTGGTTATAGTCAGTTGCTCTCTGCACTGTTGCATTGGGTGAATAACAGGTTTTCACCTACAAATAACAGATATCTTGGAAACAAAATGGTGTCGTCAAGCTGTAAGTAGTTCTTCACGTTGTAGCTAGAAAGGTTTCAAGTCCAGTCCTCCCAACGCTATGCACATACTTATCTTCAGTTGTATGTGCGGTTCAATTGCACCACTCAGTGTGCAATTGGAACTTCTCAGGCAGGATGTCAGGATGCAATATTTTTTACAGGTGGCTTCTTGCCTGAAGAAACAAGGGGTTGTAAGAAGTAGCCATATTGCTGGTCTGCCCGCCGTCTATGTCAGTTTTCCACATTGCCTCATGGCAAATAGAAGGCAGAGAAGTAAAAGAGTACAGGACATGAATTTGGCCAGGAAATAAGATTTTGCTCTCTTTTCCTTCCTGCACTAACTTTGCTAAATTATGTCCCACTTTCTAAATACCAACAGGGACCAGTAGGTAAACCAGAGCTCTAAGTTAATTCTCAAGTCTAGTAACTTTATATATTTTGCATTTAATATTTAAAAAAGGCTAAGTTATGTTTCCATTGAATGTTGAAATGAATATTATTTGGTTTGGTGACGTACCCATGAAAAGTTTTCCTTTATCCTCTACCTAAATTTCCATTTAAAGAAGATGGAAATTGGTAGGGCATCAGATGCTCTGCACCTACTAACTAATTAAATCCTGCTTGAAGTACAATAATTATTCAGTGATGACCTTCTGTTTCTGTATCATTCTACACAATAGACCTTGTATAAAACCAGGGATTGGAGATTTTAATATCATACTATTCAACTGAGGTCTGATTAAAATATGATTACTGGTAGGGGGAATCTTTCCTCTGACTGAGTCAGGCTAGGTTAACAGCACAAGGCAAGCCACTGCAGTAGACATAAGCATAACATTTTCAGTAGATTTTGTGTTTTTTTTCTTGAGGGAATTTCCTTTTTAGAAAAAAGAGCAAACATATGAAAGTTTTATGTTAAAAAATAATTTTTACCTTCCTTTGTCTGTTCCTCCCCGAACAGAAAGTATTCCACTATATTAAAAATTCCCGTTTTTCTTCTTTTCTTACACTACACTCAAAGAATCTATACTTAAAATATCTAAGAAACTAAACTTTATAAGTTAAGGTAATTTAAAAAAGGAAGACTATTAATGGAAAGAGCAATCACCTGTTGCATTACTTCTCTTCAAAGGAAACAAAGAATTCAACATCTTTATATCCCCTAGGCAAGAAATGTAATAATGGCAGAAGTTACATAAAGACTGTCAAACAATACAAAATTTTAGAAAATTGAAATCATATACAGAATAGGTCAAATTCATCCCAGATGAAACTCTAGTGACTTGAATGGGCTTAGAGCATCTATTACAATTGTGTGCTATACAATAATTCAGATGGAATTGTTTGTGCATCAATTGTTTCTAAGAGCATCTGTACTTGAAACCTCAAGAATGCTGAGGATTACAATTTCATTATTCCCAGTTCCATTGCTTTCTGTTATGTTTGATGAGAAAGTAACTCAAGTTACATTTCAATGCTGTTATGCATTAATTTTGTCGTTAAAGTGTATCTCCACCAGAGAGGGCAGCAAAACCTGTGATGAGAGAGTCCAGCTGCATTTTCTTAAAAACACGGAAGTATTTTTTATAGTGGCTAGTGAAGAGCCAGGCTGAAATATATACATTAAATCACTGAAAGAGGTATGTGATTTATTTTTTTTTTTCCCCAAGGAAAGGTTCAGTGTTCTTATTTACTGCCAGTTGGAACTAGACTTTAGCCTAAAGACCAGATACCTAAAGATATTTAGATTTAATTGTTCTCATGGGATTTAGGATCTTAGACAGCTTTAAAAATTTTCACATCAGAACCAAGGAATCAGTATGAAGCTGAGAGTTTTCAGTTCCCTTTGAAGTCAGTGGAAATCAAGCAGTCCATAGACAGCAGTCTGTACTTTGCAGGTTTGAACTGTAAGACAGCATCTTTCTTTTTTAACTTGCCTACTTTAAATAAACTGAATAATATGAATTATTTAAAAAAAAAAAGTATCAATTTAGGCATGAGTCTATGGCGGTCTAATCTTCCATCATGGGAGGTAGGGAAACACAATGCATTTAGAGCAAGATATTTTACTTCTATCTAGCTACTGTTTCCCACATCATCCTCATTTTCATACGGTCTCATTTGCTTTTTGTGACAGGGGGAAATTAAGTGAAGTCATAAATTAAGAGAATTTCTACAAAGGTGCCAGTGTCACACTGCTAAATGTTTCAGTAGCAAATATTTTGACACTCTTGTCACTAAATGAAATCTTCTGCCTTAAATACGGTGGTCAGGTTCCTAAAAAGAACATGGAAAAAGTAAACAAAAACCTCTATATCAAAGAAAAACATTGACAGAATCTAATAGGCTGAAAAATTATGTACCTAAATTAGTCAAGAGAAAATGCTGAGGAGATGCACCTATTCTAGACTACAGTTCAGCCATTTATTTTTTTCCCCTATTTTGTGAGACTTAAGGTGGGCCAGTGCTGTCTTTCACAAAGCTCATGATTCACAATACAAACAGACTGAGTGGGTGTATCATTAGGATATTCACCAGGCTGAGGAAAAAGTGAGCATCATTACAGGTTGTTGGCTGGAGTGCTCATTCGGGAAACCTGATATCCTGTCTGAGGACATATATCGTATATATCTGCATTTTCCAGATCCCTCTCTTTTCTCTGTTCCAAACAGATCTGTTTTCCCATCTTACCCAGCCCTGTTGTAGTCTTCAGTCTGGAAGGCTAGAAAGAACATATGTTCTTACGACCCAAAACATTTCCTGCTATCTGAAATTGGTATTTCTGGCCTAAGGAATGGATGTCCCCTCCTACTACCTAGGGGCAAAACCACCATTTTAAAAAACACTGTCAAAGGCACTAGAGGCAACTTAAAAATTTTTAAAGTTTCTGGACCTTCAGGCTAAATAATGCATGAATGTCTAGGCTTGGGTACCTGTGTTTTTGTTCAGTACCAGAAAAGTAAGTGCTCACCCCTACTGAAGGTAATATAAATACACCTAAGTGGAACCTGGTTTATTTGGGTGCCTAACACCTTTTCAGCCCTTAAGACACCAGGTATGGGCAGTTTAAGAACAGTCGAGTTTCCTGAATCTCAGTGATGCCCAAATTCTTGGTTTAGGAATCTGCATTAGAACGTAGACATTTAAATTATTTTGTGAATTTGTCCCAGAATTCTGAAGTCTAAAGTTAATAGGAGACTGAACACAGCTCAGTGATGTCAGTATGAATGCCCTCAGTTTATAGAAAATTATTTGCTATTTTTGGGAGCAACCCCAGTCAGTTGAGCAATCTATATCTGTAAGCAATTTATATCTATACCTTACTTACTCCCCCACTATATATCCTCCATTTGAGTTTATTATAAGATTTCCAGTTAACCTAACAACTAAGCCATTTTATAAAATGAAAAAAAGTTTCAGCATCTTCTGGCCAGAAATACTGAACAAGCCCCCACACAAACACTGCAGAAGCCTTAGCTGACACTTTAGATCAAAATGTTGACATACAGTATGTGCAGAATGGACCATATAGAAGCTTTGCATGATTTAACTGATTCATGTGTTGACTTAAACAGGCCTACTGCTTCATCCTGAAAACATTAGGTTTGAAAATTAGGAAGCTGTATCTGCTATCATCAGATCACCCTTGGGTATAGAAATCAAATTGATTCTAAGCAGCTCAGTTGATGCCCCAGCGCTGCAAGGAGCACTGATGTTCAGAACAGAACATGCATGCAAAGAAAGAACAAGAAAAACATGATTAGTTTTACTAAAATAATTAACAACAATAAACATGAATACATATTTGAAAATCATTGGCTTGCTTAATGATCTTTAAAATGAATTAGAAACAGTCTTAGGGGGAAATGCAAATGTGGGCTGTATACTATCGGTATATTGCAAATAACACTAATAGATTCTGCTGCTGGAAATTTTTTGAGTGAAGGTGGGATGAATA
This sequence comes from Rissa tridactyla, assembly GCF_028500815.1. Taxonomy (NCBI): domain Eukaryota; kingdom Metazoa; phylum Chordata; class Aves; order Charadriiformes; family Laridae; genus Rissa; species Rissa tridactyla. Next base: position 105,833,940 of record NC_071468.1, read on the forward strand.
CTACAATGCCAGCTCCGCTGTCTCATCTCATGAAACCAGCTACAATTAATTTCTTTAATGAACCTTAATTACAACAATTAAGGGGTACAGGAATATTTTGCACCTCAAGGTATTTCTGGGCCACTCTTTTTTGATTACCCTTCAATTCTGTTAACAAAAAAAAATACATGCAAGACAGTTGAATTGGATTGAACTTCCAGTTAGAAACACACATTAGCAGTCCTGTTTATAACTTTTGAAGACAGTTCAACAGAATATAAACACTGCATTACTTCTTCCCACCTGCCCAGTATGCTGTCAGTCAAACTCATAGCATTTAGTAACAAAATCAAAGGGTGGCTCTTCAGCTTAAAATCTCCATATGCTATTAATCAGTAGTTCAGGTTTATAATCCAAGAGTGACGATACACCAAAACAGAGTAAGATCATACTTTATCCCGTTTAAATTGATTCCACAAAGGATTTATTGAACAGGATCACATATTTTCAGTCCAGCCAAATGTCATTTTGTTTTGCACTCAGGACTGAAGGGGTCATGCCTGGGATACAGCATCATTAACACACTTTTCTGTCTTTCAAGGTCAGGAACTTTCCGGTTAAAGTTAAGATTTTGCTATGGATATTTAACCACTAGCTGGATTCAAGAAAAGGAAGACTTATGCATTTTGCCTCTACGTAGCTAAAATCATAACTACTCACAAGCAAGATGATGCGGAAAAAGAAGCCAATAATCCTGTACTCTATTCCTATGTTTGCCAGAACACCAAAATTTACCCTTGACTCTCAAGCTTATTGAAATCAACATCCCCATTTCCAAGGTCAGTCTTCCAGCTCTTTCAGTCAACCTTTCTGCTAATATTATTTTTTCCTGATTGTTTATACTTTTTCTTCTTTCAACTCAATTTATTGAGTTTATAAACTATGTGCTTAGAATATATAATTATACATGCGTAAACCTTGAAGTCCTGGAGGGTAGGGAGCATTCTACTCCTTTTTGTTAGGGAAAGTGAGGAAAAATGGCCATGGACCGTTTTTGTCTGTCAGCTGTATTCAGAAGTCTAAGCATCCCCAGAAAGAGAAAGCATGTTTGGTCCCACCTGTTGTCAAACAGAAAACAGCAGAGATACAGCAAAAGCTGGTGTATTAATTTTCTACAAGGACATTTCTGAAGTTATTGGAACATGAGAGCAGTGTGTGCAAAAGAGAACCAAAAGAGAAAGGGAGAGGAGCTTCCACGTGACGGTGAGGACACTTTTCTGCATGTTAGTCACTAGGCTGCCCTGCTCTCAGGAGGGCTATGTCATACGAGGTGATGCAAAGCAGCTCTTACATATCAATCAAGACAGACCTTTGGTGAAGATGCAGAGAATAGGTGCAGAGCCAAGGGACTGAGTACTCGTTTACTTAAATGTCTTTTGGGATTCTCAGATTGTCCTGTTCACAAGCCCTGAACTGTGAATGGAGTTTATTGGATTGGTAAGTGAAAAGATATGGATAATGAATATTTTACATCAGAACATAAGAATTTTGGTAATGAAATATTATTACCAGAAATGAGTTAATGTAAATTATTTGTCATTCATGTATTTAGATATATAGTGCTTTGTTTTCCCATCTCAGTGCTATTATTTTCCACTTTACCGTATTATTATTCCTTATGCTATACTCTGTATGGGTTTATGAGTAGTGAATTGCTACTCTTTAATAGTCCCAGGGAAGGAATTCTGGATGAGGGCTGGAACTAGTGATAACTAACTAGGTAGTTATGACTGCATAAGGATCCGCGTCTTTAACTTAACTTTTGAATATATGGCTACAGAGAGAAACCACATAATGATCAGCACTAACTAATAAAGAAAGGAACCCTCTACTGCCCTTCCCGCGCCATCTTTTCCCATTTGTTCTCATTGCTTCTTGCATTCTATCTCTAAGGTACTACAAGATAATCATGTTAATAATCTCCTTCACATTTAAGCTTTCATAACACATGCCATCTTCAAAATAATAAGAACAAACACTTTCTAAAGGGCATCAGGTGAAAATTGTGACATGCAGGCAGAATATAGAAATATGCAGCATTGTAATCTCAGCCAACACATTCAATCCTTTCTCCTACACAATACCGTTTTCCTCTTGCAGTCTCCTCTCCCACAATTCACAAGTGAGAGAGAGCCCTTTCTCCAGACTGACCCTTTAGCATCACTAAGTGCAGAGAGTGGGAGCAGAAAGGAAATTAGTCTGAACAAATGTATACATTTGTAACAGGCTTTTGCATCTAATCTTATTATTTGCATCCCTCTTACAGTAAATAGAAAGGAACAGATGTTTCCAGGGGCAGTTCCACTTATCCCAAAGGAAAAGTCTAATGCATATCAAATTAGTCATCCTTAGTCAGTTTCTATTGCACCATTGCTTGTACTCGGACTCAACAGGACTCTTTATAGAAGTTTATATAGCAGACGTTGGAGATTGTTTAAGTGAAACCCTTTCTGAATATTTATAATTGCTTCTGTTGAAGTCAATGGTAAGTATGCACCGATGTCACAAAACAAGGTCATTTTGATGAGGGGTTTTGAATACTCTGTTTCTCCTAGATATTTCACTGATAAAATGGCAATTGATTACAAGCAGCAGCTGAGGAAGCCTCCCTGTCCTGCCACACTTCCTCCCTTTTTTCAACCCTTCATGCAGTGGGCATTCTCCTCTGCAAAGCCTGCTCATCAGGAACAAAGTGACTATTATCTGAGTTTTCTGCAAAACGGAGGCTTTGGAAAACTGTAAAGGATTCTGTAACAAAGACATGTGTCTATTTTGGTTCTGTAAATTTTGAACGAGAGGTAGAGAGGAGCTCTGGACCAGCAAGCTTGCTTTGGAACGTAGATTTTCTATCTAGGTATTGACAAAATATATCTCATTATTTAAATAGAGGATATATGACAAAATCCTCTGTTTTCCACATAATTACATGTTGAGATATATTTTATTATTAGTTGAGATATATTTATTGTGGAAACTTTCTTCACGTTCTTCATCAAAATGTCTTCAAAGAAAACCTGATTCTTCATTTTAATGGCAGTTTTGCCATCGACTTCAGTGATAGGATGATCAAGTTTATGGTTAAAAGAAAATTTAGAACTACTGATTGCATATGCATATATCTCTCAAAATGTTCCCAAAAGAAAAACAAACAAACAAACAAATTCCTCTAAAGCAAAAAGTTCCATTGCTTACTGTGAGTAGTAAATGGCCTAGAAATCAATTAATGTCCAAAGTTATCTCAGATCTGTCATGCTGTATCTACAAGCTTGGGTGTCAGATTAACTACTTGAAAAACAAACTGAGTTTTCCTTGGTACTGAGCAGTCACTCCTGCCACGAAGGTCATCTGAAGCTGCTCTCAGACAAGGTTAATTATATAGTATGAAGAATCTTCATGGCATCTGCTGAATGCTGCTATTTGATGTTGCCTAGTATAAAAAAGACCCATGCATGGCTGAAATTATCATTTTGTTCCAAGTTTTAATTTCCCTGAGACAAGAGCTGTCTCATTCCAAATATTAACAGTGACAGAACTAAGATGAGACAAGTAGAAGTTATTATTAATGAAGCATGAATGATATAATCAAGTTTTTTCAATAAAAAGAGAGCTTTTGCTATGATGTAGATGTTATAAGTAGATATACAGAGTGTAGCACATTAATAATTGCATTGGTTTGTATTAATAATTTCTTATATAAACAGAAATGTCTCATCTTTCAGAACATCTATAAAGAAACTATGAAGGTAGATGCACCCTTAGAACTCCTTGGCTGTATGAATTTCTCACCTTCTGTATATTTAGGTAACAGGCAAATGTGCTGCTAGTTGCATTACCAGTGTAATAAAGCAGATAATTTATAGAGTTCTATACATGCATCTGTTACTCAAAATTCCATGTTTCATCTTAATTATTGAGTAAATTGAAACATCTAAGACCAAAGTTGAAACCGGTGTACTATTCCATATTATTTTTATGACTATAAATTGTCCCAACGCACCAGTCAGACATCCAGCAGTGTTTGCAAGAGGATAATATTTAGTCTTCCCCAGATACAAACTGCCGAAAAATCTTCTGGTTTTGTAACACAGCTTATTACTGTGGTAACTCACTGGAATAATTTTGCAAAATCTGTCACTACAGTGGTACTCCTTACTTTAAAAAAGAAAACAAAGGAAAAAACAACCTACAAACATACCCCAATATGTTTCAATCACGTATGAAAGAAACAGATATGTCCACACCAGGAAGCAATTCAGTGCAATAGGAGTGTACCAGTAGATTGAAGTCCTTACATCTCAGGCCATGTGCATCCCTGGGGTTTATTTCAGTCTAGATATAGTGTTGTCTCCTGGAAGGAATGCCCCTACCACACGTGTGGGTCGAGACTACTTTGTGTGCAGCAGTTGGTGTGTGAGCCAAACCAACAAACAGGGAATGGAGGTTTCTGTGTTTTCCCTTCAAAAATAGACTAATCCTCAGAATTAAAAGGCTGGAGTAAATGAGGAGTTTGCAGATCTGTTTCTTTTATGGAAGAACACGCCTTATATCAGGGAATAGGATTATTTTTGCAATAAGCAATACTACTGTACTGCAGAGAAAAATATTTACTTGTGCTCATATTTCAATAATTGCGTAAAAGGAATATTACAGCTGCAAAGTAAAAAGTGAAAAGAAAAAGTGCATTTTGCTGTTTCGAACCTTCCAATTTTAATAATGCTTTTTTTTTTTCTTCCTAGTTTCCATGCTACTAAATGGGCTAGGTCCATTCCTTAACAGTCCTATAAAGCATTAACAGATAACTTTAATATAATATTATCTGTTGCTTTCACAGAAAGTATATTCGAAGACATGAAAACAGAGATAATTTGAATAATGCTGGAAAGAGAAAACGGATTTTATTCCCGGATTCAGTGACAGGCAGACAGGCATCAGATAGACATCTTCATTTGAGTTAGTGATCTAGGTTCCTTTAGAGTGAGCATAGGAAAATAAGCATTTTTATGGTGAAATTCCTTTTGTTATAATCTACATGTCAAAAACACACCCCAAAACAGAAAAGATGACTCACACCCCAGCAGTCCTGCAAGTCCTTCTCAGATCACTACTTCAGTTGTAGATGTCTGCAAGATAGACACCTAACATTTATGCTTTTTGTGCTCTATGCCTTTGTCAGTCTGTGTATAAAGTTGATACGATGTACATTTTTAAAATTAAAGAGGTTCTTTTACTCAGACATCTTTATTCTGTCAGCATTTTCTGGTATAGTGTTTTCTGCATCATCTGTATGTAAATCAGTACTGGAAGGCAGAACTGAACATTTAACAGTGGTGACATATTTAGCTATTAAAAATTAATCTCTCTGATGTTAAGGGGGGGAGGAGAAGTGAGTTTTTTGATTAAGGTCTTCTGGCCAGCTCAGAAATTTCAATTATTTTTTAAATAATCTTTCTCCTCCTCTCCCAGAGGTAGAGGAACATGAATACAAAATCACAGTAAAGAAATTTCTTCTTAGAGTTATTTGTACATTAAGAAAAATAGAAGCTGACACTTTAATCCCAAAGATAAGGATAATCATATTCATAAACCATTTTTTTACTCTGCTCAAACAAATTTGTTCATTTACTTCCTTAGTTTTCCTCCTGGTAGTACTGTGCTTCAGCCCTTAGCACAACTAAAATTTGGGGGGAAAGCCATAGATTACATATCTCTCTTCAGTTTAGAAACAGAGGCAGTTTTGCAGCTTGCTATACTTATTTAAGGAAACAAAAAAGTACTGATGAATGGTAAAACAAAAAAGGAGAGGAGGTCTAAGTAGTCACTTGGTTCTCCATCCAGCAGCCAGGATTTCTTGAGTAACTGGAAAGGAAGCTGGGCCCTTACCTGCTAGATGCCTCTTCATATCTCAGAATCACAGAATGATAGGGGTTGGAAGGGACCTCTGGAGATCATCTAGTCCAGCCCCCTGTCAGAGCAGGGTCACCTAGAGGAGGTTGCACAGGAACGCGTTCAGGCGGGTTTTGAATGTCTCCAGAGAAGGAAACTTCACAGCCTCTCTGGGCAGCCTGTGCCAGTGCTCTGCCACCCTCAAAGGAAAGAAGTTTTTTTTGTCATTTTGACACGGAATTTCCTGTGTTCTAGCTCGTGTCCAACACTCCTTGTCCTGTCACCAGGCACCACTGAGAAGAGTTTGATCCCATCCTCTTGATATCTATGATGACTCAGTCTCAGCCAAAGATCTGTATCTCCTTCAGGCAGCCAAGAGGAGGTAACAGAGCCTGGACTATTAGCTGACTTGAAAGACACACCTCTACCCCTATATTCAACATTAGAGAATGAGCACTAGCATGCAATCTCCTATCCTACTGTGATGTTAGACACACCTGGCTTGGTTTTACATGGCAGCAAACAGTTCCCCAGTGCTGTTTCAGAGTTAAACCCAGGAAACTTCCAAACAGGTAATTTGGACACGGTCATTTCACCTTGGAAGCTAAGAGCAGATGCAAACCATTCTGTCCCAGGCTTAAGTCCAGAGGAGACCTTGGTACATTTAATATCCTGTTACAGGTGCAGCCAATAAATCCAAACCCTGAGAATCCAATCAGGTATGTGCTCATGTGAGGGAAAAATCCACAAGGTGTTCTTTTTAATATCTTCAGCATTTAAAGTAGTCAATGTAGGATTAGTGGATCAGAGAGCAAACTGCTTGCTAAGCAGGAGAAAGGACCAACATAAGGATTCCCATTTACATATTTTGTTGATTTTTTTTTTTTTAAATTAATTACTTTAGGGGCCATTTCTTCTGCTTAGAGAAAAACAACCCATTGTACCACAGACTTGAAGGATGCTAAGGAGTAGTAGTCTGCATTTTTGTTTTCTTTATTTCTCTGGATACATAATGACGTTATAGGAATACTTTGCTTAACTTTAAGATCCAAAGAACATGACCCGTGTTTACCTTCTTTGCCTTCTTCCGAGTAGTTCTGCCTCAGGGTATAATCCAAAGAGCACTTTGTGTGCAATCAGTCTTAATGGACTTCTGACTATATCTACAGAGTCTATGCTCTTGAACTCCAGTAAGTGTCCTAAAGGTTTTCCATCCACAAAAAAAAAAAAGTCTCTAGTTCACTTAGACCTTAGATTAATGCTTGAACTCTGGCCCTCTGGGAATATTTGGTCAGCATATAACACTGCATGGATGTTAAAATTATCTACAGTTTTGGACCTGAGCAAGAATATTTTCAGGTTATGTTGCACTCACATGAACGATTTTATAGACAGTGCGTTAAAATGCTTGCAAATAGCAATCTACTGTGTATCTTTCACCTTTTCTGCCCTTTCGAACTTCTTAGCTCCCCTGGTGCTAAGTGCTTGCAAATAATTTCAGTCCTCCTTCTCATACCCAAAGCCTGGAGCTCTGCAGGCAAAGAGAGAAAGCGCTGACAAATAACAGTGTCACCAGAGGAACTCACGGGTTTCCTGTGTAAAATGTAAGTCACAAAATGACTTGCTTCCAAACACATATTTCTGATCCTGCAGCACTCACTCTGGCTTTGGGAAAGGGCTGTGAAGATGAACTCTTGCTCCCTGAAACAATCCTCCTGCCTGTGCAGACACACACACAATCGGTTAATCATTTCAGACCTCCAGTTCAGTGCCCCGCAGTGATCGCTATTTTGTTTGTACGTATGTGGATAATTTCAACACGACTCAAGACATGCTACTCTCAGGTATACTCAGACCCATCAAAGCATGGCATGATCTCAACAGGCAGTACTTTAGCAGTTCATCTGTCCTCTCCTTGAATCAGTGCACTACTCTGGCTTGCGACTCTGACCATCTGAGTGGGCAGTTTCTTGAGGTGAGCCTGAACGTTGCTTGTTAGCTGCTGCCTGTCTTCCCCTCACTGGAGACTCCATGGTCCCTGTGTGGAGTAGGCAAGTAGGGCAGGGGGTGAGTGACAGAAGAGCATTTAATAAGAAGCCAGGAAAAGCCACAAGCTCTGTACCCGTGGGCTCCACGCTTGAGCTAGAAAGTCTGGTGTGCAGCATGGACAGGGCTACAAGTGCAGAAGAGGGCCATCCTCAGGCCAACCTTGACAGTGGGCAAGTACAGCTATGGAGACAGGTCAGTGAGTGACACATCTAATTTTACTGGCATGGGAAAGAACCAGGTGATGTGGTGCTGCACAGGTTCCTGACTGCTGCTGTGAAGGACAGGGTGTAGATCCAGGGTTTTTTGCTCCCTTACCCGACCCAGGGCACAGGAACCAGTGATGGTTCACCAGAGCTAGGAAGAGCCATGTGCCTCCCCTGCGCCACTGTGTGGGCTTCCCTGTTCATTCAGACCTTACATTCCATTTATCAACAGCACAAAATGATCACCACCACCAAAGATCTGAAATCAAAAGTGTTTTGTCCTCAGTAAGTCAGGCTCTCTTTGCTGTGAGTTTAACATCCCAAATATTTAATTTTAATTTTAATGAAGTTGCTTTGTTTGATAAAGGTCAGTGCTGTCAACACAGAAAAATGCTGAAGTTCAAAGTAGCTCATTTGCTCAAAAGATTGAACTTTTGAATTGATGATATATATTAACAGCACTTAGTGTTCACAGCGAATAAACACTAAGGTGAAATTCACTAATCTCCCCTATTTATTAGGGCTCTGAAACAAATCGTGGAGGCTTTCAGAAAAATATCTGTGAGGGTTAGTGGACTGGGAGTATGTGTTGCCGATGGTTTATTTCATCATAAATATTACAGCTTAAGCTTCTGTATTATTCTAAATTGCTAGGAGCTAGGAATTCATTTTATAATTTATATATTTCTAACTTTCTGAGTAAGAGTTTTTACAAAGTAGTTGCTATGGAAGATTATACCTAAAAGTCATAAAGCAACTTTTCCTGGCTTAGGTTTTACAAAAATAGAGGCAGCAGAGCCCTCATCCTTATCCTGCGATTTCTGGATCCTTCATCTACATGGTTAGATTCTGTCTTCATCTCACAGAATTCCTGCTCTCACCATCTTAACAAGGATGTTCCTCATAAAAGGTGGGACTCTTAAAAATCTCTGTATACCCACATCCATGCTAGGTGTTCTCACCTGAATGAATTGAACCCTTTTGATCTCCCTTTTGAGGTCTCTCTCCTTTGACTTTTTTTTTCCCCCCAGTTTTTTTTTGTGAACCTTTTAGAAGCACAAACTTCAGGAATGGTTACAATGATCCAGTACCAGGACTGATCAGCCCTTACACCATTTGTTGCAAGACTTACTGGCAAAGGTCCATAAAAATCTGTCATTTGCAATCCTCAGCCTATTCTATTTTCATTATTGTTTTTTTTCATGATTTATCCTTTATGTGGAGGAAAAAAAAAAAAGTGAGGTGGCACGTCTGGTGTTGAATGCCAGAGAAAAAATCTGACAATATGAATAAGAACATCAAATGTACAAGCAAAGCAAAGCAAGTTTTCTAGTTTACAGCCTAACTATGTATTGCTTTGGCATGGGGCATGCCGGAATTCCTTCTAGAACTCTAGTGATAAATAACAGCCATGAGAAATATTTTTTACCGCCCTGAGACTTACAGGTAGGAGATGAAACATAATTCCCTTAACTGTAACATGCCTCATTATAATGCTACTCCGGGCTATACTGTAATCTTTTAAGAAAAAAAGGAGGAAATGCTGAGTCAAGTTCTTTTTTCTTAACATAAGTAGCTCTTCTGCTCTTCTGTAACCAAGAATGGATGACAAATTTGTCTGTGTGAACAAGAAAAAAAAAAGGTTAATAAAACCGATCTAGTGCTTTTATTGTAAATCTCCTTTGATGTTACCTGCACAGTGCTGCACCATCGATCCTGTTTAAAGTTGCGTCGAAGAATTTCATCTCTGCACTGATGACATTTTCTGAGTTTCTTTTTACACGGCACTTTAGTTACCACTTTAATAAAACAAGCAAGTGAAAGAATCTAGGAACAACGGATTTGCCATTCACTTATCATTTGCACTCACCTATCAAACCCAGCATCCTAACCTACAGGATATGTAATGAAAATAGTGAAGTTATGTTGTAGAAGTTACCATTTTATGTGTTCCACAGATGGAGTGAAAACCAGTGTGTAGTATACTAGAAATCTTACTGAAATTTGTTCTTTCAAAAGTGACTTTTAAAGACAATCACAAGTGCGCTTCTTGAGCCTCAAACATTTTAAAAAAATAATGATTAACAAATATTTGTACCATAATCATTTTTATAGCTTCACAGATATATAAGTAAGGTCAGTTGTGACCTATCTAGACTGATTTCTTCTGTAAAACATGTTATAGTTAATTTTTTGGATTATTTTCCATTTCAAGTACAACATACCCTGAAAAATTTCCAAACGGAGGTTAAAAGCTGTCACTCAAAGTCATCCCACTAAAACTCATGGTAGATTGTTTTAAATGGATAATTATCCTAATTGCTATGAAAAGTGATTCTTATTCTTCCTTATTGCTCATCTTAATCTGTCTGATTTCTTTTTCCAGTGATTTTCTCTCATTATAAATTTTCTTCTTCCATTTCTTATCAACATGTATTGTATATACAACTCTCTGATAAATGTAATGAACTTAGCTCCTAGAGTATTTCACTGTAGAGCTATAGGTTCTGCCATAGGTTCACTGTAGGTTTTCTATAGCTATAGGTTCTGCCGTAGGTTCACTGTAGGTTTTCTATATTTTCAGCAGGTACATAGCTCTTTTCCAAAATCTTTCCAGGTAGTTGAAAGATTTCTGAGTTTATGTATCCCCCCCAACAGATGCAGTGTTCCAGAATCAACATTCACATTATTGTTTGCACTTTTTTTTTACATAGTTGTGCTCATAATTGTTTTCAAGTTTGTGAAACTGCCTCTTTTACTTCACAATTAAATATATGCACAACATATGTTGCATGGAGAGATAGACAGAGGGGTGTGTGCACATATTTGTTCGTGAGAACACACCCTATTTTACTCTATTGGTTTATAACAAGGCATAGAGAATTTTGCATAAATTAGGTTTTACTGCTGTAATCAAGGTGGTCTTCAGTGCAGACATCTCAGTCAGGAGGACAGCATGAAGTTCTCTGTGGTAATTCAGGGGTTTTTCACCCTTATTCATTATATGTAGATACTTAATGAAACTGTCACTACATTCTTTAATACAAGATATAAGATTTTGAAAATTTCAAGTAACAGATTTTATAACAACAGCATGATCTAAACCAGCCTCGCAATTAACTTTGTGGTGGGAAGAAGAAGAAGCAAGATCAACTTGGTAGCTCTTGAAAAGTAAAGATCTCTGTTGACAGGTTTCTGTAGCATAATCATTAACACAAAACAAAAATACAACAAAACAAAAAAAAACCCCAAACCAACAACAACTAAAAAACCCCAAACAAACAAAAAAACCACCATGGATTCAAATCAACAATATTTGTAAAATTGTTGACATGTGTATTTCTTCCATTTAATCAGTGACTTCAGCAGTAGCATTGCCATTATTCTTCCCGACGTCTCAGCCTTTAGACACAAGGGAACAATAAAGCTGTCTTCCAAGGGCTGATAACAATTATCCTGGCCAGAAAGCTTCATATCACTTACTTTTGTCTTTTTACATTGTGTTTGGCAGCAGGGGAAATTTGTGACAACCTCTGGCTCCTTTAATTAATTTTCAGTGTCAACACTCAAAGTTAAAAATCTTATGATTTCAACATCCAGTCTAGGGAACTATTTAGATGGTGATTACCCTCAGCGTTATACCTACAGAAAATCTTCCATTCAAAGAAGATACAGTTTCATTGGGACTGTGTTTTTCCACAGCACTGTGAAATCTGGACTGTGAGGACTGATACAACATAATTCCATGGGAGAGAAAGACCCCCCAACTTCTAATCAACAGTATTTCCTCTGTCTTTCATTCAAAATGTCTCTATTTCTTTACCCTTTTTATACTGCAGAAAGGCACAGCAAGAAATCACCAGGAACGCATATAAACCATTAAGATACACTGTAATTCTACTTGTTCATATAGCATGATAATGATTAATGGAGCACTTTTAATTCTTTTTTTAAATATCCTGCTGTCACTAACTGTTTCCTTTGTAATTTAGGGAGCCTTAGCAGTAATAAAGACAGTCATTCCCTATTAATATCCTTTGGTTTACCTTAATAATCACTAAAGGAACTAATTTCTTAAGGTCGTTTTTACTTCAAGTCATTTCCATGCAGGTCAAAGACCATTTCTAGGACTAGAGTGTTTATGAGTTAGGGTAAGAAACACAATCTGGTGTTGTCATTATGATGTCTACAAGTAAGCAAAATATTTGCACCATTCCATAAAACTGGAAATATCCAAGTATAAAGCACAAGTTTATTTTGTAACTAATTTAAACACATATCACAGCATTGAATTTAATAGTCTCTGTTCCACTAGTATTTAATCAATAAATCAGTGGAGTTTTGATCTCTGCTCCAAAGATAATGTAAGTGATTTTGACAAAATAACTTACTTGCTATTGACAGATGTTCAAGTTTAAAATTAAAATAATACAGGTTTTATTTTCACTGTGTTCATCTGCAGCATTGTGTGTCATAAGCTGCTCCATTGAATCCTTTATAGATGGAAAAGATAAGTATTTTAACTTTTTTTCTGTTTTCAGTAAATCTACCTAAAGGGAAAAAAGAAAGGCTAATTTCCAACCTTAGTATGAATCTGCAGGTCTTTTTAAATTTTGAAATAAATAATTAAATTCTTAGACTATATGGCAGGTGTGTGGTTTTATATTTTATGTTGCTTTATGAAGAAAATTCATTCAAAAATCACTAAATATAAAAAGAATGAGAAAATGTGTTGGTTTGATCTTCTATTTTTCTAAATCATATTTCAGAAGAAAATCCTAAAGCTGCATATCCAGTTTTACTACAGAAAGTAGAAGTAGACTTTGTAGATAAAGCAAATTTTAGCTTTTTTGACTAGCTATTTTCTCACCTTGAAGATATATTTTAGCATAATTTTATTTGTTATAATATATATAATTGATTTACTTATGCCATGAGTTTTCAATTAAAAAGCAACATTTATGGATCCCTCAGATTTTCAAGCTGGTTATTGTAGAACAATAATGGAGAGATTTGGTGCTTGATTAGCACAGGACAAACTGTTGTAACCAAATATTTGGTAGTACAGCTGACTGTGTGAGACTTCAGTATCTTCATTGAGCATTGCTCAACTTTTTTAGTCTGTCCAAGCCATGAATGCCCACTGAGCTGGCACAGCAGCTTAATTTATCTTAATGAGCGTGTGTCAGATGATAATTTCTTCTGAGGGAGGTAAGACTTTGATGGTAAGCTCAAAATACCGAACCCCAGCATCCTCATGGGTGTTATTATCTTCATATTTCCTGTCCTAGAGCTGAGGTGGCCCAACCTTTTTTGCCTTACTTGCAGGAGTTTTGAACTGAATAGTAACTAGGCAGAGCACTCAGTATCTTGAGTCACTGCATAGCTGGAGTTTCTGCTGTTGTGTCATGGCTGAAAGGTGAGCAGGCAAGCTGCGCATTCCCCGCCACCCCTTCCAGTCTGAAGCAGGATCATTAGAAAAAAGATGGACAAAGTAATTATTCCCCTTCTTTTTAAGTTCAGACATACGGAACATTGTGACTGTGCAACAGGAAAAAAGAGTTTCAAGCTTTTACACTTCTTACTGGTAAAATGATGTAAGCATGCTAGTACTGAGGAACCTCTGACTTCTTACTCCTACTGCTAATTTCTTTGGTTTGTCAGGGAAATGGCGAATAACAGATTTAGGGACTACAGCCACGTTCTTTTTTTTTTTTTTTCTGGAAGCAGACAGTTTCATATTGTTTTATGACCTCTATATATAGTTAAATAGCATACCCAGTGTGCTGGAATACCTTACTCAGCTGCTTGGGCATCACATTTATATTGTTTCAGTATTAATAGATACATAGCAGTAGAAAAATACACAGTTTTCAGAGCTTAATCTGGCAAGCATCTTAAAGTGTTTTGTGTTAACTTCATAAACACCAATTTAATGATGAGTTTCGTCTCATGTAGCATTCAGTTATTGATTGCATCTCAATTGGTAGTCTAGTTGTCTTCTGTTGTCAGCAGGAAGATGTCATTTCCAGAGGCTTACATCTCATTCTCTGTGTGTTATGAATGTAAGTATTGCTTCCAGCAGCTTTCTCCACTGATATTAAAGGAGCTTATCCTGCATCTTTTTCTATTATACATATAACAGAACCCTTAATTAATTCTGTATTTCAAGAGCTTGTTTACTTCCTGCTTTAATGAAAACTGTAATATAGGTAAACCTATCTAAACCAAAGGGTTTTCGCTTGTTAGATCCTACAAATTCTTCTGCAATGCATGGAGCAAAACACAAAGTCATCAGCCCTTTCCGGTTTGTTGCCAGTGATCCAAGATGCCATTTTATTCACTCTTTATCTATGTTTTTATTCAAGTTTGGACCGTACAAGTTAATCTAGAAAAGCACCAATTTTAACTGGCTCATTGCAGGTCCTTTAACAGTACTATGTCCCACGTATCAGAATTCTTCACTGCTCCTGTCTGAGTCATCTTCTCTGAGCCTCTTCTGACTGTTAGTCCTAAGCAAACCCAGCTTATCTCACATATTTACAAGGACTTTCGCAACTTGTTTCTGCCTTTCACTCCTCTTTCCTTCAAGTTAAAACCCAAGATCTTTCTGTCCCAACCCCCTTAGATCCTTGTCTTTTCCTCAGGCTTCCACAGAGGAAGATCCCTACGGGGCTTGCTTTCCTAGCAACTCTTTGTCACTGGGAAGCAGAAAAGCTAATCCAGACCTGTTTGCCTGGAGTCAAACCTGTGACAACCTCTCTCACCTGAAACAGTCTTCCACTGCAGAAGACTATTAATTTCTAGATATCTGAAAAGGAAGATTGTTTGGTGGAAATGCTATCTTTTTGATGTTTGTGGGAATTTTGATATTACCTAAGAAGAAGAAAAGCTACTGTTGTCTTTCAGTGAAAATGAGATCTGTGTGTTTCAGCAAAACCTTCAGAAGAAAAAAACATAAAGAGAAAACATTGACTTGAGAGTTTGGAAGGACTGTAATATTTAGAACTGCAGGAAGTCAAGAAACTTAGATTTGTAGATAAGGTTTGACGTGAAACTATTGATTTGAAAATTTTGAATTATCCTTTATTTGCAGTCATTCTTCTCTTGATATTGCATTATTTTTTCTATCCCTCTCTTCATATTCCTGATCTTCCTGTTCTTTGATTTTTCTGCTTTTGCTGTACTCCCACTTTAGCATTATCTGGTTGCTTCTCTATAGAGAATCATTAGCTCAGCTAAAAACTGCCAAATTGTACAGTACGTTATTGGTTATATTCTGTAGCCTGAGTTGGACAAGAGGTTGCCACCAGAAAAATGCAAGAGCAAGTTTCTAAATTTGTGTTAATGAGCATAGAGACACAGCCTGCAACGACACTGTGCTATATGTCTGTGCATGAGGATCTGGCCCTGTGAATCCACAAATGATATTTTTTCAACATATAATTTACCCTGTTTTATGATAGCAAGTAGGGATATTAAATGAAATGATATCTAACATAACACTTCCCACACACCAAATACTACCTCTCAGTCTGGCACAGAGTAGATTTTTTAATATCCCTTCATTAATCAGTGCAGTAACAGTGTCCCTATCATTCTGAACGAATTTAACTTTTGTGAGATACAGCATCAAATGCTGTATGAAAATCTACATAGATACTACAGATGCTATATTTTCCACATCTGACGTATTTTTGTTATAGATACATAGACTCAAACCCAATTTCTTCTTTTTAGTAACTGATGGCAACCTCGGTTATTTCACTTGCTGCAGTTAACTTTTTATCATAGTTAATGTCCAAATACTACAGTTAGGTGCAAGACTTACGAAATGAATGTGCCAAGTTTTCATTACGCTGTTTACAATTATTTTTTTCAGGTATACTTTGCAGGTATGCAGTCAATCGAAGAGTGACTTTTTATCTCCACAGAAATTGCTAGTGAAAAGACAATGGAGATACAAAAAATAATCTTCCTGAGTCCTATAGCCAATCTGAAACTGTAGAAATGTGGAAAGCAGAGAGACAGACAAAGCAGAGGGTAGAGATTAATGAGATACCATATTGTAACTTTATAAAGGACCCTTGTGCCATACAATTTTGACTTCATATTTCAATTTTATGAATGCCTATTTTGTGATAGTGTAACTCAAATGGTGTGCTCATTCATATTAACGTAAATAACATTGAAAGTGCATTTCTTGTAAAAAATATGTTCTTGTATTATTAACTTATGGTTCTGTTTAGTAATTTTTCATTATCAGTCTTTTATGTTAGATTGAATATGCCTGTTGATTTTTTTTTTTTAATACATCTGAATTTTATCAGATCACAATGTCTCTATGCTCATTATAGCTTTTAATGGGTAGTAACTACCTGTGTGGCAGGATATGTTCTTTAACAGATGCCTAAGAACCAGATGAATGCTGTCTTTGGAGTCCATGTTTTGCTATACATATGCCATAAAAAAAATCCATAATTAAAGACAAAAAAAATGATATAGCAAAATATTAATTGAGGCATTGGAAATTATTTCTAACAAAAGAATTGCACAGAGTGCATTAAATATAAATTTAATCCTAGTACCTCTGCAAAGATGGTTATTTGTCTGAAGGTAGTCCATAATGAATAACATCGATGTTTTCAAACGTAGTTTCTCGTTCCATATCACAAACAAGTTTATGCTTTCTGTATCATGAGTCTTTTCTGTACGGATTATACAGTCAAAAGGAAAAGCACTCAACAGGAAGAAATAGCTGGTGTACATAATTTTAATGCTTATTTTCATAAAAACAACTTAGAAACTAAACAGAAGGAAAAAAGTAAGCCAAGATACAGGAACATGGGAGTGCCTGTAAGCCCATACCAAGTTTAAAACACCTCTTTGTAGCACAAAATCTAGTCTAATGTTCCCTTTTGTGTGGAAATATCTTAAATTCTGTTGGATGAGTATGATCACCTTCTCAAATGTTAAAAAACAAAACAAAACAAAACACAGACTTCCCTCTGCCATCATATCTTTCAGCCAAAGAAACTTAGGTTGGTTTGCTGGTTCTTTTGCCCCAAACAGAAGAGTGACAACAGGGGAAACATGAGGAAAATGAAAGGAATTATTCAAGCTTTCGAGGAAAATCCATCACAAATAGTAATATCTCTTTTCAACAAACTAAATAGATAATAGTCTCCAGCACTGTGCCTTAATTCTTAGATACGTAAGCAGATATGGCGTTTTATTTTCAAAATGGTCTGACAAATTCCAGTGGATGTAGGGGTTTGATCTTCGTTTTGTGAAATGAACACACCACAGGATTACTACATTGCATGCCTTACCAGTGAGGAACGCAAAGATGATAAGAAACATAAATTGGAGGTTAATCCACAGAAAGGGAGTCAATGGAATTCAAGTAAAGCATCCAAAGTTGCGGTCCCACTGCTTTTATTCAGCTGTCATTATCTCTGGAGACTCCTGTAAGCTCTAAGTGTCCCCACTTTTTCAAAATAAATGGACATGCTACCATTTTGCTCCTAGACATGCACAGAAACATGTCAGGCTTGTTAAGGTTAAGCAATGCAGTTCTTATCTTTGCCTATCTCATTTGAGGACTCAGCACAGTAGCTGAAAAAAGGTGTGTTACAAAACTCAACTCACAAGGCAACAGCAATCATTACATGATTCCTTTTACAATTAAATACTGTAAAAACCTAAAGTGGCGGATGGTCCCAGCTGTAAACTACATCCTTTCTACACAAAGCAAATGGAACACGGAAGAAGTAAGTAAAGTGAATTTTTTATACAGTAAATATGTGAATTAAATGCTTTTATCATAGTATTTACTGCAAAATAGCTGAGAGAGGCAGGATAATGTCCAGTCAGGTTATAAAATGAGTTTGTTTGGTTTTTTTTTCCTTTATGAGTAACAAGCTAACAAGCAAAAAGCCCCTTCTGTTTTACTTGTCTCTTCTTTGTATGTTGCCTAATACAATATTCATTGTGGAAAATGCACTCTCGGGAAGATTTTTGTTATGTTTATTTTAACATTTGGGTGATACAGCTTGCATACTGCAATACTCCCTTTGGGAATTCTCATGTGGTTTTACAGAAAGCTACTAGCACATCCTGTGTCTATTTTAATAACAGATGACAAAAAGAAGAGAAGAAGAATACACAGCCACTCCTTTAAATTTTATAGGTCTAGACAAAGATTATACTAAGCTAGGTGGTGTGAATCCCATTTCCTGATCAATTTACATCTTTACAACAAGATGGCCATCAGAATTTTTGAAGCAATGGCTGTACCTTTCCTGCTGTGCTGGACTTTAAATGGGGATTCACTACTAGACAATGAGTTGCAGTCGGCTTGTCAAAGAACTAGGTGAGATTTTGTAGTTAAAAGATAGAAGCTATAAGTATTGGCTGAGGTTTATCACATAGAATCATAGAATGGTTTGGCTTGGAAAGAACCTTAAAGATCATCTAGTCCACCCCCTCTGCCATGGGCAGGAAAATCTTTCACTAGATCAGGTTGCTCAAAGCCTCATCCAACCTGACCTTGAACACTTCCAGGGATGGGGCATCCACAACTCCTCTGGGCAACCTGTTTCCATGGCTCACCAGCCTCAGAGTAACAAATTGCTTCCTTATATTCAATCTAAGTCTACCCTCTTCCAGTTTAAAACTTTTTGGCCATTGTCCTGTCACTACATGCCTTGGTAAAAAGTCCCTCTCCATGTATCTTGTAAGCCACTTTTATATATTGAAAGGCCACAATAAGGCCTCCCTGGAGCCTTCTCTTCTCCGGGCCGAACCCCAACTCTCTTAGCCATTCTACACAGGAGAGATATTCCAGCCCTCTGATCATTTTCATCCTCCTCTGGATGCACATTAACAGGTCCATGTCTTTCTTGTACTGAGGACCCCAGAGTGGAGTAGATGGGGAGCAGAGTACAATCACCTCCCTCAACCTGCTGGCCACGCTGCTTTTATGCTGCCCCGGAATGATTTGCTTTCTGGGCTGCAAGTGCGCGTTGCTGGCTCACATCTAATTTTTCACCCACTGGTATCCTGAAGTCCTTCTCTGCAAGGCTGCTCACAATCCATTCATCACCCAGTGATGAATTACTAGGATGGGGATACTGTGGATAAGTTCTGGTCCAAAACCCAACACAAACCTTTTTTATTAATTTAAAATTAGCTTTGGAATAGACCCCATCTGTGGACTGTCTACACCTCAGTCTTTTGACTGCTAAATTCACAATCATAAGGGTTTAATAATTTTTATATGAAAGTTGTTCAGAGGTGATCAGAAACTTCCTATAAAGTCTCTACATCTGAAAATCATAGTGAAATACTTGAAACCTGAATTAGTATAAAGGATTATTTTGGTCTGATATCTTGATTAAAAATACTTAGTAAACAAAACATTTTGATTTGACAGATTAACATAAAACTACAGCAACTCCCAATTCAGAGAACCTAAAGAATAATCAAAGGCTACAAGAACATCTGAAATTAAAAAGGAGTTGGAGGGTTGTTTTTCTCTTTCCTCCACATGCTCTCAATGAGCATGGATGTCAATTACAAAGGTAACGCTGTGATGTTTAAGGTTGAAAGAGTTTTTCTAATACATACTGCTCAAAGCATTATTCTCTAGAAAACAAATTCCTATGTACCCACTGTGTATAACTCAATCAAGCTCTTCCTGACAAGGTGCAAAGAGACAGTGTTTTGAAGTTTCCTCCCCTGAAATATATTTTTAAAAGACTTTTTTTTCTCTGTTTCTTGTCTATAGCTTTCTGAGGTTTGATGCTTTATCCTTTGTGAAATGTCCCTGGCTTTCTGATTTCTTTTAAATCCTATAGATATTCCTTAGGTTTGAGATATTTTCTTTTAATTCTTATTTTATTGTCAATCACATCATGTGACTTTGATGTGGAAAATACTCATAAGTCACCTAAAACATGGTCCAATTAGTATCTTCACCGACCATGTTTTTGTTTATATATGGGCCATTTTTGTTCCCTTAGATGCGTTCGGTCTTTCTTTCCAAATTCTTACCTTTTCTAACAAGGTTACAAATTCCCTTAATAATTCTGGGGTTTTTTTGCATTGCTGCGAAGTCTTTGCGACTGAAACATAATTTGTGAAATACATTTGTCTGCCAAAATAACAGCAGACATCTGAATGTATCAAGGGATATATAATAGGATACATGGAACTTTCAACTTTACAACACTGCTTGAGTCACCCTAGGTCAGCACTGAACAATTTTTAGCCATTTTTTCATGTCCTGAATCGATGGTGTCAGTTCATTCCTTAGACCACATGTGAGACAGCATTGTTGTACACTTAGTGGTAGGTTCAGCTGAAAAGAATTTTGTCACCAATGACAAAAATAAGAACACATTTTTCACCGGTATTCTACAAAGCCACAATGCCTTCACATCTAGACTACCATGTCTGGGTTTGGACTTTGCACCTTAATACAAGTTTCTACTTCTTGTGTAAAAGTTTGGCATGGTAAAAAGCTCCCTTGCAACTGAGTGAAAAGGTTATGAGTACAGACAAACTCTAAAAAAGGAGCCACTAAAGGTTATAAAAAAAATCATGAGTTTGAATACATACATTAGCCTATACTTAACAAATAGTTAATGCAGATAATTTTTTGTTTTGTTGAAATAAGAGGAGGATACTTCCTAGGAGAAATCATGGTTCATTTGAGTCCCAGTGTAAAGTACCCTAGAATGTTAGCGAAGCCAAAGCCATAACAATTTAAATCTGAAAGTACATAAAGTATCATTTAATAAGATAAAACATAAGACAATGATTACCTCGTGCACTGAAGACATATATTATGCCTGCAGGGTCAAAATGAAAATCCTATTGTCCTAACATGCTACCATGAGAATCTGTGATACTTTAGTTATTACTCTCTTTTTCTTCTAAAAAGTGAAGAGATTTACTTATCTGACTGTACACTTTTTTGCTGTATGACAGCCTTTTCCTACTGAATGTATAATAGACAGAAATAACCTCAGCTATTCTTAGGTATTCAACAGTGAAACATCTGAATCCCAGCTAGGAACTCTCGGATCCCTTTGTGCTCTAAAGCACAATTCATGCTGCATGATCCAGACACATGTTGGGATGAGATGAATCACCCTATGAAGATGCCCATTTTTCTCAACTGACTATAAAGTCTTCACTTTTAGAGGTATAAATTAGAAAAGATGAATCCACTCTAACTCATTAGTGTATGTTGTTTGTTGCCATGTTGATAGCTCATTAGGCTTTGCATTATGTTGCTTATTCTGCAGCCAAATAAATCAAAACAGATGGTGATATAACTGCATTGATGAATGTTTTTTCATTCAAAACTGAATTTTGTAAGGTATCTGGCATTTGCCATTTTCTAGATCTCTGTAAGTTGCATCCTAAGATTACTTTATCTTCAGAGGGAAAAAACCCCAAACATTATTTGATGGTAGTATTTAGGTATAGCAACCATTTAGCAGTCCATGAGAACAATATTGCTAAGAAGGGAATAGAGCAATTATTAGGCACTCCTCATTTTCCTTTCCCCCACTCTCCCCTCAGGTTTTTCATTCGAAGCGTCCCTTCATAAATATTTCTAAAATATTTCCTTTTTCAAAGGAAAAATAATGCACTTTTAAGTCTCTAAAAACAACACACAATTGCTTTTTTCCTCACTGTTCCTTTTGTCCTATATATGTTACCATCACAATGCTCTATGAAATGATTGTCTAAAGAATAAATGTTAGGGTTGAAGTGAAAAGTTGTCTCTTTGACTGTGTTTCAGTTCATGGTGCTACAAAATAAAGTTGCATCATTGACATCTTTATCTTACAATATTTAAAATGAGCTTTGAGAGAGTGGGATTTACATTGTGAGAGACATAGGAGGCATGATGCTTTTGAAATAAGTAGCTATATTTGTCCTTTTATATGATGTTATGATTTTACACTTTTACCTTTTATTTCTTACAGGAAAAGCAATTGACTGCCTGAATTAGTTTATGCAGGGCAGACCAAGAAAACTCCATGTCTTTTCTTGCAGAGATGGTGTGTCCTGCTCCCAAAACTGAAATGCTTCAGCATGTCTTTTGCATAGAAAAGTCTTCAGTTAACTCAAAATTTGAGTTGCGGACCCTCTGATGCTCCAAAAATATTGAAGTTGCAAGTTCTCATGCTCTGAGTAGGAATTTCTACAAATCCTGCTGTCATAGACCATACTGGAAGCTAAATGTATGTAAACAGTCCCTTCCTCCAAACTCCAAACATTAAAGGTGTCCAGCACTTCCAGAGTGCTTCAAATTGTCTTTAAAATTCTCTCTCTATTTAGCTAACATCTAGTTCTTTGCCCATTCTACGGCTATGGGTAAAAACATCCCCAAACCTCAGACAAGCCACTGAGCTTTTAAAACAAGCAGAAGGTTGCTGTTTAGTTCATTATCACCAGCATAAGACTGGTGCAGAGAAGACAGATAAGCATGAAACGAATCTTCCTGAATTTCCTAGCAAGCTTGAAGGAAAAAGCGGTATGGTCTCCCATATCAGCTCATTACCAGTGTTTGTTAAATTTTGCACACAAAAATATCTACATAACAGTTACTGCTTAATAAGATACATCTTACAACACAATCATAAAATATTTTAAGAATGCAGACCACTATACAGCTGAACCCTTAACACTATCATTCTCACAAAAAAGCTTTACAGAAATGCTGGGCTTTGAGCATATGTCTTCCAGTTGGGGAAGTATAATTGACCTATTAAGCAAGTATTAACGCCATACTTTTACTACTGACCTCATCGGGATTCTAAGTCTGTACTGCAATTGTTTACTTTATTGTTTATGTCTTAGCATTTATTGTCCTTCTTAGGTAGTAAACATACAGTGTAAGGTTATACAGATGTTATTGTACAGAGTATTGATATGCTACCATTTCTAAAATGCATCTTTCATGAAACTGCAAATGACGCATTTTCATTAGTTTTAAAAAAATGTTTATGTACAAACCTCTACTGAGATTTATATGATTACCTGACAACTTCACTTATTCCCTCTCTATCCCCCTCTAATTTATACTTTCCTGCAATTTCCTATGTGTATTGGGTGACAGGTTATTTGTAAACATCATCATATTTATATTACCGCCCTCTTTCAGCACTGATAATTTTCACCCAGAAATATTCTCTGTCATACAGCTCCCAATGCAGATATGTTTACATGTCAGCTAATTCTAAAAACTTGAGGAAGCTCTCAATTACTGTATTATGAAGACTCATATTTTATCGTTTTAGAAGATGTTGAAAATAATAATAATAATTATACAATAAACAAAACAAAAAATCCTGTATGAATCCAAGTTGTCACTATTTATATAATATACTACCCAGTGGCTTAAGAACCAATTATGATAAATAAGGTAAATATATGTATTAAAACAATCCCAAACAACATAAAGATCTTAAAATATGAACAGCTGCATCTAGTGGTTCCTTCAGAAACAACTGTTATTTTAGTTGCTCAGGAACATAATCTAGGCACCAGATTTAAAAAATCTTGATAACTAACCGTTTGATTTTAGACATCTACTGTAACCAAGGTATAACTGGACCACTTCAGAAGAATTTTAAAATTCCAAATATAATTTTTTTTTGTGAAGAAAAAATTTCTTTAAATAATTTTGAATAATCTAAGTCTTGTTTTTATCCTTCTCCATTAAGCACCTCCATGGTATCTTGGAAAAGATGCATTCTTTTTAGAGGCGATGATTAGAAGAGCTTAATAATACAGATGATAACATTTGCCACTCTGATCTCTCTCATTCACAAAACAGCAACAACAAGCAAACAAAGAAACATACCTATTTTTAAAGACCTCACAGACACTCAAAGACTTTGCGTATTTCAAAATAACGAATCTTTCTTTCAGGAAATTTGTGACAATTCCCAGAAAAGTTGCTTCATAGCTTGAGTCTGCATACTGGACAGAGTCAATCCTTGAGCGCTCTTTTGAAACTACAAGTTGTATTACTCAAGTTTTCAAAGTTTCTTTTGATTTAAATGGGGCTCAGTTGCCTTTCATGCAGCTATACGCAGTATTTTTTTGCTGGAAGAGAAAAACATCTCTGTGGGAACTTCTACACTTACTTTCTATGTAAATTATAATCATTTTATACAACAAAGTGCCGGCATACAGATACTTCCAGTCTTGGGTGCCTATTCCCAATGTGGGAAGTTCAGAAAGAGGATAGTCAGCCTTGAGGTAATATTATTTACATCAGATATTCTTTTTATGGTTTCCTGAAGAAAAGGAATTCAGTGTTACCAATACTGGGTTGCTAATAATATTATTGAAAGTAATTGCATAGTAAATAAATAATAAAGGTGTTGCATTTCCTCATATTCCATTGTTTCTTCTTGCTATTCTATGTCATGTGTTACACAGAAGATGCAAATCAGCACTGGGAAAATGATAACATCAATTTCACTTACTATTATATATAGTATGTCTACAGTAATATGTTTTGAATGTGACTATAATAGAATTTCGGATATAGTTAATTTCATACCGAAAGAACAGCACGTGTTAAGGATTCTTTTTTTGTTGCTTAAGTTAAAATCCTAATTACATTTACACTGTGAAGTTTGGGCGCTGTCTTATAGTGCCATAAAAGGAAAACAATGAATCCCTACTCTATTGTGAGCTACGCTACCTGTGTCCTTGATAGTGAAATCAATGGAATATGGGCAGGGCTACTTTCCAGCAACAAATGAGTGTTTTAGAAACAAAGAGACAAGACTAATAAAGGCAAGATATCAAATTCAGTAAAATTTTGAATTTGCCTTTCCCTGAAATTGTCTACCTATTTCATATACATGCATAAGTATATTTTATTTGCTCTCAGAGATCTATCTGCCTCTGTCAGGCATTGTGATACACCATCTGGATTTGAGCTTCTATACAACATCCTCTTAAAATATTTAAAAGCGGACTCAGAGATTTAGTCTCAAATCAACTTATTCTACAGTGAAGTCTTTTTAGATGGGAATGCTAAGAAACATTAATCATATATTCTACCATAGCTTCCTTATGTGGGGAAATAACTGGCAGCTTTCTCAACCGTTCAGCTCTTTATACAGTAATTCGTCACTGATTTGTTATTTCACTGTATACATTCTTATTTTAAGTAAGCCAGTTTAACATGCTTCAGCTGAAAGTGAAAATGCCTGTACATCATATTAAAAATATTAAATACTATTTTCTATATGTAACTGTCTCTTTTCCTTCTGTGAAGGGTAGAAAATCTGCAAGTAATCTGTATTGCACAGTCTGGCCACAGAGGTACATAAGCAGAATGGATAATCAATAAACTCATATCAGCAAAGAGGCAAAAAGACTGTGCTGGCCAAAGAGAAAATCCTTCAACAAAGAAAGTGTCTGATGATTTAGGAGCACAAAAAGTGTAAAGCAATGCATAAGCTTGTCCATCTCTCTCACCATCACTGCCTAACTGCTGTGCAAATTTTTTCTGGTGCTGTATTGCCTAGAGACAAGAGGGTTTTTACGTTGCACCAGGGTAATACTATCTACCTTATGCCTACATGCAGCAACATACAGATGTTGCCTTTCAGGGTTACTAATCTAATTGTCCTCCACAGCAATAGCACCAGCAAAAAAGCCACAAACCTAGTGTTCTCTTTTACACGAGCAGTATACGTTACAGAAGCAACTTGATTCAGGTGTAGGCTCTGGCTCTTCTGGCCTTTAAGCTGTTGCAAAGCAAAAAGCTGAGAGATGCATGAGCTCCTTTCCACCTCCCTCAGTAGTTTACAAAAAGGCCGGGTACGGGAAACTAGCGTTATGTCCAGCTAATGAAAGAGTGTGACTACTGAATCTCTCCCCTCCCTGCTCTTCCTTTTGGAATAGACGGAATCTTCAACATGTGTAATTCATTACTAGCATCTGCCATTCCACCTGCCTTTCAAGATACTAAAATGGTTAATGAAGCTCTTTTGTAGGAACAATTCTTCCTGTGCCTTTTACTAGGCAGATGTTTGGGGCACAGAATTAGGGCCGATGGAGTGTTTTGTGCAATATCTCAGCAATTCGGTGTTCATGGTTCCACACTGCTTGTTTTTCTAAGACATTTCAGAGATTTTAAGACCGCCTCCAGTTTGTCTTTTTTAAAGTTCTTGAATTTTACTGATGAAAAGTATCATACAAATGATGACAAATGTGTTTTTTCCAACAGATCAACCTGACAAAAGGCAAATTTGCTCTAGTGAAACCAAAGAGGAAGGTACACACCGGTGTTATGAAGGTCATTCTCAACACTCAGAGCCTGGTGGCAGCAGCTGAAATACTCAGATCATCTATGCCAGAGGCAGAGCCTGAAATCTCTCAAGGGCTTTCAGTTTCTTCAGCAGCCCATCATGGAGGAGTTCACCAGGTTCTGGAAATCTACTACATTCTCCAGGTCACTATGGGTCTGAGGAACTCAGCTGGCAAGAGAAAGGGAATTTATCTAATATATAATTAAATAGTCATTTGGACTAATCTTTTGAATGAGTTGCAATTTTCTCATTAGAAAACGTATGTAGATATTTTTAAATGGCATTTTGATAGTGCTGTGCAAGCAACTGAAAAGCTTGAATCTTCTTTGACTAAGTATAACACCTTGCGCCTGTACACCCAGGACATAACTGTTATGCTGGAAGCTACAATTCTTCTAGAAAGTGCGTTAATGAATGTATCCAAATCTCACGTACAGAAGTGATTTTCCTCTGCTTTTATACTAAATTAAGAAGCAATTAAATGAATTTTTATTTAATCATAGCTGGAACAATAGGATCCTCTTCCCAAGGTACAGACCACTGTGGCAAAGCCTGAATGGAAGCTCAGCCATGTAGTCTGAAAGGTTTCCTCCGAGAATTTTTGCAATTGTGATGGCTTTGGCGTTGTTTTGATTACCGTTGACTATCTGAGTATATGGGGGATGAACCAGAAAGCAAGCTGACAGGCAGATAAGCAGTGTGAGTTTGGTCTTGGGAGAAATAAAGTTCCTTTAAGCACAAGACTGTTTGGAAAGACAGTTTAAATTTCTAAACAGGGAAACTTTTGGGTTTTCTTTTTCCTTGAAAAGTATGTGTTATCGGCTCCCTAAGAGCTTCCCTATTCTTCTGCACTAGAAAGCTGGGCTAGAAAGCTTTTCTGCTTATACTTGCTAGCGGAAGACACTCCTTCCTCCTCAGCCTGTCAGTGACTCTCTAAGCATCTCATTTGGTTAACTGGAAAGGAATAGAGTTTTTCATCGGATACCCTGAAAATAATCCATGTGGATCGTAGCCACTGAAAAAGTACTCCAAAAGCAAGATTATCACTCATACGAAATGAAAGGCTCACTGGATGTTTACCTTCAGGGACTCTGTAATCGCCTTTTTAGAAATCAGGTTAAAATGAAAACAAATGAAAGCATTTACTCACAAAATATGTAACATAGCAGGCTTTTCAAGGACACAGGTGTCAAGGAAGAGAGCATCCATGCTTAATTTACTTTACCAAAGGTCAGTTCCAAAAGGCCTTCCCTCACTCCCATTTTCTGACAACTGGTAACAATATCCCAAGCATTCAACAGCTCAGGTCCTAGTTCATAGCCTACACGCAGGCTGTAGAGGACCTTCAGCTAAAGAAGGATATTATGTTTTGGTGGTCACTCCTCTTTTTTCTTGGGGTTTATTAAAATTCAACTTTTCTTTTTCCCTGTTAGGGAAAACAGGAAGCTGTTTGGATCCTCTCTTTGTGGACTTCTTCAGAAGTTCTAATGACACGTAGGGAGGCAGGTTAGAGTACTTTACGTGCTTAATTGGACTATTGGGAAATAACTAGCCATAAAGAGAAAAATCATGGAAGAGTAGAATGCCTTTTCCCAGTCAGTAAGAAAATGTGTAATTAACAGTGTAAACTCTTCAACATAAAATTGTAAACGGATAACCATGATTTCTGCAAGTATAAAATGTGATGGCTTCCTCTGATCTTTACCTTCACTTTGGAGTGAGAATAGACTTACATTGCCTGATGGAATCTCCAACTGTACTTAAGATCTGTCATAACTATCAGGAAAACAGAAATCTTCAAATAAATTCTATTTAAATAACCTGTAACACCAAATAAATACCTGACTCATGCTATTAGATTCTCTTGTGATTAAAAATGATGTGTTAAGACCTTGAGCTTTGTCCAAGTCCTTGGAGTTAAGGAATGGAGTGCCCTGGGTCTGCATTTATGGAGTGATCCTCTGTACTTAAAGAATGAAGAAGAAATAGCATTAATAAAGCAGTTTAAAAGGATGTTAGCAAAGCTGATTGGGAAAACACCGTAGAGACCAGATTAAGTGGGAGCTGTCATCTCCGTGCCATTCCACCCTACAACTGCCTTTCAGCCAATTTACACATGCAAGTCAAAGACAAATGACATTTTTGTTTAAATAGATTAGTTAGAGAAGAATTTTCTTCATAAGTTAAACAAGCGCTTTTAGATTTATAAGATACTTGGGTTTTACTTCAGAATTCTACAGTGGTTGATCTACTTGCATAAGTGACATGATCTTTTAATTAGCTTAGATTTTCAGTAAAAAACAACAAAAGGCTCAGACTCATTTCTGCTGCCTCATAAGCAGCATTTTTTTGCTTTCGGACAGGGATCTTGTTGCAATCAGTCGCACCCAGATGGAATGAAACAAAGACCTGTGAATTACTCTGAATATGCAGCGTTCAGCATAAGAAATTTCTGTAAGGGTCTCTTGCTGCATGCTGATTGCTTAT